>NC_057810.1:87583057-87914181 GCF_018294505.1 Triticum aestivum
GGGGGGGGAGGGAGAGGGAGAGAGGGAGAGAGACGCCTTAGGATTAACCATATTCAACACATGTTTTTTGTTGTTTTGTGTGAACACCAGGCCATCGTCGAAGAGGGTGAGAAGGAGGATAAGAAGCAACACAAATATGATACCTCGCAAAAATAAAGGAGATGGACCTATTGTGGTCTTGTGTGATGGTTGTTGAGTTAAGAGTGTGTGTTATGTTTTCTCTTCCGTTACAACACACGGGCTCTTTTGCTAGCCAAGTACTACGCCTGATCGGAGCTATACTTCCACAAGCCACGCTTGCATCACCTCACCGTCGATTTGATTTTGATGTGTTGTTGCAAACTTGCAAGCGAGAATAAAGTGAGGCTTGTATACTTGGATAAATAATTGAACAGTTGGTCACACAGTTATGGTTTAATCATCAACTCCATGATTTTGATGTTTGTGTTTTGTTTGTAAAATTAGAGTGGGCGCGGATTTGGTGAAAATAGGTGCGCGCACTCTTTATGAACAGTAAATTCAAAAAATGCTAGAAAAAATCAAAAAGATCTAAATTTATTCTTTTAATATACATAGTTAACTGGTATACCCCCATATAAAGTTTCACAAAGAAATCACATCCGTGGTAATCTGGGTAAAAATGACAAATCGAAGCTATATTAAAAAACACTGTTTAATGAATAGTATGGTCGCATTTGTATTTTCTTCACTAAGAATACCATGGGTATCAATACATCATGAAACTTCACACGCGAGTAGAATGATCGATTAAGGTTCATACAGTGAAATTTCTGATTTTTTTTTCTAGTATTTCTCCTGAAATTACTATTCACATGGGTGCGCGCGCAGCCATGTTCACCTTTGTATTTTCGAATTAGAGTCTTTCAACAAACATGATAGTCCCTCAACAGCAAACACGGGAAGAGGTATGAAGAGATTGGATCCCGATGAATTCCTCTAGTCGGTTTAAAATTCTCAAACTGATCATCATTGAAGAGAAGTGAGAACTAGAAAAGACACACACCATCACTGACAAAATACAAGCAGAACAAAAATTCAGTTTCCTCATGATAGCACCCAGATAATCCCAATCCAAACGGTCATTCATCATATCAAGTTTCAACGCATAACTCATGTTCTTCTTTGTGTTATTAATCTTCATAAAATGCAAGCACTCAAAAGTCATAGTAATAATATTAATAAGTCTGCCCAAGACAAAAGCAAATTGTTCCACATAAGGGCATGTCCAATGCACTGCCTCATTATGCTGCCCCGCAGATCCATCTCGGCTCGGACTCTGCAAATCAGGTTTAGATGATGCCTCACAGAGCCGTGGGTCTCTTGCAGAAGAGGTGGCCGCTCCATGAAAAAGCAAAGAAAAAGGTGGAGAGAGAGGATGGAGAATGACGGAAGAAGAAGCAGATCGGGAGGAAATCACTAAGACGTGGTCCACTAAGATGGGGTCTACATATGGCTGCTTCCGTTGGGTTAGGAAAATATAAATGGTAGCTTGAGTACTCCACATCTACGTGGAGGCAATGGAGCACCACCAAGGTGATGCCAACCATTGCTCATGCCATAACTGACCAATAATAAGACTTTGAGCCCATTAGCAAGCACCTTTGTGGCACCACCTTATAAATCACATCACACAAGCTAGCAGATACGGTCTAAATTGCTTCAAAAGAGTTGGTTAGTAATCTTGGGGGTGAGTACAATGATATTTTCCTTAATTACCTCCAAGCTATCCTCTCCCCTTAGTATTTTTTAAGGCCAAAATCACTATTTTGACTCTTTAATCAAAGATTAGCGTAATTTGACCCTAATTCAAACCATGGCGTCTTCCATGCAACACAAACGCCACGGTGAATAGCGTCATCAAAAGGGTTAAATCCGGAAAAAGGTTTCTAATTAGGATCAAATTATGCTATGATTAATAAAGGGTTTAAACAGTGGTTTTCGCCACCGTATCTTTTCGTATCTTTAAAAAATGCGGCGCCGTGCGTAGGTCAACCAAGGCTGGTGCGCGCGGGTGGGCCGGTCCAAGCTGGTGGCTAGCGCGGGCAGTCTAGCTCAGGCGTGTGATGAACGTGCACCTCCGACTGAAGCGACACATGCAGATTTGTTGATATTTTTTTTTGGAAAAAATCCCAAGAGGAAAGGAGCACACATGCACGAGAACCTTCGAGGCGTCGGCAAGAAACATATGCATGTGTGTCATGTCTGACGTGTGCTTTCGCTTGGAAGTTGGAAGATGATATTTGCATTACTTGCTAGCAAACACGGTTTGTCATGTGCTTGCTTGTACCCTGTTTTGTTGCAATGAAGTGATCTGGGAGCAGAGCAGGTGCCGAGGTGCGTATGTGGCTGATTCTGCACATGGTCAGTGCCAGCTGACTTTGGGCTTTTTTTTTTCCTGGACAGCAAGCTTCTGGGTGACGGAGTGAGTTTTGAAAAATTTGGACCAAACCATCACAGGCCGCAGCAAATCATTGAAGTGTTAAAAAAATGCAAATCATTGAATGATCAATAAATTAGTTTATTATTATTATTTTATATTCTTGGAAAAAATATATTATTTCATATGCATCCCGGCTCAAACTACTTAAAAACCTTTGGAATAACGAATCCATACAAATCACCCCCCACGCGAGTACTCTCGGACCTAATTTGTACTCTTTTCTTCCAGGTGTGTGCACGCGCCTGCGTGTGTGTGCGCGCCCGCCTGAGCGTGTGTGCAGGGAAAAAATTTCTGGCTAGGTATCTACACACAGATACGTATGTGTTTGAACCCAGTAAAATATCAGGATTGAACGCATCAACTTGAAAGCAACACTTGATGGGAAGCCCAAAAGCCCACAAAGTAAAACCCTGCGTGCAGCTTCCTAGGGAGTATTTTCAGAGAAAGTTGATTATATAGGTCGATGAACCGCCTAGCTTTGTTGTTCGCTAAAACCAGAGATAACTGTCACTTGATGGTAATGGAGTAACAAAGTCTTTTCACATAATTGTTTGGAATAGACTTCCTGATAAGCGGTAAAAAAAATTACTACAATAGTACTACATGGCACTGACAATCTCACCCTGAAAAGGAGCAACTGATGATCCATACCGTAGGACAGATGGTAACTGCTGATCAATAGAATATGTGTGGTTTATGAGCATAACCTGTGAATATCTGCACACATCGAAATCAAAGGCTTTAATCTGGCGAGCAACTGAGTAACCACTCTGTTAACTATCTCAGCTATATGCTCAAATGTGTGAATCTGCTGGTGCAGAGGCAACTGGTGTCGCAACTTGTGTAGATACATCGATGTGTAAATGTTGTTCTGGCGTTGATTTACCTATCCCTGTCCTGATCACAGTAAATAGACATTTTATGACTAAACTCATAAAAACCCAAAATTTACAAAATTCATAGTAGCATCCGCAGCATCTCAACGAGAGCCAAGTAGCACCGATTGACGTCTTTATGCGTTAGCAAATACTAGTAGTGCCAGATAAGCAGGTGGAATTCAGTTTCAACTCATGTTCTTTGCGTTATTAATCTTCATAAAGTGCAAGCACTCAAAAGTCATCATAATAATATTAATAAGTCTGTCCAAGACAAAAGCAAACAGTACCACATATGGGCATGGCCAACGCACTGCCTCATTGTGCTGCCCCGCAGGTCCATCTCGGCTCGGACTCTGCAAATCAGGTTTAGATGATGCCTCGCAGAGCCATAGGTCTCTTGCAGAAGAGGTGGCCGCTCCATGAAATTGCAAAGAAAAAGGTGGAGAGAGAAGATGGAGAATGACGAAGAAGAAGCAGATCGGGAGGAAATCACTAAGATGTGGTCCACTAAGATGGGGTCTACATATGGCTGTTTCCGTTGGGTTAGGAAAATATAAATGGTAACTTGAGTACTCCACATCTACGTGGAGGCAATGGAGCACCACCAAGGTGATGCCAACCATTGCTCATGCCATAATTGACCTCCAATAGTAAGACTTTGAGCCCATTAGCAAGCACCTTTGCGGCACCACCATATAAATCACATTACACAAGCTAATGGTCACGGTCTAAATTGCGACAAAATAGTTGGTTAGTAATCTTGGGGGTGAGTACAATGATAGTTTTCTTAATTACCTCCAAACTATCATCTCCACTTAGTATTTTTAAGGCCAAAATCACTATTTCGACCCTTTAATCAAACCATCACATGCCGAATAAGTTTGTGTGCCTCTCATGCATTTAGAGCAACTCCAACATGCCGACCCAAACGGACGGCGTTTTTATTCGTTTTTATCCGTTTGGATCGACCGTCCGCCCGCCGTCCGCCCCGTTTGAGATTTGAATCGGCAGTGCGCCCAACGCGCCGGTCCATATGTGCCGGCGTGGCCGGCTGACCGTCCTTTTTCAACAAATAGCACAAATTTTGCATTATTTTCACACACAACTTTCGCATTATTTAACATGCAAACATATAGTCCACAAACCAAATAAATAGCATAGTTTTATAAGTCAAATAAAAGTAAAATCGTCTCACATAGTTTTGCAAGCCCAATAAAATAGATACATCTATTGGTTGCCAACATGAGCCCACATATACTCAACCAAATCATTTTGCAGTTGCATGAGAGTTTCCCAATCACGCATGTCATGATGAAATTATGTGAACTGTTCAAATGTTGCCGCTCCTCCATGCTCAGGCACAACATTCTCACTCTGAAACTGAAACCCTTGATCATAGAGCTGTTCCGGGCGCTCATCTTCTATGATCATATTATGCATGATCACACAAGCAGTCATCACCTCCCACAGTTTTTGCGTGCTCCAAGTATTATCAGGATACCAAACGATACCCCATCGAGATTGCAAAACACCAAAGGCACGCTCGACGTCCTTCCTAGCATTCTCTTGCTCTTGGGCAAATCTTTTCCTCTTCTCTCCGACAGGGTTGGGGATTGTCTTCACAATAGCGCTCTACTGTGGATAGATACCGTCACCCAGGTAGTATCCTTCGTCGTAGTTGTGGCCGTTGATAGTAAAGTTCATCAGTGGGTTGTTGCCTTCAGCAAGCCTAGCAAACACCGCGAGCGCTGAAGCACGTTGATATCATTGTGTGATATGGCCATGCCAAAGAAAGAGTGCCAGATCCAGAGATCTTGAGACGCCACGGCCTCAAGTATGACAGTGCAAGTCCTGACATGGCCCTTATACTGCCGTTGCCAAGCTGAAGGGTAGTTCTTCAACTCTCAGTGCATGCATGAAAGGACCGAGAAGAGGTGTCTAGAGGGGGGTGATTAGACCCTCAACAAACAAAGTTGGCAGTTTTTAAGTTTTCAAGTTGAGGTGGTAGATTAACACAATTTCAAGTATACACAATACAAATCAAGCAAGCATGCAAAGAGTATATGAGAAGCGGAAAGTAAAGCATGCAACTTGCAAGAAAGTAAAGAGATGGGATTGGAGTGTGCAAATGCAATTGGAGACACGGAGATTTTTGGCGTGGTTCCGATAGGTGGTTCTATCGTACATCCACGTCTATGGAGACTTCAACCCATGGAGGGTAACGGTTGCGCGAGTCCACGGAGGGCTCCACCCATGAAGGGTCCATGAAGAAGCAATCTTTTCTATCCCATCATGGCCATCGCCCACGAAGGACTTGTCTCACTAGGGTAGATCTTCACGAATTAGGCGATCTCCTTGCCCTTAGAAACTCCTTGGTTCAACTCCACAATCTTGACGGAAGCTCCCAAGTGACACCGAACCAATCTAGGAGACACCATTCTCCAAAAGGTAATAGATGGTGTGTTGTTGATGAACTCCTTGCCCTTGTGCTTCAAATGATAGTCTCCCCAACACTCAACTCTCTCTCACAGATTTGGCTATGGTGGAAAGATGATTTGAGTGGAAAGCAACTTGAGGAAGGCTAGAGATCAAGATTCATATGGTAGGATTGGAATATCTAGGTATCAACACATGAGTAGGTAGTTCTCTCTCAGAAAATGAGTAGTGGAAGTGTAGGTTTGTTCTGATGGCTCTCTCCACAAATGAAGAGTGGGTGGAGGGGTATATATAGCCTCCATACAAAATCTAACCGTTATACACAGATTCCCAAACTCGGTGGGACCGAATCGACAAACTCGGTCGGACCGATTTAGTTCACAATGTGAACGTTAGGATTTTCGGTAGGACCGATATAGTCATCTCGATGGGACCGATGTGCAGAGGTTAGGGTAAAACCTCAACTCAGTTTGACCAATTACTCAAACTCGGTGAGATCAATTTTGGTAATAAGTAAACAGAGGATTGGTCAAGCAAACTCGGTGGGACCGACTGCACCAACTCGGTTAGACCGAAAATCTTGCACCAGATCTGTAGGACCTTGAGAAGAGGTGTCTAGAGGGGGGGAGGGGGGTGATTAGACACTAAGTACCAAAGTTGCAGTTTTTAGCCCTTTTAAGTTTAAGTGGAGTTTAGGCACAATTTTAACATTCACAACACATAGCAAGCAAGCATGCAAAGAGTATATGAGTAGCGAAAGGTAAAGCATGCAACTTGCAAGAATGTAAAGGGAAGGGTTTTGAAGGATTCAAACGCAATTGGAGACACCGATGTTTTTGGCTAGTTCCGATAGGTGGTGCTATCGTACATCCACGTTGATGGATACTTCAACCCATGAAGGGTAACGGTTGCGCGAGTCCACGGAGGGCTCCACCCAAGAAGGGTCCACGAAGAAGCAACCTTGTCTATCCCACCATGGCCGTTGCCCACGAAGGACTTGCCTCACTAGCGTAGATCTTCACGAAGTAGGCGATCTCCATGCCCTTACAAACTCCTTGGTTCAACTCTACAATCTTGTCGGAGGCTCCCAAGTGACACCTAGCCAATCTAGGAGACACCACTCTCCAAGAAGTAACAAATGGTGTGTTGATGATGAACTCCTTGCTCTTGTGCTTCAAATGATAGTCTCCCCAACACTCAACTCTCTCTCATAGGATTTGGATCTGGTGGAAAGAAGATCTGAGTGGAAAGCAACTTGGGGAAGGCTAGAGATCAAGATTCATATGGTAGGAATGGAATATCTTGACCTCAACACATGAGTAGTTAGTTCTCTCTTAGAAATAGGATGCTGGAAGTGTAGGCTTAGTCTGATGGATCTCTCCACGAATGAAGAGGAGGTGGAGGGGTATATATAGCCTCCACACAAAATCTAACCGTTACACACAATTTACCAAACTCGGTGGGACCGAATCAACAAACTCGGTCGGACCGATTCAGTAAACCTAGTGACCGTTAGGATTTTCGGTGGGACCGAAAATGCAACTCGGTAGGACCGATATGGTTAGGGTTAGGGCATAACGTAATCTCGGTGAGACCGATTACACAAACTCGGTAAGACCGATTTTGGTAATTAGCTAACCAGAGAGTTGGTCAGGCAAACTCGGTGGGACCGATTACTCAAACTCGGTGAGACCGATTTTGATAATAAGTTAACCAGAGAGTTTGCATTGTAATCTCGGTAGTACTGATTGCTCAAACTCGGTGAGACCGATTTTGATAATGGACATACACAGAGAGATTACAACCCTATCTCGGTGAGACCGAGATCCCTATCGGTAAGACCGATTTGCCTAGGGTTTGTGGCAGTGGCTAAGACATCCAAACTCGGTGGCGCCGGATAGAAAGAATCGGTATGACCGATTTTGGCTTTGGGTTTAGGTCATTTGTGGATGTGAGAAAGTAGCTGAGGGTTTTGGAGCATATCACTAAGCACATGAAGCAAGAGGCTCATTAAGCAACACCTCATCCCTCCTTGATAGTATTGGCTTTTCCTATAGACTCAATGTGATCTTGGATCACTAAAATGTAAGATGAAGAGTCTTGAGCTTGAAGCTTGAGCTAATCCTTTGTCCTTAGCATCTTGAAGGAGTTCCCACATCCTTTAGTCCATGCCACTCCAATGTTGAACTTGTCTGAAAAATACTAGATAAAAGTGTTAGTCCAACAAGAGATATGTTGACATTAATTACCAAAACCACCTAGGGAGCACTTGTGCTTTCAATCTCCCCCTTTTTGGTAATTGATGACAACATACATCAAAGCTTTAGATAAGGATATGAAGAGTAGCAAGTAAAGCTTTGGAAAGACATGTAACAAGCATAGGCTCCCCCTACATGTATGCAATCATGTGAATATGAAATATAGAAGCATGTGAGAGCATAACCATGATAGAGCAGGCAATGTGGTACATTTATCTTGGCCATATGCATCAGAGCAAAACGTATTTAAGGAGATACCTTCATGCTCATGAGTCCTTCTTGCAAACAGTACGTACATCAACAAGAATTCCTCATACACATGATTGTGATGCATATACTTACCTTGTAGTCTTGAGTAGGCTTAGGATGGAATGAACCTGCACAAACAAGGTTAGATAGCACAGGTACATCTACTAGCCAAAGCAAACAGAAGAAACTACAAGAATACCAAGACTGGGATGACATGTAGAGAGTGAGTACTAAGTACCACATTTGATTAGACATGTCTCCAAGAGTAAAGATATGCAATGAATTTAAATGATTTCTTTCCCTTAGATGTCTTGCTCCCCCTGAATCTAGCATGGGATACTGGGAGAAGATAGGGAACAGAAAATCAGAGCTGAAAGATATAAATGAACAGAGCTAATGCAAACTAATGCGAGTAAGCACATATGAACATGTCTTTCCCCTCAAGAAGACATGGCATCTCTCCTCTTGAACATCAAGCATCTGGGATCCTTGAGAAATACTTTCTATTAGTATTCTCTCCCCCTGGAGATCTCTCTCTCTCTCTCCCTGAAGAATCTCTCTGTCCCCCTGAGAAGGTGATACACTCTCTAAAATGATAAGCTTTGATGTGATCTCTCTCTCCCCCTTTGACATCAATTTCCAAGAAGGGCTTGATAAAGATGATCTTTCTCTCTCCTTTGGAATTTGTCGTGAATGGGTTTGATCCTTGAGTCACAACATAAAGCACTTGATAAAAATGTGGTGCTTGTTAGAGGACAAGATTCATTGAGTGGAGCTGGATCAGAAGAAACTCAGAATAAGTGGCAAACTGTTTTTCCTGTGGTGAAATCGGTGGCACCGAGTTGTATGCTTCGGTTGTACCGAAAATAACTAATCGGTACCGAGTTCATCGCAGAGAAAACACTTGGCACCTCTGCTCACTAGACTAATAAGATCTCACAAAGATTTGCAAGGAATTAACTAAATGATATGGAATGAATTGATGCATAAAACACAGAGCAAACAAACGAAAAAAAGAAAGAAATCTAGATGAAGTTTTTTTTGAAAGGGGAAACAAATATGCATGAGACAAATGCAAAAACACAGAGACGAACACAAGAGAACTTCATCTAGAGATGGTCGGCGACAGAGTCACCTATGTTAGAGTATATTGACTTAGGAGTCAAGTGAGATCACTTGATCATAGGTCATACTCATCGTTTAAGCTCAAAATGGGGTTACCATTTTTCGTTTAAGCATCTTGATGTATTCACATCTTGTCGAGTTGCTTTAGCTCATGTCTCGGAGTAAAGCTTCTCTAAGATGGAATAACATACCTTGGTTGGTGGTGTTGTCCATGTAGTTGAACTTGTGTGGGTTGCTCAAGGTTGATGTAGCTCATCAAGAGTTGGGAGCACCACTTGGAATTTGAGTCCATCTACCTACATGGGTTAGTTCTTGCAAGGAAGAGCACTTGTGTATCCAAAAATGACAATCATGACGCTTAACATAGAATTTGTCAAAGGATATGTTTGAATGGTTTCGTGCTTCCTTGTCTTCAACCACCTTTGTATAGGGACTTGGTGATGTAGAGATTGCTCAAGATGTGAGTAGGTTACAATCTCATGGAATTTTATTCAACCAAGTACCTACATGGGTTAGATAACATGCAAGATGCAAATATATCCAAGACATAAGATTTTCATCATAAGAGAAATATCAAGGATTAGTCATACGTTCATGTCTTGCATCGATCCAATGGAGTTTCTACTCCAAGTTTGAAGCATCTATGATGTTCAATTCTCCTCTCAACCTGCAAAACACTTTCTCATCAAGAGGTTTAGTAAATATATACGCTAATTGCTTTTCGGTGCGAACATGCTTAAGATCAATGTCACCCTTAGCAACATGATCTCGAATGAAATGATGGCGAACTTCAATATGCTTAGTTCGAGAATGTTGCACAGGATTATGACCAATTTTAATAGCACTTTCATTGTCACAAAGCAATGGAACATGTTTCACATATATCCCATAATCTTTAAGAGTTTGGGTCATCCAAAGTAATTGAGCACAACATGAACCAGCGGCAATGTACTCCACTTCGGCGGTAGATAAGGATACCGAGTTTTGTTTCTTGGAGAACCAAGACACAAGGGATCTACCAAGAAATTGACAAGTACCCGAAGTGGACTTTCTGTCAACCTTGTCTCCGGCATAATCTGAGTCAGAGTAGCCAACAAGATCGAAAGAGGCCCTCTTAGGATACCAAATGCCAAAATTTGGTGTGTGTATTAAGTATCTCACTATCCTTTTCACAGCCTTAAGATGACATTCTTTAGGAGCAGCTTGATATCTTGCACACATGCACACGCTTAGCATAATATCGGGACGTGAAGCACATAGGTATAACAATGAACCAATCATAGAGCGATAAACCTTTTGATCAACCGGTTCACCATCTTTGGTCAAATCAAGATGTCCACTAGTAGGCATGGGTGTAGACATACCTTTGCATTCTTGCATATTGAACTTCTTGAATAAGTCCTTAGTGTACTTCGTTTGAGAGACAAAAGTACCTTCCTTAGTTTGCTTGATTTGCAACCCAAGAAAGAATTTGAGTTCACTCATCATTGACATCTCAAACTTCTCCGACATTAGCTTTCCAAACTTCTCACTAAAATGAGGGTTAGTTGATCCAAATATGATATCATCAACATAAATTTGGCACACAAATAGTTCTCCATTAACCCTTTTAGTGAAAAGAGTAGAATCAATTTTCCCAATTTCAAATCCCTTTCCAAGTAGAAACTTAGTTAAGCATTTGTACCAAGCTCTAGGAGCTTGTTTAAGACCACAAAGAGCTTTGTGAAGTTTGTAAACATGATTTGGTTTCTTAGGATTGACAAAGCCGGGAGGTTGTTTAACATAAACTTCCTCCTCTATTTCACCATTTAGAAAAGCACTTTTAATGTCCATTTGGTATAATGTGATATCATGGTGATTAGCATAGGCAAGTAAGATGCGAATAGACTCAAGTCTAGCAACAGGAGCATAAGTCTCACCATAGTCCATACCTTCGACTTGTGTGTAGCCTTGGGCGACGAGACGTGCTTTGTTGCGAACTACTCGTCCATCTTCATCTTGCTTGTTGCGAAACACCCGTTTGGTACCGATGATGTTGTGGTTGTTTTCGGGCTTCTCAACTAATGTCCAAACTTGGTTCCTCTCAAAGTTGTGTAGCTCTTCATGCATCGCGTTTATCCAATCCGGATCTTCCAATGCTTTTTCAACCATCATAGGTTCAATGCTAGAGATGAAAGAATAGTTTTCAAAAAAGTTAGCTAAACGAGTTTTAGAGCGAGTGATTCTCCCCGTTTGAATATCATTGTAGATTTGCTCGACGGGATGGTCTTTAGCAATTCTTTCTCGAACTCGTAAAAGCTTTTGCTTGGATCTTGGTTGAACATCTTATTCATCTTCTTCTTCTTATTCTTCTTCATTGTTGGCGTTGTCGTTCTCTTGTCGTGTTGGAGAAGGAGGTTGTTGACGTTCTTGATGCACTTCCTCGTTTTCTTCATCTTGGTGTGTCCCACTTGTGGATGCTTCCATATCAATTCTTGGTTCACCTTGTCGTGAAGTAGAAGCTTCCACTTGGACGGACGAGGTACTCTCCTTCACTTCCGTTGGACGAACCTTGCCAATAGACAAGTATTGGATTGCTTCCGAAGGATCTTTGTCTCCTACATCAATTGGCAATTGATCTACTTGCGAGCCGTTAGATTCATCAAACTTCACATCTACCATCTCTTCAACCTTTCGGGTGAAATTTTTGTAGACACGATAAGTGTGAGAGTTTGAGCCATAACCTAGTAGGAAACCTTCATGAGACTTAGGAGCAAATTTAGAATGATGATGCTTATCAAGAATGTAGCACTTTGAGCCGAATACTCGAAAATACCCAACTTGGGGTTTGTTACCGGTGAGGAGCTCGTATGCCGTCTTGCCGAGTAGCTTGTGAAGATACAAGTGATTTGTTGCATGACAAGCTGTCTCAACCGCTTCTGCCCAAAAGTGCTTCGGCGTCTTGTACTCATCAAGCATCGTTCTCGCCATTTCGATGAGCGTCCGGTTCTTCCTCTCAACAACTCCATTTTGTTGAGGTGTGTATGTAGCCGAGAACTCGTGTGAAATCCCCTCTTCGTCAAGAAAGGTGTCCACATTTGCGTTCTTGAACTCCGTTCCGTTGTCGCTGCGAACCTTCTTGATCTTCACTTCAAACTAATTTTGGGCCTTCCTAGCGAAGTTTTTGAAGATCTTTTGGACCTGCGATTTATCATCGAGAGAGAACACCCACGTAAATCTTGAAAAATCATCAACTATAACTAGACCAAAAGAATTTCCACCGAGACTCTTGTAAGAGTTGGGACCAAAGAGATCCATGTGAAGTAGCTCAAGTGGCCTCCTTGTGGTCATAATGTTCTTCACGGGATGCCTTCCTCCAACCTGTTTACCTGCTTGACAAGCACTGCAAAGTCTATCCTTATCAAATATGACATCGTTGACACCAAGGATATGATTTCCCTTAATAAGCTTGTCAAGGTTTCTCATGCCAATGTGACCTAGTCGTCTATGCCATAACCAACCTTTTGAGGATTTAGCAATGAAGCAAGTTTTAGGTTGAGCCTTTTTAGTGAAATCAACAATGTATAGATCACCTCTACGTATACCGATAAAGACCATTTTACGATTGTCGCGACGAAACACTTGGCAATCTACTTCAGTAAATAGGACATTGAAACCGAAATCAGCAAGTCTAGATACTGAAAGTAAGTTGTATCCAAGAGATTCAACGAGCATAACATTTTGTATGGAGCTATCATGTGAGATGGCCACCTTAACAAGGCCAACCACCTTACCCTTTGAGTTTTCACCTAAAGTGACATACTTTCGAGGACTATCATTATCAGCAAGCTCACGAAACATGTCTTTATCTCCGGTCATGTGATCGGTACATCCACTATCAAGAACCCATTCCTTTCCTCCTGACATGTATCCCCGAAGATTTGCCATAAGACCAAAGTGTCTCATTGCATCATCAAGATCAAAGTCATCATCCTCATCCTCATCATAGTATCCATGTTCCACATCGTCATGTGGTGGATCAACTCTTAGAGAGGGTGATTCGTTAGAGTGATTTTGACAATGATCTTGTCTATGAATTTTTATAGCTTCGGAAATAATATCACTAATAATACCAACATTTCCTTTGGCATGCATAAGATTTGTAAGCTCAAATAGACGATCACCAAACATAGGATCACTCGTATTCATCTTACTCAAGGCAATAGACTTATGAAGAATTTCATCAAGATTTTTCAAAGAATAATCAGGAAATCGTTCCTCAAGAAATTTCCATATAGTGTAGGCACACTCAAGAGTAGGCAGTTTTATAATCAAGTTTCTAGGCAAGCCTCTAGTGATAAGATTAACAGTTCTAACATTCCTAATCATGTCAATAGACTCATCAAGGATAGGATGCATAGGATCAACACAAGGTGCACAAGGACTAGCAATGTACTTGTTCAAATGATATTGATTGAAAATTACAAGCATCTCATTTTTCCACTCATGAAAATACTCTTCATCAAGAATAGGCACTCTATGTCTAAGACTCCCCAAAGTAGACTCATCCATCTTCCTCAAATGGTGATTAAACCAAGGCAATGGAGACCAATGCTCTGATACCACTTGTAGGACATTGAGAAGAGGTGTCTAGAGGGGGGGTGATTAGACACTAAGTACCAAAGTTGCAGTTTTTAGCCCTTTTAAGTTTAAGTGGAGTTTAGGCACAATTTTAACATTCACAACACATAGCAAGCAATCATGCAAAGAGTATATGAGCAGCGGAAAGTAAAACATGCAACTTGAAAGAATGTAAAGGGAAGGGTTTTCAAGGATTCAAACGCAATTGGAGACACCGATGTTTTTGGCGTGGTTCCAATAGGTGGTGCTATCGTACATCCACGTTGATGGATACTTCAACCCACGAAGGGTAACAGTTGCGCGAGTCCACGGAGGGCTCCACCCAAGAAGGGTCCACGAAGAAGCAACCTTGCCTATCCCACCATGGCCGTCGCCCACGAAGGACTTGCCTCACTAGCGGTAGATCTTCATGAAGTAGGCGATCTCCTTGCCCTTACAAACTCCTTGGTTCAACTCCACAATCTTGTCGGAGGCTCCCAAGTGACACCAAGCCAATCTAGGAGACACCACTCTCCAAGAAGTAACAAATGGTGCGTTGATGATGAACTCCTTGCTGTTGTGCTTCAAGTGATAGTCTTCCCAACACTCAACTCTCTCTCATAGGATTTAGATCTGGTGGAAAGAAGATTTGAGTGGAAAGCAACTTGGGGAAGGCTAGAGATCAAGATTCATATGGTAGGAATGGAATATCTTGACCTCAACACATGAGTAGGTAGTTCTCTCTCAGAAATAGGATGCTGGAAGTGTAGGCTTAGTCTGATGGCTCTCTCCACGAATGAAGAGGAGGTGGAGGGGTATATATAGCCTCCACACAAAATCTAACCGTTACACACAATTTACCAAACTCGGGGGGACCAAATCAACAAACTCGGTCGGACCGATTCAGTAAACCTAGTGACCATTAGGACTTTCGGTGGGACCGAAAATGCAACTCGGTAGGACCGATATGGTTAGAGTTAGGGCAAAATGTAATCTCGGTGAGACCGATTACACAAACTCGGTAAGACCGATTTTGGTAATTAGCTAACCAGAGAGTTGGTCAGACAAACTCGGTGGGACCGATTACTCAAACTCGGTGAGACCGATTTTGATAATAAGTTAACCGGAGAGTTTGCATTGTAATCTCGGTAGTACTGATTGCTCAAACTCGGTGAGACCGATTTTGATAATGGACATACACAGAGAGATTACAACCCCATCTCGGTGAGACCGAGATCCCTATCGGTAAGACCGATTTGCCTAGGGTTTGTGGCAGTGGCTAAGACATCCAAACTCGGTGGCGCCGGATAGAAAGAATTGGTATGACCGATTTTGGCTTTGGGTTTAGGTCATTTGTGGATGTGAGAAAGTAGCTGAGGGTTTTGGAGCATATCACTAAGCACATGAAGCTAGAGGCTCATTAAGCAACACCTCATCCCTCCTTGATAGTATTGGCTTTTCCTATAGACTCAATGTGATCTTGGATCACTAAAATGTAAGATGAAGAGTCTTGAGCTTGAAGCTTGAGCCAATCCTTTGTCCTTAGCATCTTGAAGGAGTTCCCACATCCTTTAGTCCATGCCACTCCAATGTTGAACTTGTCTGAAAAATACTAGATAAAAGTGTTAGTCCAACAAGAGATATGTTGACATTAATTACCAAAACCACCTAGGGAGCACTTGTGCTTTCAAGATCACAGAGAGATTGCAAGCCCATCTCGGTGAGACCGAGATCCCATCGGTGAGACCGAAGTAACTAGGGTTTGTGGCAGTGGCTGAAGAAGATGAAGTCGATGGCACCGGATAGATCAAATCGGTGGGGGCGAGTTTGACATTTAGGTTTAGAACATATGTGATTGTGAGAAAGTGGCTGAGGGTTTGGAGCATATCACTAAGCACTTTGATCAAGCAAGCCATTATTCAACACCTCACCCCTTTTTAATAGTATTGGCTTTCCTATGGACTCAATGTGATCTTGAATCACTAAAATAGAAATTGTAGAGTCTTGAGCTTTTGCCAATATTTGTCCTTAGCATCTAGAAAGGGTCCCACATCCTCTTGTCTATGTCAATGCCACTCCAATGTTGAACTTATCTGAAATGCACTAGGTAAAAGTATTAATCCAACAAGAGATATGTTGTCATGAATTACCAAAATCACCTAGGAAGCACTTGTGCTTTCAATGCAGTCTATGCTGCCAAGCATCCCTGGAAAGCCCCTGCTGGCATTCATCGCCAACAAACGGGCTATATCTTTAGGAGTCGGCTCTCTCTAGTACTCAGGGCCAAACACAACAGTAACAATCTTGCAGACCTTATACAGGGAGTCTAGGCATGTAGACTCACTCATACGGACGTACTCGTCAATGAGATCACCGGGCACTCCGTATGCAAGCATTCGGATGGCGGCAGTGCATTTTTGATAAGAGGAGAAATCAATCTTTCCAACGGCACCCTCTTTGCACTCAAAATAGTCATCATAGTCGACCACCCCTTCTCTAATACGGTTGAAAAGATGTCTACTCATAAGGAAATGACGGTGGATTTCTGATGTTTGAACAACGGGTTTGTTGTGTCAAATTAGTCCTTCCAAAGAAGGAAATGCCCGCTCTCTCGGTTGCGACTCAATGTCAGAAGGTGGCCCGGAATGGAGCCACGGAACGCCGGGCGCTGGCTATTGAGGCGGTGATGGACCAACATGGCAGCAAAGATCTCCTCCTCATCATCGGACGAGGAATCATCGGAGTCGCAAAGGAAATTGTGAAAAAAGAACTCGTCGGCGGAGTCCATTTTGTACCGTGGCAAATTATCGAACAACTTGCGGGCGTCGATGAAGGAGACGGCCGGCGAAGGGAATCGGCGTCCAGCTAGCTGCCCTACCGGCGTTCGACGAGCGTGCCGGTGAGGATCTGGCCGGAGCGGCGAGGCGGCTTCTTGGTCGCGGTCGCGGCTCTGTCGGGGGAGCGGGGTGGGAAGCTTTCAGTTCCCCGACAGCAAGACGGCGATGTCGGGCTACGTGGGAGGTGGCAGCATTGCAGAGGGGATGTTGCGGCTTCGTAGCTGGCAGAGGCACCAAAAAATGGGCGGCGACAAAGAAGGCGAGCGAGGGTTTGCTGTTGGAATGGGAGAGGATGGCCAATGTGCCACCGACCAGTGGGCCAAGGGGAAGGAGTAGGCGGCCGCGCGCGTGTCCATCTCGTATCACGTCGACGCAAATCGGCTCAAAAATGGGTCGGGAATGGGTCGACAGGCGAACGCCCGCGGACGAAATGGGTTGCCACCTTGGAGTTACCTCTCAGCGAATCATTGAAGTGTTAAAAAAAGTAAATCATTGAATGATCGATCAATTAGTTTATTATTATTATTTCATATTCTCAAAAAAAAAATCATATGCATCCCAGCTCATACTACTTTTTTTTTAGATGACAGCTCATACTACTTAAAAACCTTTGAAATAACCAATCCATACAAATCACCCTCTAGGCCTCTACACGAGTACTCTAGGACCTCATTTGTACTCCTTTTTTCAGGTGTGTGCGCGCGCCTGAGCATGTGTGTGTGCATGGACAATTTTTCTGGCCGGGTATCTACACATATACGTATGTGCCTGAACCCAGTGAAATATCAGGATGAACCCATCAACTTGAAAGCAACACTTTATGGGAAGCCCAAAAGCCCACAAAGTAAAACCCTCCGTGCAGCTTCCTAGGGAGTATTTTCAGAGAAAGTTGATTATAAATAGGTCGATGAACCGCCTAGCTTTGTTGTTCGGTAGAACCAGACATAAATGTTACTTGATGGTAATGAAGTAACAAAGGCTTACCACATAATTGTTTGGAATAGACTTTCTGATATGCGGTAAAAGAATATTACTACAATAGTGCTACATGGCACTGACAATCTCACCCTGAAAAGGGGCAACTGATGATCCATACCGTAGAACAGATGGCAGCTGATGATCAATAGAATGTCTGTGGTTTATGGGCATAACCTGTGAATATCCGCACACATCGAAATCAAAGGCTTTGATCCGGCGAGCAACTGAGTAACCACTCTGTTAATTATCTCAGCTATATGCTCAAATGTGTGATTCTGCTGGTGCAGAGGCAACTGGTGTCGCAGCTTGTGTAGATACATCGATGTGTACATGCTGTTCTGGCTTTGATTTACCTATCCCTGTCCTGATCACAGCAAACAGATATTTTATGACTAAACTCATAAAAACCCAAAATTTACAAAATTCATCCTAGCCTCCGCAGCATCTCAACGAGAGCCAAGTAGCACCGATTGACCTCTTTATGCGTTAGCAAATACTAGTACCAGATAAGCAGGTGGAATTCAACGAACATGAGCTTCTCCAAGCATTCATTAGCCAGCCCAGAATTAAGATTATAAATACACAACTTCAAACCAGATAGAAATTAAACAAAAACACACACAGAATGGGACATCGTGGAACATGAGCAGATATCGGAGGTAGAACATCCACCTGCCTGATACTACACGTGAGATAACCAAACGCTTGCACGCATGGGCGCACACACTGAAATGCAAGCAAGATCGATTGGCAAGCGAGCCTGCCACAACATGTTTGCTTAAAAGATAAAGCAAAACAAATTGAACGAAACACAAGTCAAGTACTCATTAACCGAAGAAAGTCAATGTACCTTTCACCATTCATGCTGGTTGACAAATGCCCATAAGAATAGATAATAGACGGGAGTTACCAAAGTAAGCGACTAATTCTTACAAGTCCATTTCACAGCTGATCCTGTGCATATGCTACATAGATGGTCAATCTCCTTGGTTGAACACACAAAATGCAAATACCTACACCCGACAAGCCCTTTCGGCATTTCAGTCGCCAGAATAATGTAAAGAGACCTGTGGAGCAAGCAATACCATCAGCCAAACAATTTTCTACTAGGAATCCAATGAGAATTATTCTCATGACTTCTGTATGACTATTTTTTTCTTTTTTGTTTTTGCGGAACAACTTCTGTATGACTTGAATAGAAAACATTAGCTTCGCGCTTCGCCATTGTGGAAGTAAAATCATCTTAGCATTACTAGGAAAAACCAACATTGAAAAAGAAAACAATACTCCCTCCGATCCAAAATAAGTGTTGTGGTTTTAGTTCACTACGACACTTATTTTGCATTGGAGGGAGTACGTAATTTGTAGCGTACTATCACACATTTGACCTTAATTTTCAGCAGTTTTTTGCTACTCCCTCCGTTCCTAAATATAAGTCTTTGTAGAGATTTCACTATAGACTACATACAAAGCAAAATGAGTGGATCTACACTCTAAAATGCATCTACATACATCCGTATGTGGTTCATAGTAGAATCTCTCCAAAGACTTATATTTAGGAACGGAGGGAGTACATTTGATCTAAGTAGAAGCTAACAGAACAATGGGCATATGAGGGGCTCGTGGTCTTATGGAGTAGAAAAGAAGGGGCATTGGTTTCTAGCTCATAGGCATACTTTTTAGCAATGCAAGACCCAGCTAGACACTAACAAATCAAAGCAAGGGATCATGTGTCTCGTCTTATTAACTAAAAATTCCTTAGATCCAAAATAACTGCCATTTTGTATGTACTCTTCACAGCATCAAGCAATAATTTCAACACTACACCAAAGATAATATGCTAGTGAAACTAAAAAGATCTTATGAGGGATGAAGCAGTTTTATGTGACGACTCTAGTCATGATTATGAAGTGCTATTAAACATCCATGGTGCCAAAATTGAAGAACTGAACTCCAGATAAAGCACGGCCAATGTATGTCGGACCGACCAAATTATTTAAGTGGCTAATGGCCAATTACATATATATGCAAGTTTAGCGGACAATGAGTGACGCGCTGAGAAAATGTTTAACAAAACCTCCTCAAACTATGACAATTGCCCAAAACTATACTACTACAATAACTCCAAGCAAAATGATGATTAGCAGTATAAGATTTAACAAAACCGCCTACAGTAACCGCCTTCCAGGGATGAACAATCATTAGTTCACTACTAGGTATCACAGTGACCCAAAATAAGCAGCAATGTAAAATGGCATACCTATACAACCGTATAAATAAAGGAAATCTGAAACCAGATACGTGGGTATTGTTCGCTATCAATTACTTATTTACTTGTGTAGACAGGACAACATGCAAATCACACTAGGACTTGATAGACCCATAACCACAGGAAAAAAATGTAGAAGGCAGCCACGACAAGTAAAACAAAAACAAAAATATAACCATAAAGCACAACAAGGGTTAGTGCTTCATTTGCTACTACTTAGTATGACAACATTCTCATTTCCAAGCAGGCACAAACATGAGCACAATATAGAAAGAGGAAGGTCCTAATTAAGCCATTATTCATCGGAGGGGCTAGAGGGAGAAGAACCCACACTACCAGAAGAAACTTGGGAGTACCGAGGAGTAGGTAAACTGAAAGCAAGGAAGCTGGATGGAACGGAGGGCAATCAAAGGAGCATATCTAGTAGAGGAGGTAGAACATCAGCTGGAGATAAGCTTACCTGCTCAACCAGCAGGTCAAATAGCATGCCCAACCGGACAATCATCTTACTTATCAACCAAAAGCTCAGCCCCATCGTGTCCAACATCAACACGTGTTCCTACAAACATAAAAAGTCAAACAACGTGTCATGTGGGCAGAGAATATCGCTGCCACAACAAGGATAAGGTGAAGGAGCTCAAAGCATGGTCCTCAAGTCAGTACCCCTGATTTCCATATCAAGTATATTAGATTGTTACTGCACCATATCTATATGATACATCTGAAGCTTCCGCATTTACTAAGGCCCTGTTCGGTAATGGTCCGCTCCCGGAATCTACGGAGCGGGTAAATAGCAACTCCACCATTTGACCTACAGCTCCGCCAACTCCGCTCCGGGAGCTGGGGAGCGGAGCGATGCCGAACAGCCCCTAACTCACTCTATAACGGGAGCCCTGCTCTGTAACCAATATCAGCAATCAAAGCCCCTCAAAAAAAAAAATCAGCGATCAATAAACCAGAAACGTGAATTTAGGCTCAAAACCCTAAGCACATGACGCCACGGCATTCCAAGAAAAGATAAGTAGAAACGAGCACGTGTCAACTAGGTAATAGATAAATCCATTGCTATAAGTTCAAGGAAAGCAACTCAATTTTGATACAGTAATACTCTACTTCTCTAACAGATAATAAACATTAACACACCTATGTCAAATATTTTATTCTTCCTCTATCTCTTCTACTTACAAAGGTTTGAGTTGGTAGTGAATTCACATGTAGGACCAGCAAACTTCACAAATAAGCAAATGCACTTCTACCCACACTTGCAGGACGAGCGGCCTTCCAAGAAAAATGCCCTTTTACTCACATGTGGGACCTAACATAAATAAACAAATACACTACTACTTTCATGTGAGACCAACACTTGTAAAAGGTAGTGGCCTTCGAAGAAAAATGCCCTTTTACTCACATGTGGGACCTAACACAAATAAAAAAATACACTACTACTTTCATGTGAGACCAACACTTGTAAAAGGTACAAATAACAAATATTGGAACAAGACTCCAACTCAAAACCATGCTCTTGGTTTTAGTTGTTATTCCTATACTTCTAGTTCTTCACCATAGCATAAAGAGAGTGATCAAACTGTAAATTGTAATTCCAATTCGACGATAAACCTCTATTGCTACCAGATCCACGACCTTGTGTAGTCTCCTTACTAATGTCTATCCTCTTCTGTTTCACGATTTGAAATGTTGTATCACTTTAAATCTAGCAAAGGGCCTACTTTCCTTAAGATTATCCAAGGCTTGCCACATGAAAAACTCTCTTTGTAATATTGTATTTTCACTATGATTTTAATCATGAACGGCCCAACGGCCACATGACACCAACGTCTTTCAACGATATCCTAAACCAATGGCTTAAGTCCTCATACTTTTTTGGTGGCTTCGTAGCAATGCATGTGCCTTGTGCTGGTTTACTGAATATTCCCATAACAGCGTCAGCGTATACTCATTAATATCATAAAAATGAAGAACATGGACAATCATACTGTTAACTCATCAGAATGGACAAGTTATCTAGAGCTATCCTGAAGCTCATATCGGAAAATAAATCTAATACTAATAAATCTTTATAACATGTTGGATCATGATTTAAATCATCTTTAAGTGAATTTTAGCACTAAAAGATGAAAATGAACTCTTCTTAGTGTTTCCTGGTACAAATAGACTTGCCACATGGAGGGCAATCCTACAAATGATAAATGAATAATTACTCATAATTTCAAACAAAGTGGTTATGTTTTATTTGAACACTGTTAGAAATATCAGCAGAGGTAACATACAGAACAAAATAAATATAACTAAGCTTAAGCTTCAAAGGGCATTTGAGGATTATATCATCCTTCAATAGGCAGGAAATAAAATGGTTAAATTACTTATTTACTTGTGTAGACAGGACAACATGCAAATCACACTAGGACTTGATAGACCCATAACCACAGGAAAAAAATGTAGAAGGCAGCCACGACAAGTAAAACAAAAACAAAAATATAACCATAAAGCACAACAAGGGTTAGTGCTTCATTTGCTACTACTTAGTATGACAACATTCTCATTTCCAAGCAGGCACAAACATGAGCACAATATAGAAAGAGGAAGGTCCTAATTAAGCCATTATTCATCGGAGGGGCTAGAGGGAGAAGAACCCACACTACCAGAAGAAACTTGGGAGTACCGAGGAGTAGGTAAACTGAAAGCAAGGAAGCTGGATGGAACGGAGGGCAATCAAAGGAGCATATCTAGTAGAGGAGGTAGAACATCAGCTGGAGATAAGCTTACCTGCTCAACCAGCAGGTCAAATAGCATGCCCAACCAGACAATCATCTTACTTATCAACCAAAAGCTCAGCCCCATCGTGTCCAACATCAACACGTGTTCCTACAAACATAAAAAGTCAAACAACGTGTCATGTGGGCAGAGAATATCGCTGCCACAACAAGGATAAGGTGAAGGAGCTCAAAGCATGGTCCTCAAGTTAGTACCCCTGATTTCCATATCAAGTATATTAGATTGTTACTGCACCATATCCATATGATACATCTGAAGCTTCCGCATTTACTAAGGCCCTGTTCGGTAATGGTCCGCTCCCGGAATCTGCGGAGCGGGTAAATAGCAACTCCACCATTTGACCTACAGCTCCGCCAACTCCGCTCCGGGAGCTGGGGAGCGGAGCGATGCCGAACAGCCCCTAACTCACTCTATAACGGGAGCCCTGCTCTGTAACCAATATCAGCAATCAAAGCCCCTCAAAAAAAATCAGCGATCAATAAACCAGAAACGTGAATTTAGGCTCAAAACCCTAAGCACATGACGCCACGGCATTCCAAGAAAAGATAAGTAGAAACGAGCACGTGTCAACTAGGTAATAGATAAATCCATTGCTATAAGTTCAAGGAAAGCAACTCAATTTTGATACAGTAATACTCTACTTCTCTAACAGATAATAAACATTAACACACCTATGTCAAATATTTTATTCTTCCTCTATCTCTTCTACATACAAAGGTTTGAGTTGGTAGTGAATTCACATGTAGGACCAGCAAACTTCACAAATAAGCAAATGCACTTCTACCCACACTTGCAGGACGAGCGGCCTTCCAAGAAAAATGCCCTTTTACTCACATGTGGGACCTAACATAAATAAACAAATACACTACTACTTTCATGTGAGACCAACACTTGTAAAAGGTAGTGGCCTTCGAAGAAAAATGCCCTTTTACTCACATGTGGGACCTAACACAAATAAAAAAATACACTACTACTTTCATGTGAGACCAACACTTGTAAAAGGTACAAATAACAAATACTGGAACAAGACTCCAACTCAAAACCATGCTCTTGGTTTTAGTTGTTATTCCTATACTTCTAGTTCTTCACCATAGCATAAAGAGAGTGATCAAACTGTAAATTGTAATTCCAATTCGACGATAAACCTCTATTGCTACCAGATCCACGACCTTGTGTAGTCTCCTTACTAATGTCTATCCTCTTCTGTTTCACGATTTGAAATGTTGTATCACTTTAAATCTAGCAAATGGCCTACTTTCTTTAAGATTATCCAAGGCTTTCCACATGCAAAACTCTCTTTGTAATATTGTATTTTCACTATGATTTTAATCATGAACGGCCCAACGGCCACATGACACCAACGTCTTTCAACGATATCCTAAACCAATGGCTTAAGTCCTCATACTTTTTTGGTGGCTTCGTAGCAATGCATGTGCATTGTGCTGGTTTACTGAATATTCCCATAACAGCGTCAGCGTATACTCATTAATATCATAAAAATGAAGAACATGGACAATCATACTGTTAACTCATCAGAATGGACAAGTTATCTAGAGCTATCCTGAAGCTCATATCGGAAAATAAATCTAATACTAATAAATCTTTATAACATGTTGGATCATGATTTAAATCATCTTTAAGTGAATTTTAGCACTAAAAGATGAAAATGAACTCTTCTTAGTGTTTCCTGGTACAAATAGACTTGCCACATGGAGGGCAATCCTACAAATGATAAATGAATAATTACTCATAATTTCAAACAAAGTGGTTATGTTTTATTTGAACACTGTTAGAAATATCAGCAGAGGTAACATACAGAACAAAATAAATATAACTAAGCTTAAGCTTCAAAGGGCATTTGAGGATTATATCATCCTTCAATAGGCAGGAAATAAAATGGTTAAATTATTCTATAAAGGGATTTGCCAATCTTGTTAATCATTGTATATTTCTGGAATACATACACAGGTAAGCATTGTTTTATTATATGGATATTCATGTAATAAGCCTGTGATGACAGTTTGCTAGTTCTGACTTAGACCGCAAAAATAATTAGAAGAAGCTAACCAATTGCAGCTCAGTGCCTGGCTACAGAACATAAAGAAAATGAAATACCAAAATATATTTTTGTTATCAATCATAATCATTACCTAAAAGACACCACACACATCAGAAGAGAACACTTCAGAACATCATCGATGTACATTGAAGAGGCCATGAAGCAGCAAAAGAAACAAATGATATGATAGTAATTCAAATTGTTGGCTTAACACGGAATGACGTGAGCATAATTGCATCAGCCAATTGTTGAATAATAATTTGTTTTTTTGTATCGACAATGTAATCCATGCTATTACCTGCAGTGTAGACACTTTCGAATGGATGATAGTGATGACGGGTTATGGTGGTTTCAGCAAGCTTCTTGAAATTCAATGACTCGAGGTGGATCATGAAGATGCCATTAACTGTCCAAATTAACACGACATTATTCTGCTCAGCAAACCCTAGTATCGAAAGGGCTATGGGGCTTTTATCCTCCGACTTCAGGGAAAGTAGCTTGTCCAATTCAATAGTTCTTCCAAGCTCCCATGAAACAACACCATCGCAAGCGGTCTTCCTCTTCCATAACTGAGCGGTGTAGTCTGACACTGACATGAAGAGGAAACCCAGCCCACCACCCGCAGCCCTCATAACCTGAAATTAGTTGCCCTTGCCATACATATCCACTGGAACTCGTACCACAGCTAGGCTCTGCTTCTCCAAATCAAACTTGAGAATTCCCTCAAAATTCCCAGAAAACATCCAGTAAAGGGAATCTCCAACCAGCACAGCTTCAAGCTCATAAAGCATGGTGGGAGAACCGCTTACAACAGGCTGGTATGGAAGCGGTGTTGAGATACGATCTCCCCACAAGCCGGTCTTTGACGAGTAAACACAGGCAGTCACACGTGTATGTTGCTTGTCATCCGAAAGTGTAACTGTCAAGACCACCTGGAAGTGTTCGTCTCCGGTAGTGCGAAGCACCGCCCCATGCGTCCTCTCGAACCCCGGGGGAACGGCAATGCGGTGCTGGTCTCCGGTGATGGGGTCCCACACCACGACCTGGAAACGCTTCATAGGCCAGAAGAGTAGGAGGCCATGGCGGCACCCCAGGGAAAAGTGGTAATCATCGACGTCGAACGGCAAGGAGAAGCGCCCGGGAGGGACTTGATTGGGGGCATCCAGAGTAGGTAGGAAGGACAGATCATCGTACTTGTCAAAGAAACCGAGGAGAGGGGCGTTGCAGCGGTGGCGGAGGCGGAAGCGGCGGCAGAAGCCGGGATCGGAGACGAGGCTGCGCCAGAGCTTGCAGACGAGGGACGCGCGCGGGAGGGAGGAGGGCTGCTCGGAGAGGCGGAGCAGGATCTCGGAAAGCAGGTCGTCGTCTTCCAACGGCGCGGCCACCGGCGAGCGGACGTGGTGGCGGCGGCTGCACATCTCGCGTGGGGAATGGGCGAATGGCAGTGGACTCGAACCAGCATGCAAGATTTAGCGAAGTGGGACCCCAGGGCAGGACGGAGGGAGTGGATGGCTCAATGATTGGCGTGGATGGCCATATGATTGGCACGGATCCCCTTCCTGATAGGGATTGTGTTGTCCCTAGACAAGTGGCGCCCAGGCAAGTGGGGGAGGCTGCTCAGCTAAGCTCGCACGTTGGGTATGACATGCAAAGCATGGAAGCGACATGCACTGGTGGTATGAAGTCACAGGAGGTCGCTGCGTTTGGAAAGATGAAATGGTTCTGCAATGCGCTGGTCCGCAAACTTGCGCCCCCTCTACTTCTTGAAGTGCAATCGTCTCTCCGGCCTGAAGCCCAGCCCTTCACGCCTCGTCGCACTACCAGTGGAGCCAAGAGAGCACTGACGTCCAACCCATCCAAGGCTACGCAGGCGGAGAACGTACTTATGAGAGCACTTGGTCTTGTGCCGAAGGATCTTGAAGGGAATGAAGATACCATAGCCGAGCTCACGAAGATCTTTGAATCACCTCTTCAGGAGCAGCACGTCAAAGTGATTGCAGCGTTGTTCGGGAAGGAGGTTCCTCCTACTTGCGAGCTGTGGGAGGAACCACGGCCGTGGTGAGCTCTGCTTGAGAGCTTGCGTTGGATTTTGGGTTGCACTCATGATCCTATGGATCATAATCCACATGTATTGTGTTGGAACGTGAGGGGTCTTAATTGCCCTGCCAAGAAGCATGCCATTAGGGAGTTCGTAGTGGCGGCTAAGGTTAATCTAGTGTGTCTGCAAGAGACTAAGCTTGATGTACTTGACCAGTTTACTGATATGCAATGCATTGGGCCATCTTATGATGGTTCTGACTATGTGCCTGCGAAGGAGACGCGTGGGGGCATCCTTATTGCCTGGGATAGCTCAGCCTTGACTGTTGATAACATTGTGCGGGATACTAACTCCATCACTGGATTGGTCCATGACAAGGGTGGCCATGCATGGTGGGTCACGGTGGTTTACGGACCGCAAGGTGAAGGCCCTAAAATGCAGTTCCTATGCGATCTACATGCATTGAGAGCGAATTGTCCAGGGCCTTGGATGATCTTGGGTGATTTCAACATGATTTTGAGGGCGGAGGATAAAAGTAATAATAACATCAATAGGCGCATTATGAGGAGATTCAAGGAGTTTGTTGACAACAATGAGCTCAAGGAAGTCTACATGCATGGTAGGAGATTTACGTGGACGAACGAAAGGGATAATCCGGTAATGACGAAGATTGATCATGTGCTTGTCTCGGTGAACTGGGAACTCAATCACCCGGATGTCCTCCTCCAATCTCTCCCCACCAACATCTCGGATCACACACCATTGCACCTGACCACCTCTGCCCCTTTCTGCCCTAAGAGAAGATTTCATTTTGAGATGTATTGGACCAAGTTGGAGGGGTTTGAGCAGGCCGTCCGTGATGCTTGGGTATGCGATGAGACTATTGTTGACCCCTTTAAGAGGATGGACACTTTGCTTAGGAATACTACGGTGGCCTTACAAGCTTGGGGACAAAGGAAGACCGGTAACATTAAAATCCAAATCGCCGTGGCGAACTATGTCATCCTCCGGTTCGATCGCGCCATGGAAGCTAGAGCTCTTACCCCGACGGAGCAATGGCTTAGGAGGATGGTTAAACATGCGCTGTTGGGGCTCTCTTCGCTGCATCATACCATTGAGCACCAGCGATCACGGCTGCGGTGGATTCGTGAAGGGGATGCTAACACTAAGCTGTTCCAAGCCGTGGCGAATGTCAGACGTTCTAAAAATTTCATACCCCACATCAGACATAACGACGAGCTCGTCACGGAGTAGGAGAGGAAGGGGGAGATTTTCACTGAGGCCTATGAAAATCTGTTAGGTCATGCTGTTTCCAGAGAGGCTGAGCTTGATCTGAACTTTCTGGGTATGGAGACGCATGACTTGGCAGATCTTGAAATCATGTTTACTGAGGAGGAAGTTTGGAACACCATAAAGGAAATGCCTATGGATCGCGCCCCTGAACCGTATGGTTTTGTGGCTGCTTTTTATCAAAAGCCGTGGCAGATCATTAAAAACGACGTTATGGCCATGGTGATGAAGCTCTATGTGGAGGACGGGAGGGGTTTTGGAAAGTTAAACAAAGCGCACATTGTGCTCATCCCGAAGAAGTTTGATGCCGAGGTGGTGGGCCACTTTCGTCCTATTAGTCTCACTCACAGCACTGCAAAGTTGTTTGCTAAAATGCTGGCCAATCGTGCGAGGAGAAGGATGAAGGAGATTGTGATGGCAAATCAATCCGCGTTCATATGTGGCAGACATTTGCACGACAACTTTCTCTTGGTGAGACAAGTGGCTAGGAAGATACATACTCGCAAGGAGGCCGGGGTGTTCCTGAAGTTGGACATCTTGAGGGCTTTTGATTCCATTGCTTGGCCTTTCCTATTTGAGGTGATGAGGACTAAAGGCTTTGGCCGCAAATGGATGGCATGGGTTGCTATTGTGCTCAGGACGGCATCCACCAAGGTGGTGTTCAATGGTGTGCCGGGCAAAAGTTTTGTGCTAGCACAAGGATTAAGACAAGGAGATCCGGTTTCCCCCCTCTTGTTCATCATCTCTATGGATGCACTCTCTTGCGTCATGGTCAAGGCAGCTTGTAAGTGCATCTGGTGCCACCCCTAGTTGGTTTTGGAGTATTGACGACAAAGTTGGTTGAGGGACTAATGCGTTTGTGAGAATTGCAGGATAACACAGGAAGTGTCCCTCAATGATTCGGTTTACCTACCGGAGATGACCCCTAAAAATGTATGAAGACATTGACGACAATGGTGGTATGAGAAGATATTCATATTGAAGACTATGACATGAGAAGACATTGCGTGAAGACTATGGAGCACGAAGACTGTGTGGTTTCGTTGTTTCCTTTTCTTCTTTGTTGAGTCATAGGAACCACCGTACTGTTAAGTGGGGTCCAAGTGAACTAAGTCAGAGTGACTGAAGTGATCCTCAACCCAAATCCTATGTCTTCGAGCGAAGACAATGAGAGCAAATCTTATCCAGAGTTGGATGAGTCAGCTTTGCTTGTAGCCCAAGTAAAGTTGCCATGTGTGTTTGAAATCTGACCGTTGGAACACGTGTCAGTTCCTTAGTGACCCAGGGTCATTTCGGACAAATCAGGTCGGGTTGCCTAGTGGCTATAAATAGCCCACCCCTACACCATAAATTGGTGGCTGCTCAGAGTTAGTATACGGCTTTTGTCGTTTGAGAGCAACCCACCTCGAAGCATTTGAGAGAGAGAAATCCTTGCGAGGACAAAGCCCAAACACCCAGAGCCAAAGAGTGTTAGGCATCACTGAAGTCTTTCTGTCTGTGTGACCTGAAGACTTATTACACTTGAGGACTGTGTATCCTCCAGCCGGTTAGGCGTTGCGTTCTGAGCATCCAAGAGTCATTGTGGATTGCCGGGTGAACGAAGTCTGTGAAGGTTTGGAAGTCTACCTTGAAGACTTACCGGAGTGATTGGGCGAGGACTAAGTGTCCTTAGCTCAAGGGGAATAAGGTGAAGACACGGTCTTCTGAGTTGAATCTCAGCCTCCCTAACCAGACGTACAGTTGTCACAGCAACTGGAACTGGTCCAACAAATCCTGTGTCTTCAACGAGCAACTGGTTCTATCTCTTCCCTCCTTTACTTTGAGTTTGTCTTCGTGAAGTCATTGCTTATCGTCTTATCTGATTGACTTCATTGCTTGACTACTATTGTTGATTGGCTTCATACTATCTTCCATCCTGATCCTACTACCTAGCTGCTATTAATCTTTGAATGTTAATGCTATTGCATACTTGATTATGGCTTGCTTGTTGTAGTTTATCTTCCGCTGCATATCAATTAGGTTGTTTCTATTGTTTGTCTTTGAAACTTCCATGTTTTGAAGACTTTCATAAAAATCGCCTATTCACCCCCCCTCTAGTCGATAACTAGCACTTTCAATTGGTATCAGAGCAAGGTACTCCCTTGTTCTGTGTGATTCGGTTTAACCACCTAGAGTTTACCTATGTCGACTGCAGGATTGAGGAATATATCTTGCCCCACCTTTGATGGTCATGAGTATCCCCGGTGGAAAGCCATGATGAAGAAGCGACTTATGGCTATGCACTAGTGCAGAACCGGGCAATAGCACCGGTTCGTAAGGCCCTTTAGTGTCGGTTCCATAACCGGCACTAAAGTGTGGGCACTAAAGCCCCCCCCCCCTTTAGCACTAAACTGGTGCTAAAGGGAAACCACGTGGCACGAGCCAGCTCCAGGGGCCTGGAGCCCTTTAGTACCGGTTGGTAAGACCAACCGGTACTATAAGGTTTGGGGGGGTTTTAGTTTTATGATTTCTTTTTCATTTAATTTTGTGTTTCCATTTTAATTCTTTTTCGTTTGCTGGTATTTTACGATACTACACATTGTACACGTTATGCATATATATATATATATATATATAGAATTTCTAGTAGAACCAATCATGCATATATTTATCATCAATTTGTGTCTCACAAACCATCATATTAATTAATTCACACATACACACATGTATAGCTATATACAATTTCTCCTACATATGCATGTTGCCTTCGGAGCACGATGACAATTGGAAGTGGTTTTCATGAGGGCGGTAGCGGGTAATAGTATTCTCCCTTCGGATTTATGACCTGGTCGAGCAAAAATCCCGCTATTTCCTCTTGAAGTGCTTCTACGCGCTCCGTTTCTAGGAGCTTCTACCGCACCTCTCTGAACTGTTAAGAAGGAGATCAATATGCATGTGTATTAGTTGTGTGACTAGATATCGATAATGGCGTAAAAATTGTGAATAGTGTTTTGACAAGCGTACCCATTCCTGTCTTTGAGATCTGCTCCTTTCAGACGCCATCATGCGAGTGTTCTCGCAAACGCAGAATGCACATAGATCAGTCCCCTGCGCCTGCTTCAGGGCCTTTACGAGAATGTAATTTGACCAGATAATAATTAATCAAGTATGATAATTAAAGAGATGGCAGCTAGCTAGCTAGCTAGTACTACTTAATTACTTACCTTGGTTCTTCCCCATTTAAGCTTTTCTTTCCATTCGCCTTTCGTGACGCTGATGAACCTGGCCCAAGCCCTGCCCGCCGACAAAGAAAATGAATAAAGGGGTTATTAAATAGTTCATATCATGAAATGACGAACTAAATAGGCTGAGATATATAGTTAATAATGATTGAAATTACCTGTTGACTATCCCAAACAAGATGTTATAGTCAGTTTTTTCTTTGAGTAGTGAGTCCACTATTTCAACTGTTCCGGCGTCAACTTTAATGATACACAAGACCCAGTGATATCTGCATGCACACACGTTTGCATGTCTTAATTAAGCGGGCATATGTAAGCAAAAACATGTAGCTAGCTAGTAGGCAAAAACAGAGAATTTGTAGTACAAGATAGTGTGACTCACTGGAAGTTGTAAGGAAGTAGTATATCTTCATTGTATTTGAGGCGCTTCAAGAACTCTAGCATGCTGTCCTCTATGGCCTTTTGATGACGTGCATCTGTTTTCCATGTGTATTCATTAACGGTGTTTGGGTCAATGAACCCAATGCCATAGCGACCACCTTTTCTCATTTCATACATCTTCATCCTGCATATAATACCACAGAAAAGAATATAGTGAGGATAATTACAGGTAATGATTGATCAAAAGGATCACTACAGCTAGCTTGAGACTTAAATTACAGAAAGAAATCACTTACAGACAATAGCAACTGACGATAGATTTGTCGAGTGCGTCCATATTGTATAACTGAAATAGTTCAGAATACTCAACGGACACAGCTTTCTCATGGTAGTAATGCTCCTTCTTGACATTCACCATGAGGGACAATCGATCAGAAATCTTGGTAATGTTCATGTACCATTGATGCAATTCATACATTCTCGTTAGGAGGTTCTTGACCTTGTCTGGCTCGACCAAAGGTTGGCCCCGGACATATTTCCATTTTATATCATCCTCTCTAAGCACAGGCATGGGCTTGATCTTGAGGAGTTGTCCAACAGTGATTTTGAGAACTTCAGCCTGCATTATATGCTCCTCCGTTATTACCACATTGCCCACCTCAGGAACGTAAACTGTTTGCCCACAATAATATTGGGCCCGCGTACTGTCACGTGTTGTTGGCACAACAAGCGAGGGGATCGATTGCGCCGCCTGTTCTCCGAGCTGGGGAATGGTTTTCCCGCATTTTTTGACAGCTGCTTCTTGTTTGCTCGATCCCGATCTCGCCTCCTTATGTAGACGTGCTCGATTTAACTTCCTGATGTGGCGCTCATAGTCTGTGTCAACAGGCTTGGGAGCTGGTGGTTGAGCCATACGAATGAAGTGGTCAATCGTTTTCTCAGGCACTTTCTCCCTTGGCGGCGGTGGCGGTTTCGGTGCAAAATGGGCTTCCACCTTGGACTTCGATATGGTTGCGATTTCCTCCTCGGACCTGTCATAATTCCTCTGCGGAAGAGGCGTGAGGCTTGGACCATATTTATATCGCTTGCCTCCGCCTGTACTTCCTGTACTTCCTCGACTCGTACCGCTACGCACCATAGCTGCGGGGTGTCTCTTCTGTAATTGCTGAGGCGGCGGAGACGGCTGACGGGGCTGAGTTGGACGAGGAGGAGTGGCCGCCTGAAGCTGTGCCGGACTTGGAGGAGGAGTGGCCTGAGGTTGTGCCGGACTTGGAGGAGGAGTGGACGTGTGATGTTGTGGCGGACTTGGAGGAGGAGGAGTGGCCTGACACTTTGCCGGACTTGGAGGAGGAGTGGCCTGACACTTTGCCGGACTTGGTGCACTTGCAGGAGCGGGAGACTGCTGACTCGGTGGCGGACTTCGACGAGGAGTCGGCTGACGCGATGTTGGTGGCCTTCGAAAGATGATGCAATCCTTTTTCCATAGGATGATACGATGGTTGGCGTCTCCGAGAAAGCGCTCGTTGTCACCTCCAGTATAGTCAAGCTCGAGCTCCGAATATGGGTCCACCACCTCATCAACCAAGAAACGAGCATAGCCCGCTGGAATCGGGTTGCAATGAAAGGTTGCCTTGGGGCGATTTGTAAAAGCAACGGCGTCCGCCACCTTCATGGATATGTTCTTCATTTTGACGTGTAGCTCGCAGCTAGTGTTCTCCGTGATGTCATCCATGGGGTATCTACCCAGCATTGCGTCGTCCGGGGCGGAACCCACGCTGCTTCTCGGCATGGATGGGGCGGTGCTATCCAATGCTGGATCATTCGCTAGCTGTTGCAGCTGCTGAGACCCCCTTTGCTGGGTAAGTGAGTCGATCTGCTCCTGCTGCCGCTGGAATTTGACTACCAATTCCGCTTGACTTGCTTCTAGGCCTTGAAGGCGTTCATAGTCCCGCTTCCTCTACTCCTCCTCCATCTTCCTCTTCTTCTCCTCTGCAATCTTCTTTCTCGCACGGGTTCTGTAGTCGGTGTTCCAGTCTGAAAACCCCTCATACATGGAATAGCGCCCTTGCCTCGTGTTCTTCCCCGGTGTTCTGGATTTCCCAGGGCACGCGTAAGCTCGTCGTTCTCTCTGTTGGGATGGAACACCCCCGATCATGCCTCTTCTATTGCAACAAGTATCGCATCGTAGGCTCCCTTCAGACTTGCCCTCGTCGAAACGTTGCCTGTCTTCGGGTCCAACTCCCCCCCATGCGCATAGAACCAAGTCCTGACCCTGGGGCGCCAGCTCTTAGTAACCGAAGTGGAACCTGCATCCTCCATCTCTTTCTCAGACTTATCCCACTTAGGCATTGCCACCGCATAGCCACCTGGCCCCAGCTTATGGAACTTATCCTTTTTTTCGGCATTCTTCTTGTTTATTCTCAACCGTTCCTTAGCTAATTCTGAATCCTTGAATTTCACGAAATCGTCCCAATGAGCATGTTGGTTCTCTAGTGTTCCCTCGAATACTGGAGTCTTCCTTCCTCCCTTGACGTACTTGTCCCATTCACGATTCTTGTGGTTCTTGAATGCAACCGCCATCTTCCTAAGAGCAGCGTCCTTGACTTTCTGCACATTTGCTTCTGTGAAATGATCTGGTAGGGTGAAATGTTCCATGAGAGTATCCCAAAGCAGACCTTTTTGATTCTTGTCAACAAAAGTAACATCTGGACGTGGAGTAGTGTCCTCTTTGCCTTTTTGTCTTTTGTCTTTTGCTGGCTCTCTCCATTCTTGAAGGGAGATCGGGAGTTGGTCCTTCACAAGAACTCCGCACTGACGAACGAACTTGTCCGCAATCTTCTTAGGCGCTAATGGTTCGCCATTAGGTTTGACTGCCTCGATATTGTACTTTATGCCCTCCTTCAACTTTTTGTTCGGGCCTCGTTTCGTCCTTTTGCCTGAAGATTTGCTCGATCCGGATGGCTGAAAGAACATAGATCGATTCGTTAATATATCTTCAAGTCATTTAAAACATGTGATGATCACCAGATACCTGCTTATATAAATATATATACCTCGCCGGTCTTTGTTGTTTCAGGATCAACATGTTCTTCGTCATCGTCATAATCATAGTTCATGACTTCATCAATTCGGTCGTCGCGATTGAATATCATATCACCCTCTCCGGTGTTGTTTAGAAATTCGGAGCCGTCATAATCTTCTTCATTCTGATCATCATCTGGCCCGCGTATCATATCGAACATGCTCTGTTCTTCCTCTCTGTCGGTATTGTCTGCCATAGCTTTTACTTAACTAATTCAAAAGAAATATAAAACAATTTAGTATTCAAATTACATCGTCTCGAATAATAGATATAATCTCGAATACTTCGTCTAGAATAATAGATATAATCTCGAATACATCGTCTCGAATAATATATAATATTGAATAGTACATCACTGCCTAGCTAATTAAAGATCGAATACTACAGAAGAATCTAGGACACTCGCGGTTCCTGCGGCGCGGGCGGTGGACACCCAAATAGAAGGAACCCTCACAGGATCATAGCTGAAGTGAGATCCCCGAAGATACTGCCAGGTATTGGAGAACCTGCCGCCCTCTAACGCAACCATGTAGCGATGGACGTGCTCGTCCTCCTGCCTGACACGGCGACGTACCACCTCCGGCTGGGCGGGGTCCCTCCGCACCGAAACTGGCCTACGCGAACGCCACCAAACGAGATCAGGGTCGATGACGGGACCCGGGGCCGGGTTCCACATCAAGCGGCGCGCCCCTCCAGGCAGCACCTCCCAGTGCCAGCCCGGCGGAGCCCAGTCCCGGACATGGGTCGACTGGACGTCGTCGCGGACGGGTCGACGGCGAGGATGCGGGCCGGGCATCATCGAAAACAAATACTAGCTATATGCCCGCAAAAAGTAACATTTTTTTAATGAATGGATTTTGATAACTAAAATTTCTAACATTTCTATATAACACTAATTATGCTAATCTAAATAATCTAAATAACACTAAAATTTCTAACATTTCTAACATTTCTATATAACACTAATTTCTAACATTTCTATATAACACAAATTTCTAACTGATTAAACACTAATTATATCCATCTAACATGCATTCATACATATATAATAGTGTAAAAATAATAATCTAAATAATTTAAACTAATTAAACATACAAAATATGTGTGTGTGTACTAATTAAACACTAATTATCTAAACTAATTAAACATACAAAATAATAATCTAAATAATCTAAACTAATTAAAGACTAATTATATATCTAAACTAATTAAACATGCTTGTGTGTGTGTACGGGCTCAGGGAGGGCTCACAGCGGGCGAGGCGACGGCGAGGCGAGGCGACGACCGGGGTGGCGACGGCGGGGACGGCGCGATGGGGACGGGGACGGCGCGACGGGGACGGGCCCGGGACGGCGACGGAGACGAGGGTGGCGACGGGGACGAGGGCGGCGACGGGGACGGGGGCGGCGACGGAGACGATCGAGGGCGGCGGCGACGGCGACGGAGACGGAAACAGAGGAACGAACAGAGAGGGAAACTGAAATTTTCGTAGCCGTTGTATATATAGAAGGCACCTTTAGTACCGGTTGGAGCCACCAACCGGTACTAAAGGCCTGTTTTGGCCAGGCCAAGCGGCGGGAAGCAACCCCCTTTAGTACCGGGTGGTGGCACAAACCGGTACTAAAGCCCCCCCCCCCTTTAGTACCGGTTTGTGCCACGACCCGGTACTAAAGGGGGTGCGCTGGCGCAGGTGCAGTGCGGCAAGTTTAGTCCCACCTCGCTAGCCGAGGGGCAACCGCACTGGTTTATAAACCCCCGTGCGGTCGCTTTCTCGAGCTCCTCTCCAAAGCAGGCTTACTGGGCCTACGTGTTCTTTGCATCCCTGTGGGCCCACTTGGCCTTTGCGGGCCTGCATCCTGGCCCAACGACAGGTTGGGTTTCTAGTCGTATGCAGGCCGCTCTGGCCTAGTAGGCGGGCTTTTTTTATTTTATTTATTTTTGTGTGGTTTTTTTTTGTATTTAGAGTTTCTTTGTGAACATTTTTGTTTTAGGTACAAAAAATTACAAACTTTCTGTTAGGGCTTTTTTTTATTTTTTTTATTATTTATTTTTGTGTTGTTTTTTTTGTGTATTTAGAGTTTCTTTGTGAACATTTTTGTTTTAGGTACAAAAAATTACAAACTTTCTGTTAGTGCCCGTAGTTTTCAAATTTGAATAGTTTAAATTTTGAATTATTTGAAATTAGTGTGAATCACTAGTTTGTGAATAACTTAACTTTAAAAATCAGTAAAGGCATGAAAGATTTGTTTGCGCATAAAATTTCTTCGCGTTTCAAATGCCAAAACACATAACTACCCGAACTATTACAGAGATTCCCCTCTCGGTGCGAAACACAGAAGAAAGTGATGATAGCTAGTGAAGCCGGTCACATCACAGATCTTTGGGTGTGAAACTTTTTCTTCGCGTGTGTCCCTTTGCGCCATAACCATGCAAAATCTTCATCATTTAACGGGATGCTCGGGTCAATATTCACTGTGAATGGAGCAATTTCATCAAACTTTTCATAATCTTCTGACTTGTCTGTCTTGTCATCCACTCCCACGATGTTTCTCTTCCCAGAAAGAACTATGTGCCGCTTTGGCTCATCGTACGATGCATTCGCTTCCTTATCTTTTCTTTTTCTTGGCTTGGTAGACATGTCCTTCACATAGAAAACCTGTGCCACATAATTGGCTAGGACGAATGGTTTGTCTGCATACGCAAGATTGTTGAGATCCACTGTTGTCATTCCGTACTGCGGGTCTTCTGTTACCCCGCCTCGTGTCATATTGACCCATTTGCACCGAAACAAAGGGACCTTTAAACCACGTCGATAGTCAAGTTCCCATATGTCCTGTATATAACCATAATATGTTTCCTTTCCCGTCTTGGTTTCTGCATCAAAGCGGACACCACTGTTTTGGTTGGTGCTCTTCTTATCTTGGGCGATCGTGTAAAATGTATTACCATTTATCTCGTACCCTTTGAAAGTCATTATATTCGAAGATGGTAACTGGGACAGCAAGTACAGGTCATCTTCAATAGAGGTGTCATGCATGGTACGTGTCTGTGACCAGCTGGCGAAACTCCTGGTTTGTTCACGTGTAATCCAGTCATCAGACCACTCCGGGTGTTTGGAGCGTAGCAAATTCTTGTGTTCATCCATATACGGAGCCACCAAGGCGGAATTCTGTAGAACTTTGTAGTGTGCTTCAGTGAGAGAATGTCCATCCATACATATTATTTGTTCCCCTCCTAGCGTGCCTTTTCCATCCAGTCTGCCCTTATGCCGCGATTCAGGAACACCAATCGGCTTAAGGTCAGGAATAAAGTCAATACAAAACTCAATGACCTCCTCATTTTGATGGCCCTTGGAGATGCTTCCTTCTGGCCTAGCACGGTTATGAATATATTTCTTTAAGACTCCCATGAACCTCTCAAAGGGGAACATATTGTGTAGAAATACAGGACCCAAAACGTTAATCTCTTGGCACAGGTGAACTAGGACGTGTGTCATGATGTTGAAGAAGGATGGTGGGAACACCAACTCGAAACTGACAAGACATTGCACCAAATCATTCTGTAACCTTGGTATGATTTCTGGATCGATTACCTTCTGAGAGATTGCATTGAGAAATGCACAAAGCTTCACAATGGCTAATCGAACGTTTTCCGGTAGAAGCCCCCTCAATGCAACCGGAAGCAGTTGCGTCATAATCACGTGGCAGTCATGAGACTTTAGGTTTTGGAACTTTTTCTCTGCCATGTTTATTATTCCCTTTATATTCGACGAGAAGCCAGACGGTACCTTAATACTGAGCAGGCATTCAAAGAAGATTTCCTTCTCTTCTTTGGTAAGAGCGTAGCTTGCATGACCCTAATGTATGCCGTCTTCTCCGTGCATACGTTGCTGGTCCTCCCGTGCCTCAGGTGTATCTTTTGTCTTCCCATACACGCCCAAGAAGCCAAGCAGGGTCACACAAAGATTCTTCGTCACGTGCATCACGTCGATTGCGGAGCAGACCTCTAGGCCTTTCCAATATGGCAGGTCCCAAAATATAGATTTCTTCTTCCACATGGGTGCGCGTCCGTCAGCGTCCTTTGGAACAGATTGTCCGCCAGGACCCTTTCCAAATATCACCTTCAAATCCTTGACCATATCAGGTACATCAGCACCAGTACGGTGGCGAGGCTTCGTCCGGTGATCCGCCTCACCTTTGAAATGCTTGCCTTTCTTTCTTACGGGATGCCTGCTCGGAAGAAATTGACGTTGTCCCAGGTACACATTCTTCTTAAAACTATTCAAATATATACTGTCGGTGTCATCCAAACAGTGCGTGCATCCGTGGTATCCCTTGTTTGTCTGTCCTGAAAGGTTACTGAGAGCAGGCCAATCATTGATGGTCACGAACAGCAATGCCTTTAGGTCAAATTCTTCCTGTTTGTGCTCATCCCATGCACGTACACCTGTTCCATTCCACAGTTGTAAGAGTTCTTCAACTAATGACCTTAGGTACACATCAATGTCGTTGCCGGGTTGTTTAGGGCCTTGGATGAGCACTGGCATCATAATGAACTTCCGCTTCATGCACAACCAAGGAGGAAGGTTATACAAACATAGAGTCACAGGCCAGGTGCTATGGTTGCTGCTCTGCTCCCCAAAAGGATTAATGCCATCTGCGCTTAGACCAAACCATACGCTCCTTGCGTCATCTGCAAACTCCTTCCCGTACTTTCTTTCGATTTTTCTCCACTGCGACCCATCAGCGGGTACTCTCAACTTTCCGTCTTTCTTACGGTCTTCTTTGTGCCATCGCATCGCCTTGGCATGCTCTTTGTTTTGGAACAAATGTTTCAACCGTGGTATTATAGGAGAATACCACATCACCTTGGCAGGAATCTTCTTCCTGGGGCGCTCGCCCTCGACATCACCATGCTCATCGCGGTTGATCTTATAGCGCAATGCACCACATACTGGGCAAGCGTTCAAATCCTCGTACTCACCGCGGTAGAGGATGCAATCATTAGGGCATGCATGTATCTTCTGCACCTCTAACCCTAGAGGGAAGACAGCCTTCTTTGCTTTGTACGTACTCTCAGGCAATTCGTTGTCCTTTAGAAGCATATCCTTTATCATTACCAGCAACTTTCCAAATCCCTTGTCAGATACACCATTCTCCGCCTTCCATTGCAGCAATTCCAGTGTGGTGCCCAGCTTTTTCTTGTCACCTACGCAATTCGGGTACAACAATTTTTTGTGATCCTCTAACATGCGCTGCAACTTCTTCTTCTCCAAATCACTTGCGCAGTTTCTCTTTGCATCGGCAATGGCCCGACCTAGATCATCAATGGGCTCATCTGATGCCTCTTCTTCAGCTTCTTCTCGCATTGCCGGCTCAGCTTCTTCCCGCATTACCGGCTCAGCTTCTTCCCCCATTGTTGTATCATCGTATTCAGGGAACCCATGGCCAGGATAGCTGTCGTCGTCCTCTTCTTCTTCATTGTCATCCATCATAACCCCTCTTTCTCCGTGCTTGGTCCAAACATTATAGTGGGGCATGAAACCGGACTCAAACAGGTGGACGTGAATGGTTCTTGACGTAGAGTAATTGCAACCATTCTTACAGCCAGCACATGGACAAGGCATAAAACCATCCGCCCGCTTGTTTGCCTCAGCCGCAAGCAGAAAAGTATGCACGCCCCCAATGAACTGGGGAGAGCATCGGTCATCGTACATCCATTGCCGGCTCATCTTCATTACACAACACCGAATAGACCAAATTAATACAAGTTCATACATAAAGTTCATACAACACTTAAATGCAACAAACAAATAACTCTCTAGCTAAAGCATTTAAATGCAACAACAAATGCGATCAAGATCGCAACTAAGGTAACAATTGATCCAACAGCATAATGATACCAAGCCTCACTATCGATGGCATATTTTCTAATCTTTCTAATCTTCAAGCGCATTTTCTCCTTCTTGATCTTGTGATCATCGACGACATCGGCAACATGAAACTCCAATTCCATCTTCTCCCCCTCAATTCTTTTCAATTTTTCTTTCAAGTACTCATTTTCTCTTTCAACTAAATTTAACCTCTCGACAATAGGGTCGGTTGGAATTTCCGGCTCACATACCTCCTAGATAAAAATATCTATGTCAACTTGATGGGCATAATTTGTCATAAACACGAAATGCAACAAATAGTTTTAAAAGAGAATATACCACATCCGAATCATAACAAGGATGAGGGCCGACGGGGACGGATATCAAAACCATGGCACTATGTATAACAAATAACGTATGGGTAAGATAATTATTATACGAGTAACTATATATCCAAATCACACAAACATCAATTTTTTATATAAAATTTCATGAACAAGAGGCTCACCACAAGGTGGTGCCGGCGACGGGACGGTGCGGGCGATCGATGGTGGTTACGACGAAGATTTAGAAGGCACTAAGTAAACCACACCTACATATGCAAACTAAGTGTTATTTTAACCTCAAATTGCATATAAATCAAATACTAGCACATATATATATTTCCTCCCAAATTACTAAACTCACAAATTAATAACTATATAAAGCATTGCAAGAGCTAATCTAGCAATGAGAGATGAAAGGACAAAGTTGCTAACCTTTGTGATCATTTGAATGGATGGGGGCCTTCAAATCTTGACAAATTTTGGGCAAAATGTGTGATGAGCTCGAGAGGAAGAGGGGAAGAACAGAGAGGAGAGGGGAAAGGGGAAGAACAGAGCGAGCTCGGGTGGATGAAGGGTTTATGTAGGATGACCTTTAGTATCGGTTCGTGCCAAGAACCGGTACTAAAGGTGCTGGAGGGGGCCCAGACTGACAACATCCTGCCACCACTCTCATTAGTACCGGTTCGTGGCACAAACCGGTGCTAAAGGTTAGCCACGAACCGGTACTAATGAGAGCGGCCCGGCTAGCCGTTGGAACCGGCACTAATGTATACATTTGTGCCGGCTCAAATACAAATCGGCACTAATGTGTTTCACGTTTGACCCTTTTTCTACTAGTGATGGATAGCGAACTGTGGACCGTCACCGAGATTGGTCTCACCGATCTATGCAAGATGGCGGAGGCTGATGACATTCGCAAGTACACTCTACTGAACCTCACTGCGAAGGATGTCATCTGCTCCTGCCTGTCCCGAAATCAGTTCAGGAACGTCATGCACCTCAATCACGCGAAGCTAATCTGGGACCGACTTGCTGAGGTCTATGATAGTCATCTTAATCGTCATGATCCTTGGCTTTATGACTACAAGGAGTCTCTTAAAGAGATGACCTTTCCACCTGAACCGTCTTCATCTTCACCATGCCTCATGGCTGGGGGTGCTAAGGTAACTGAATGCTATCTTTCTGAAACTAGTGATGATGAATCAGGTGATGAATTTGGCCCCAGCTACGTCAAACTTGCTTCCCTTGCCACTAAACGACAAAGAGCTTTAGAAAAGGTTCAAAACATGCTTAGTAAGAGCGATGATATGTTGGGCGAAGAAATGGATCAGTCAAAAGCTTGGCTGATAGTATTCAGAGACTTCACTCCAAGTTTGACGCCCTTCAAGATCAACATAATGCTCTCTTATCTGATCATGAGAAACTTTCTTCTGAATGTCTTCAAAGAGAGCAAGATCTTGGAAAGGTAAGAGTGGATTATGAAGTTCTTCTGAAGAAGCACGATTCATTACTCGCTCAACAGATCAGTCCCGCTCAGGATGAATTTGAACCACCATGCTTAAAATGCATTGAGCGTGATAACGCTACCTCTATTGCTGAATGTTCCACTGCTGCTACTGTTGCTCTGTCTTCAACTACTGATGTGGTAACTAACCCCTCTTCTGAGGATACCACTACTATTGCTGATGAAAATGCTAGGTTGAAGACATTGCTTGAAACAGGGATGTATAAAAGTCTGAAAGGGCATCAGACACTTTGTGATGTCCTCAAAAAGCAGATTCTGAACCGAAACCCTAGGAAAGAGGGTGTTGGGTTCGAGAGGAAAATGAATGCTGATGGTTCCTACTGGAAGCCTGAGCAGTATCCCAAAACCACATGGGTTGCTGCAAAGGAACCTTCAGTGGATCCATCTACTTTATCTGGATTTACCTGTGCTAATCCTATTATCATTGATGAATCCTTTGATGCAAACTATAAACTGTTCAAAAATCAGAATGGTGAAGTGTTTGCCAGGTATATTGGTACTAACTGCAGGAATGGACCTCCTATGAAGAAGATCTGGGTTCCCAAAAGCTGCCTTGAGAATCTTCCAGTGAATGTCATCATGACACCACCAGGGAAGAAGACAAACCCCAGACCAAAGGCATCATATGGTCCAACGGCTACTTACGAACACAGGACTCACTTGAGTCACCCTAACGCCAATGTTTTGCAGGGAAATCATACTCAGACTCATGAATATGAGCGTGTGTCTTCAAATCGCTATGTTCATAGAACTAAGAACTTTTCTGCTTATTCACATGAGTATCATTCATCTCCTGCAAGGCTATTTGCTAGGGCTTCAAAGCCGAAATTCTCAGATGCTGCACTTAGACTCATTGCTTCTAAGCCACCCCTGAAAATGTGGGTGGTGAAGAAGAATTAACTCTCTTTTGCAGAATGTGGTCTCCAGCCAGCAATCAATGGCGTCCGATATAATTGCTGGGGACCTAAAACATAAAGGGACGCATGATAAAATGACTTACTATGTATTCCACATATGAATCACTTACCTGTCATACTGTGTGCTAACTTTCATCTATGCTGTGATAATCCAAGTGTGCATCAAATGCTTATGCTTCACAACATACATTGTGAAGCCTATCCTCCTAACTGCACTGTAGGGCATGTCACCAAAAGCTTCAGAATGGATTATTGACAGCGGATGCACTAATCATATGACTGGTGATCAAAGTCTTCTCATGGACTCAACCTTACGTCCATCCGACAAGAGTCAAATCACATTTGCTGACACTGGTAAAGGCAAAGTATTGGGTCTAGGTAGAGTTGCAATCTCAAAGGATCAACACATGGATAAAGTGATGCTTGTTGAATCCCTTGGATTCAACTTAATGTCTGTCTCAATGCTTTGTGACTTAAACATGATTGTGATATTTGGAAAATATCGTTGCCTTGTACTAATGGAATCTGACAAATCTCTAGTCTTTGAAGGGTATAGGAAAGGTGATCTATACATGGTAGATTTCTCAGCAGGTCCAAAACTTGCCGTATGTCTTCTTGCTAAAGCTTCAGAATGCTGGCTCTGGCATCGAAGGCTGGGGCACGCTGGCATGAGGAACTTGCACACTCTCGTCAAGAAGAAGCATGTCATAGGCATCGAAGGTGTCAAGTTCAAGAAAGATCATCTGTGTGGTGCCTGCGAAGCTGGAAAGATGACAAGGGCCAAGCATCCTTCGAAGACAATCATGACAACATCTCAACCCTTCGAGCTGCTACACATGGACTTATTTGGACCTACCCACTACTCCACCCTCACAACAACGGCGTGTCTCTATGGCTTCGTCATTGTTGATGACTACTCAAGATACACATGGGTGCACATAATTCTCTACAAGACTGAAGTACAAGATGTCTTCAGACGATTCGCCAATCGAGCAATGAACAACTATGGCGTCAAGATCAAGCATATCAGAAGTGATAACGGCACTGAATTCAAGAACACCGGCCTTGATCTTTATCTGGATACAATGGGAATCACTCATGAATTTTCTGCTCCATACACACCACAGCAAAATGGCATTGTTGAGCGCAAAAACAGAACCCTTATTGAGATGGCTCGAACAATGCTTGACGAGTACAAGACACCAAGAAAGTTCTGGCCTGAAGCCATTGATACAGCTTGTCACATCATCAACCGTGTCTACATCCATAAGCTTCTGGGCAAAACATCCTATGAGCTCCTCACTGGCAAGAAGCCAAATGTCAGCTACTTCAGAGTCTTTGGTGCTAGATGTTGGATCAAGGATCCCCATCACAAGTCAAAATTTGAACCCAAAGCTCACGAAGGCTTCATGCTTGGCTATGGAAAGGATTCGCACTCTTACAGAGTCTTCAACCTCTTCCACTACAAAATCGTTGAAACAGTGGATGTGCGATTTGATGAAACCAATGGTTCACAAAGAGAAATTCTGCCAAGTACACTTGATGAAGCTCCTTCCTGTGAATCTATCAAGTTGATGGGAACTGGTGAGATCATGCCCTCTGAAGCACAGCCTGAAGAGGAACTTATCATTTCTGCACCAAACCAACCTGAAGACAATGCTCAGACCGAAGACAATACTTCCAATGATGACAATGATCAGCATGAGCAAGGTCTTCGTCCAGTTCATCCTCGTGTTGCAAATGAAGTACAAATTGAGAAGATAATTGACAGCATCAATGCGCCTGGTCCGCTTACTCGCTCAAGAGCAACACAGCTAGCAAATTTCTGTGGGCATTTTTCATTTGTGTCAATATCAGAACCCAAGAAAGTTGCTGAAGCTTTTATGGAACCTGAATGGATTCAAGCCATGCAAGAAGAACTTCAACAGTTCAAGCTGAATAATGTTTGGGAACTTGTCAAGCGACCTGACCCTCGCAAGCATAACATTATTGGAACAAAGTGGATATATCGAAACAAGCAAGATGAGCATGGTCAAGTCGTCAGAAACAAAGCACGTCTTGTGGCTCAAGGATATACTCAAGTTGAAGGAATTGACTTCGATGAAACATTTGCTCCTGTTGCTAGGCTTGAAGCCATTCGCATACTGCTAGCCTATGCAAATCATCACAACATCTTGCTATATCAAATGGATGTAAAGAGTGCATTTCTCAATGGCAAGATTGAAGAAGAAGTATATGTTGCACAACCACCTGGCTTTGAAGATCCAAAACATCCTGATATGGTGTACAAACTGAACAAAGCACTGTATGGCCTCAAACAAGCTCCTCGTGCCTGGTATGATACAATCAAAGACTTCCTGAAGAGCAAAGGCTTCAAACCTGGATCCCTCGATCCCACACTCTTCACGAAGACATATGATGGTGAACTGTTTGTGTGCCAAATATATGTTGATGACATAATCTTCGGCTGCACCAACCAGAAGTACAGTGATGAGTTTGGATTTATGATGCAAGAGCAATATCAATGTCCATGATGGGTGAGCTGAAGTTCTTCCTTGGTCTTCAAATCCGTCAACAAAGAAATGGCATCTTCATATCTCAAGAAAAATATCTCAAAGATTGCCTGAAGAAGTTCGGCATGCAAGATTGCAAAGGTTACACGACGCCAATGCCAGCCAAACATCATCTTGGTCCCGACGACAATGGTAAAGAGTTCGATCAAAAGGTATACCGCTCCATGATTGGTTCTTTACTTTACCTATGTGCATCTAGGCCAGATATTATGCTTAGTGTTTGCATGTGTGCTCGATTCCAAGCGGCACCAAAGGAATCGCATCACTTAGCTGTGAAGCGAATTCTTAGATATTTGGCTTACACCCCAACACTCGGATTATGGTATCCAAAGGGCTCAAGGTTTGATCTGGTTGGATTCTCGGATGCTGATTATGCTGGTGACAAGGTGGATCGCAAGTCAACATCAGGCACATGTCATTTTCTTGGTCGATCACTTGTCTGTTGGTCTTCAAAGAAGCAGAACTGTGTGTCACTCTCAACTGCTGAATCTGAATACATTGCTGCTGGATCCTGTTGTGCTCAGCTTCTGTGGATGAAGCAAACTCTCAAGGACTATGGCATCGATCTGAAGCAAGTCCCTCTCTTCTGCGACAACGAAAGTGCCATCAAGATTGCCAACAATCCAGTCCAGCACTCGAAGACAAAGCACATTGAAATACGTCATCACTTTCTCAGAGATCATGTTATGAAGAAAGATATAGATATCATGCACGTCAACACTGAAGAGCAACTGGCAGATATTTTCACAAAGCCCTTGGATGAGAAAAGCTTTTGCAAGTTACGGTGTGAGCTAAATATCTTGGAATCCTCGAATGTCCTGTGATCAGGCACACATCCTAACACTTATGCATGTTGATGACTTAGATGTGCAACACACAAAGTAATGTATATCTTCAATCAATGAAGATTTACACTCTGAGTGTCAATACATTAACATGGAATTTGACTTCGGAGCGCCACAATAATTGTGTGCCGTGTCTGGGTCTAATACTTCCTATACGGTGGGTAACGCCACCACCAACTTTCTCTGTTTGAAGTGTTTCACTCATGGCGTTACTTTTGCAAAGACTTCACATTTGGTTTGTCTTCAGTTTCAATTTATCTTCATGATTTACTGCGCTATGATGATTTGATGGCACATATATATATACTAGTGTTCTGTCCTCTACAACATTCACTTATAGCTATGTCTTCAAGTTGAATCTTTTGAACTAAGTGAATGTGATCGGACCCTAACCTCTCTATGCTTCCTATCTCAAACTCTATCTGTCCAAATCATATGCATTCTATTGAAACTGTCGAATGTCTTCTCTACGTCCTAGTCTAACTGTCGAATGTCTTCTCTACGTCCTAGTCAGCAGAAGACAAAGAGACAAACATTAAATCTGTTTTAAATGACTTATCTTTATTGTTGAAATCCGGAGAAGTCGGAACAACTCTCCGACATGCCTGGCGGGCGTGGGAACGTGGGACAATTCTAAGTATGTTTCATGCTTGCCACGTACCCCTCAGATGTGACCCGCCAGGGGCACTAGTGTAATTGCGCTATGTCTCTCACCTACTTATAAATACTTGTCCCCTGCGGTAAAGAAATCCTTCTTCCACCTCTCCACCTCCGTCAAAACCCTAGCGCCACCGCTAGCTCGCGACGACGCCGGCGACGAAGTTCTTAGCTGCCGTGACTTCTCCGACGCCGTCCTCACGCCGGCTGCGGACATCGTCCTCTCCGCCGTCGCCGTAGGTGTCCTCTGTCGCCAAGGTAGGGCACGGTGGGCTGAACTGCTCGGTCTCTCATTCTTCCCATCTAGCAGTTCGTCGTGCGGTAATTATAACTCTATTTTTACCACCTTTTTGATCTTCATAGATTCATCCTACTTACCGAAAGTGGTTTCTGCCTACTCAATGTTAGATCTATTCTATCTGCATCTCATAATGCCTAGTCTATTCACTTAGATTTCCTATCTAGTTTGATTCCTCACTTGTACTTATTCACGGATTGGTACAAATCTGGAACCAACTCACCACATATAAGTGAATGTCTTCGCATCATGAGGTCAATGTCTTCAAACTGATTTATCTTCAAAATCTTCTGAGAATGCATATGACCTCTTCCCCTTCCCTCGCATCTCTAATGCTGTCACAGGTACATGTCCGTGGGAGAATCCCTTGGTTCTCATAGTCTGCATTCGTTTGCAGAATACTTACAGCATCATATCAATTCTCCTGAAGCCAGTTCCTGCTTGACCAGCAAGCGTAAATCTCTGAAGCCTCTGAACGTATTGAAGCCATTCAGCTTGAAGTTCATGGCTGCAGAAAAATCAGCAAGGAAGGGTGGCAGACAGCGTCGTGGGGGAACTTCGAAGGATCTGCCTGAGGATCTGGCAGAAATGTATAAAACAGATCCTGAAGAAGATTACAATCAGCGCAAGACTCGAATCCAATGGATTCGACGCTATTGGGCTGAACAGTGGTACAAGTACAAGTTCGTCACCCAGGAGTACGCAGAGAAATATGCTATCAAGAGCCCTTGGGGTGATATTCTCTATCGAGGCCTTCCCCCCAAGAACAAAGCTGAAGCCATTGCGCAAGAATTCTATCCTTGCATGGTCCGTGGGCCACAGCCTGAAGAAGCCGACCCATCATCATTGCTCTGGTGTCGCGACGACAATCTCTTCAAGCGCAACTTCCAGTTTGCTATGTCTTCAGCAAAGGAAAACAAGAAGTCATGGGGATTAGACTTCAATCCTGGTCCCTCTGCTCCCCGTGAGGATGGGACACGTGAAGCTGAAGAGAATAGAATTGGCCCCTTTGCAAACCTTGATGGTCTCATCTCCTACGTCTTGGTTCATGGTGCCAGAGTGGATCATCCCAACAATGATGCTGATTCTGATGAAGCCCCTGCTCCTACTCCAAGGCCGAAGAAGCCAAAGAAGGTTAAGGTTACATCATCAGCCGCACCTCCAAAAGCTTCTCGTGTGAAGCCATTGGCCACTGCACCTCCTGAAGCCAGTGTGCAGTCTGAAGATCAATCTCGTATCTCCAAGAAGACGGAGAAGAAAAGGCAACTTGTCAGGCATACTGATCAAGCTCTGACTCCTGCTGCTATTCAGCATGAAGAACCCATTGATCTATCAAGTAATGAAGATCTTGCAGATGATGCTCTTGAGCAGCTGATAAAGAGCAAGGAAGAAGCAGAAATCTTCAACAACTTGCCTCTCTTTGATGTGGCCATCATCCACAATTTCATTGATGAGTGGTTCGACACCCCAAACGTCAGCTTTGAAGATTTACAGCTTCCAATTGGCCTGAGCGTCTCTTTCAATAGCGCCATTGCTTCTGAGCTGGCTCTCGTTCAGCGAATCGTTGAGATCAAGCACAAGATTGATTATGAGAAGGCTCAATTCAAGAAGCATGTGGCCAAGCTAAGTGTTCAAGACGTCAGGAACATTAAGGTCATGCTGCATGAGCTTAAAGAAGCTTTTCTGAAGAAGCGCCAAGAAGCTCAAGGCTCTCGTGAGCGCATGAAGAGTTTGGCTAACAAGTGTGTGCTTGCCTACAATGAGGCTGAGAAGCGCAAGTCACTTGGCCGTCCTGGCACTGACCCCAGGGTGGCAGCAAAGAAAAAGTAGAAGCTTCCTTCTGATCAGCCTGCGCCTTCAAGCCAAGAATCTCCACGTATTATCTTCCCAAGTAGCATGACTGGCATGAAGCCAAAGGTCACCACAACCGCTTCAGAACAGAAGAAGACGAGGGCTGCAGAGGCCGAAGCCAGAAAGAGGAAGAATACCGAAGCCTCTGATGCCGCTCCCTCCAAGAAGAAGCGCAAGACCAAGAAGAATCGGGCTGCTCCCACAGAGCCCCTTTTTGTTGAACCCATCTCAGTGATTCATCCTGCATCTGCATCCCAAGAACTTCACATGACTGTTCATGAGCCTGCTTCCACAGAGGCTCTTGAAGCTGAAGATATTCCAACAGCTGAACCCACCGCTGCTGAAGACATTGGTCATCATGACAATGTTGAAGATGATGAAGTTTTTCCTCAGATCGAATACAATGTGGTATCATCGCCTGTTCGTACGAACAGCGAACTCATCAGCATTGGTCGTCCTCTGACGCCAATTGCACAGGATGATTCATGGGCTGATCGCCCGCAAGAACAAGACTCCCCCAACACTCCCCAACAACAACAAGTCACAACATCCGTACAAGCTGAAGAGGATGAGGGCCTGCCCACTCCATCTCCAAAAGCGTCGCCAGTACTTCAAAGGCTTCACAAAGGACCAAGGCCTCAAGCTCCTCTTCCGAGCGTTCCAGAAGGAGAAGTGCATCATCAACCTGTTGCATGTCAAGTGTTTTCAGAAGCCACTCATGCTGTGAATGTCTCTGCGTCTGAAGCACCTGCTGCTGAAGACAATCCGGCTGCATCAGCCGATGAAGAACGTCAAGAAGAATGTGTCTCTACTCCCCCATTCCTGAAGAAATAGTTCATGAAGTGAACATGTCAATGCCTGACCCTCCAGCTCCTCAAGTGGAGGTTGAAAATCCTGAAGCTGCCACAACCAACGCAAGTGAAGCCGATGACATTGTTATGGCTGAAGCTAATGTGGAGCTTGCAACAACCAGTGTGCCTGAAGCTAATGCGGCCACTGCACCTGAAGCCTCAGTTGCTGCCACTGCTCCTGTTCCGCCACCAAGTCCCTATACAATTGAGCAGGCATATAACCACAGAGAGCTAACAACAGTCAGATGGCCCGTTCTGGTCCCTCCACCTAATGTCTCTGGTCCTCAATTTGACTATCATGTTGAGCATAGGCCTCAAGTCCAGAAGCCCAAGCCAAGACTGCCAAGGTTTCTAGGTACTGCAAACTCACCAGGGTCCTTCAATGCTAATGGCTTCAAGAGCCACAACACATTCTTTGATAGCTTGAAGAACCCCTACACGAAGCCAAGAATTGAATCAGATCGGTTCTGGAGTCATCGGCAGCGAAGCTATTACTCCTGTGTTCTGTATGATCAAGGGCGCATCTTCCCTCATATGCGCCTCGACACTGAAGCCATTACTGGACTCCCCTGCTTAGAAGAAGCACTTGACTGCTTTCGTGATGCTGGGCTGCTCAGTTTTGTCACAGATAAAGAACACTGGAATGAAGAACTATTGCTTCAATTCTATGCCATACTGCACATTCACGGCTACAACAGAGATACGAAGACTTGGGTTCTCGAGTGGATGACCGGAAACGTTCATCATGAAGCCAAAGCTATGGATATCATCGAGCTTACAGGCCTGTCCACTCCCGGAGAACTCTATGAACCTGGCTGTCAACATCATCGCAATGCCCTGGAAAGCATCTTTCATAGGCCTGAACCCAATATGAGTCAGATGCTGAGCATGATGAAGCCTTTGCCCCGTGACGCTGAATATCCAACAGAGTTCTTTGTTGAAGACCTTGAGTATCTGCCACGCACCATATATCACATCATCAGGCGGACTCTATGGCCTATCAAAGGACATTCATCAGCGGCAAAGCTTGAAGGAGCTATGAAGACTTTGGTCTTCTACATTTTCAATGGCATCAGCTTCAATGCACAAGATTTCTTCATCAGACAACTTGCTGCCTCCGGCTCTGATCTCTTTGGTCTGAAGTTTTATGCTCCATGGGTCATGCGCCTCATAAAGCGACACTCTACTGTCAACTATCAACCTTCTGCTCGCAATCATGTGATTTTTCTACCTGAGGTTGATATGTCAGTTGAAGCTATATATCCTGACCCAGCCAAGAAGCCTCTTTGTCTTCAGAATGCCGAGCACCAAAGCTTCACTCAACCCATTGAAGGTGTTCAAGCAGCTACACGAATCTATCCATTGGCTGGAAATACTCGTCTGCCTCATCGAGCACCTACTGAAGCCACTGAAAGCACCATTGCCCAAAGGCCTCGGAAGCATTCTCGCGTTCTCAATGATCGAGAACTTCTTGTGGCCCTTCATCAGAAACAGGATAAACATCACTTTTGGCTCAAGAGACAGATGCAAAGCCTCTTGGTGGATGTCAATCGCATTCGCAACCTTGCCACCAAGAATGCCTTTGTTGCTCATGAAACTTGCCGGCGATCATGGAAGAGTTTGACCCTGCTTAGTGCTGAAGCAGATCTTCAAGACGATGGCTTCAATGAAAGATTTCAGTTTGACTCCACTCCTCCACGGAATGCTGTCTTACGAAGAACTCCATCTCTTGAAGACTCTGAATATTCTTCCTCCGCGGCAACGGTAAATGCCAGAGTGATCAATGATGAAGATGATGCTACTTCACCACCTCCTACTACTACTGCGCGCATCGACACTGCACCAAGTTCATCTGCACCGCCACCCAACGACAACAACCCTGCTGCTTCACCTACTCATCAAGAAGACGAGTAGATGCTCTATGTCTTCAAACCTTTTTGGTCATTACTGACAAAAGGGGGAGAAGCGTATGAGTTGATAGTCTTCAAGCGGGTTCATATGGGCGGTTGCGTTATATTTTGCCTCGTGCTTACAACTCTTGCGTTTTGAAACATTTGGTTCTCTGAGTTGTAACACTTAAACTTGATGGTCGTCTGCTACTTATTTGCATTTCCATGTGCGATGATAACTTCCGCACTTAGATCATCCTGCAGACGTCCATTTTTCATTATGCATGTCATCCTATATGCTATATCATTTCATGCATGATGAATTATCTTCATAAGTTGAAGTGGATCTCCACAAGTACAACCTGCCATGTGCATTTGCATTCCAAAAGCAAAATTATTTATATGCACATCTTCAGGGGGAGCCCTTGCTACTTATGAAGACAAATTCCTATCCTTTACAATTTCACATACTTTATCCCCGTTGAAAACTTCAACCAGTTTGTCATCAATCACCAAAAAGGGGGAGATTGTAAGTGCATCTAGTGCCACCCCTAGTTGGTTTTGGAGTATTGACGACAAAGTTGGTTGAGGGACTAATGCGTTTGTGAGAATTGCAGGATAACGCAGGTAGTGTCCCTCATTGATTCGGTTTACCTACCGGAGATGACCCCTAAAAATGTATGAAGACATTGACGACAATGGTGGTATGAGAAGATATTCATATTGAAGACTATGACATGAGAAGACATTGCGTGAAGACTATGGAGCACGAAGACTGTGTGGTTTCGTTGTTTCCTTTTCTTCTTTGTTGAGTCATAGGAACCACCGTACTGTTAAGTGGGGTCCAAGTGAACTAAGTCAGAGTGACTGAAGTGATGCTCAACCCAAATCCTATGTCTTCGAGCGAAGACAATGAGAGCAAATCTTATCCAGAGTTGGATGAGTCAGCTTTGCTTGTAGCCCAAGTAAAGTTGCCGTGTGTGTTTGAAATCTGACCGTTGGAACACGTGTCAGTTCCTTAGTGACCCAGGGTCATTTCGGACAAATCAGGTCGGGTTGCCTAGTGGCTATAAATAGCCCACCCCCTACACCATAAATTGGTGGCTGCTCAGAGTTAGTATACGGCTTTTGTCGTTTGAGAGCAACCCACCTCGAAGCATTTGAGAGAGAGAAATCCTTGCGAGGACAAAGCCCAAACACCCAGAGCCAAAGAGTGTTAGGCATCACTGAAGTCTTTCTGTCTGTGTGACCTGAAGACTTATTACACTTGAGGACTGTGTATCCTCCAGCCGGTTAGGCGTCGCGTTCTGAGCATCCAAGAGTCATTGTGGATTGCCGGGTGAACGAAGTCTGTGAAGGTTTGGAAGTCTACCTTGAAGACTTACCAGAGTGATTGGGCGAGGACTAAGTGTCCTTAGCTCAAGGGGAATAAGGTGAAGACACGGTCTTCTGAGTTGAATCTCAGCCTCCCTAACCAGACGTACAGTTGTCACAGCAACTGGAACTGGTCCAACAAATCCTGTGTCTTCAACAAGCAACTGGTTCTATCTCTTCCCTCCTTTACTTTGAGTTTGTCTTCGTGAAGTCATTGCTTATCGTCTTATCTGATTGACTTCATTGCTTGACTACTATTGTTGATTGGCTTCATACTATCTTCCATCCCGATCCTACTACCTAGCTGCTATTAATCTTTGAACGTTAATGCTATTGCATACTTGATTATGGCTTGCTTGTTGTAGTTTATCTTCCGCTGCATATCAATTAGGTTGTTTCTATTGTTTGTCTTCGAAACTTCCATGTTTTGAAGACTTTCATAAAAATCGCCTATTCACCCCCCTCTAGTCGATAACTAGCACTTTCACAGCTGAAATGGGAGTGCTACAACCGTTCACCGGGGTCAAGCCTAATCAAAGTGTGTCTATATATGCTGACGATGTGGCTCTTTTTGTCAGACCTAATGAGGTGGATCTTCGGTTTGTCACTATGGCACTTAAAGCCTTTGGCGATGTGTCGGGTCTAAGAGTCAACTATGCCAAATCTTCTGCCATCATGATTCACGAAAATGAGGAGGATCGGAATAGAGTTACCAATTTGCTGCACTGTAATCTAGCGAAGTTCCCTTGTAAATATCTAGGCCTCCAACTCGCTATCCATCAACTAAAGAGGGCAGACTGGCAGCCAATGTTGGATAGCGCGAAGAAGTGCGCCCCGGGATGGCAACGTGGCCTTCTACAGAGATCAGGACGGCTGGTGTTGGTCAAGTCTGTTGTTGCCGCAAAACCCATTCACCACTTTATGATCACAGATGCGCCAGCATGGGTCTTCGAAGAGTTGGACAAGTGGATGAGGGCCTTTTTTTGGGCTGGCAAAGAGAAGACCTCGGGGGGCCAATGCATGGTTGCATGGAACGCGGTATGCAAGCCGACGTGATTTGGAGGGATGGGAATCAGGAATCTTAAGTTACAAGGACTTGCATTAAGAGTGAGGTGGGAATGGTTGAAGCGAACGGACCCGGACCGCCCATGGCAAGGCCTCAGTTTGATGAAAGACGAAGATGCTCGAGCAGTTTTTGATAGCATGGTTAAAATCAAGGTTGGGGAGGGCACCAAGGTCCTTTTTTGGAGAGACCATTGGATCCATGGTTTTGCTATTGCTGACATTGCACCTATGATTCACGGGATGGTGGATGTGTGCACGGAATAGACGCACCGTCAAGGAAGGGCTGGACGAGGGGCGATGGTTGCAGGATGTCAATGGAGAACTGACCTTTACGGGCCATCTACAGCTTGTGCATCTCAACCTCTCCATGAGCACGGTGCAAAGAGATCTTAACGCCCCTGACTATTTCTCCTGGCCCGCTGATCCATCTGGGATGTACACTGCGAGGTCCACTTACCAACGGTTATGCCTTGGAGACGAACGAGCCCCCTACGCTTCGTGTATCTGGAAGAGCTGGGCACTCCTCAAGTGCAAAATTTTCATTTGGTTGGCCGTCCAGCACCGCATTTGGACTTCGGATCGTAGGGCTAAGCATGGCCTCCAAGATCATCCTTCAAGTTGCTACACGGGTCTGCAGGACGAAGACAATGCTGAACACATCTTGGTCAAATGTGGGTGTGCACGGCATGTGTGGCACATCTGCTTTGACACCCTCCACCTTGCTATTAGGGCCCCAGTAGTTGATGATACTTTCTTGGAGTGGTGGATCGAGACTAGGAGGAGTGTGCCCAGAGAACTAAAGAGAGGTTACGACACCTTCGTCATACTAGTTGCCTGGGAGCTCTGGAAGCAAAGAAACGCACGTGTTTTCAACAGGGTGCAGCAACAAAGGACCCCGATGGAGTTGGCGGATGATATCTTCCGAGAAGTCAAGCAATGGAGCCTTGCTAGATTTGGAGTTGGTAGTTTAACACATTTTGTGAGAGTGTAGCCTTAGAGTTTTAGTTATCGGGTTTAAAGGGTGTTGTGGGTTTTGGCCTAGCTGGGATGCTTTCATCTAGCTAGTGCCGCTCTTGTACATTCACTCTCTTTCTTCTATAAAAATATGGTACGCCTTTGGCGTACTCTCAAAAAAAGATTTCCTTTTTGAGGGGTCGCAAGATTTTTTTTGAGGGGTCGCAAGGATTAAACTGTCGCTGGCGGTGAGGGCCCCGTGAGTTCATTTCGTTCTGATGGTTCGAGAGCCCATGGCCCATGGCTACACAAACATTGAAGCCCATGAGTTGCCTTTTGTTTTTAATTTTTGCAAGGCAAACTCTACCAAAAGTTCAAAAACCCCTATATAAAACTAGGGACGCATTTGGTTGCTCGTATATGTGCCAATCAGACCCACATGGGATGTAAATCAGCTGTTTAGTTGCATGGGTTGCACCCACAAAGCATTCCCGGGCCAGGCTCACGAGCTACTACCGAATCGATAGTTTCTTCATAGCCAGGCTGAGTGCGGCCACGCGTGGCTCCTCGCTACACGCCTCAGGACGCGCGGGAGACGGGACGGGACGTCTCATAACTCCCCCTCCCTCTCATGTCATCGCCCACACCCTTTCACACCACTCCCCCTCACTCTCCTCTCACCGTCGGCCCCTTCTTCTCCTCTCCTCCGATGAGTCGCCCTCCGTCGCGCCATCCGCTAACCCCCATCAGCGCCGGCAACAACTGCAACCATGAGCAGTGGGTTGCTGGCTTGGCAAACTCCAGGGTCGATCTGATGCGGGCTTTGCACACGCCCTCCCCTATCTGCACCAGGCCGCCTTGTCTGGTCAATCCGGTGCCGACAACTCTGCCTCCGCTGCCGTTACCAAACCTCGAGGTCCTGGGTTCGGCGGCACCATTGACGGGGGTCGGCAACGCGACGCTGCACGGAACCCCTATGCTTGGGGGGACCCCTCCAAGGGTTTGCCCTGGGTATCCACAGGCCCATGGACGACACTAAGTCGCCGACCTCCTCCTCCTCGACCGCGCGCATGGTCAGCAGCACTGGGACAATGCCGACGGTCGTTAGCGATGGAGGCTCCTCCTCGCCCGCCATCTTCTTCCCATTGGGGTTTTCTCCCAGGCTGGCGTACGCTCCAACTCCACCTGCTCCGGTAAGAACAATCCCTCCGCTCGTAGATTCTAGGTTAGGGTTTTCGTCATTAGCATGTTCCAGTGAGATGTGAATGGATTCCTTCTTGTGCGGTACTGTTCATAAGCGGTGAGATGTGATTCAATTTGATTGGAATCGAATCGATTCCTTCTTGTGCGGTATTGTTCATAGGCAGGGTAGTGTACTTGCTTGTTTTGTGTTTCATGTGCACGCCTAGTATGGTGTTCATAGACATGCTAGACTGGATTGCGCTTAGTGCGGATGATGTAGAAGGTGTTCTTGGGCACGGTAGGTACGTGTTTTTATTGATGTTCATGCCTACTAGTGATCATACGCATGCAAGATTGGTGTGTGCATAGTGCTTATGATCTACAATCTGTTACTGGACATGGTAGATTGTGTTCGATGTTCACCATTAGTGATCATGTGCGGCGCAGCCAACGAGCGGACGTGGCGGCGGCGGGAGCTCCTAAGCCGCGCCTTTAGCGCCCGTAACGTCTACTGGCGCACACGCGCTGCCTACCTGGGCCTGGCCCAACATGGCCGACGCATCTGGTTGAAAATTAACGAAAAAACAGCAAAAAGGTGCACATCTCAGGATTCGAACTAGAGACAATGTCTTCTTGTACGAGTATGCCTAACCACTAGAACAACTTAACTTTAGTGAACTATTGAAGTGCCAACAGTATAAGGACGAGCGTCCGGTTCATCAAATTTGAAAAAAGTTCATCGTATTTGAAAAAAGTTCGTTGAAATCTAGAAAAAGTTCATCGAAATCTAGAAAAAGTTCATCAAATTTGACAAAAGTTCATGGAATTTTAAAAAAAATGTATTTTTCGTTTTTTGTTCGTGATTTCAAAATGTGTTCATAGTTTTAATTTTATTCACTTTTTCAAATTTTGTGCACAATTTTAAATTGTTCAGTGTACATCGAATAAAATCTTCAATAGGTATTTAAATGGTTTTTCAGCGCATATCACAAAATTGTTCAATGTGTAGTTAAAAGTTGTTCAGATTATAGTATAAAATTTGTTCATCTTCCATAAAAAAATGTATAAAAATGTTTTAAATTATTTCAATGTATATCACAAAAATGTTCGCTATGTAGTTAAAAATTGTTCATCGTACACCGAAAAAAATGTTCAGCGTATATTTGAAAATCGCTCGTCATATATAAATTTTTGTTTGTGTTCTCAATAATTGTTCACGTTTAAATTGTGGATTATGAAAATTTTCATTGAATTTTAAAAAAAGTTCATCGATTTGATAAAAGTTCATTAAGTTTAATAAATTTCATGAATGTAAAAAATTCGCATTTTTAAGAAAATAAAAAAGGAAACTGAGAAAAGAAAAAGAAAAAATGAAACCGAAATAAAAGAAAAAAACGCCCAGAAATCAGCGAGCAGTGAAAGCTGGCTTGATGTGCTCTCGCGCCCTATGTAAATAGAAAAACGAAAATAAGTAAACCGTCACAATTTGTACGGTGGTCTGTTGGTTAGTACGCTTTTGTTTAAACTGAGAGATTGCGAGTTCGAGCCCTCACATTCAAATAAGATTTTTGCTGCACTTTTTAAACAGAAAGAAAAAGAAGGAAGCGGGCCGGCCCAGCGTGGCGCGGGGGTATGCGCCCGTTTGCGGGAACAGAAGAAACGGGCGCTTAAGGCGCCCGTTAGGAAATGCCGGCGATGGCGGCAGCTGCACATCTCGCGTGGGGAATGGGCGAATGGTGACGGTGAAGAGAAGGGCCCCGTGAGTTCATTTCGTTCTGATGGTTCGAGAGCCCATGGCTACACATACATTGAAGCCCATGACTTGCCTTTTATTTTTTATTTTTACAAAGGCAAACTCTACCAGAAGTTGAGAAACCCCTAAAAATACTAGAAGTTCAGAACAGGACAGGCAAAAAAATAGTACTGTACCGTATTTGCTTCCCTCAAAGACTGATATCTTCGCCAACCTCCCGTTGCCAATCGACAAAATTGTATATAAGTATTATGTAGGTGTAAGGTGACTGTGTATGTACGTAGGTGTAAGCACCGCTTCTTTTGAGAAAAAAAAAACAGAAACTATCACGTGTAATATAATTTTTCTTTGAGGGCAAAAACAGAGCTCATTCATTCACAGTACGAGTACAATCATACTCAATTACATGAAGTATATCTGGTGGCACATTCTTGAGCAGAAAAAAATCCCCATGAATTCTAGCATGAGCAGCCAACTCATGTGCAACCACATTACACTCTCTTTTCATTTTCCTCACCTCAGATAGACTGAAGTCACGCATCAGGTTTTTAGCCTCTTCGTACTTATCCCATCACTTGGCTTTGTTCCTTCTTTTAGTGTTCATAGCATTCACAACAGCCACACAGTCAGACTCAACATACACCTGTCCCCTATAAACATTTCTCAAACAATTGAGTCCAATCACAAGGGCACTTGCCTCTGCTTCCTCTGCATCTTTACATGCCTGAATATGACAGCCTACAGAAAATACCACTGATCCCGCGCTATCGCAAGCGACCGCCCCTGCCCACGCCGAGCCCAAAGTTGAAACAAAAGAAGCATCGACGTTCAGTTTAATGCAAGCTCCTTGGGGTCTGGACCAGTGATATTTTGGCTGTATGTTCCTATTTGGTGACGACTGTATCTCAGTAACCTGCAGGAGTTTTTTCCCTTTGATATCACATTCAGCTGGGACTTTAGAGTTCAATGTTTCCCAGTAATTCTTCAGGAAAAGGACCGAGTCCGAGATCTTTGCTTCCCCTTTATTATGTACAATATCCTCCCTAAGATGCCATGACCGCCAGAGAACCAGTAGCAGTTTTTCTCGCATGTGTCCAGGGCATTGGCTTAAAGCATTTAACAGCCAATCCGGATTAGGTTCAGCAAGTACTAATTCTTTTGGTAATGCCCAAAGTTCTCTTATCTTTTCTCTAAGAGCTCTAGCCTTGGTGCAGTTGACAACAACATGGTGATCATCCTCTTTCTCTATGCCACATATATTACATCTGCCATCAATTTCCAGGGTCCTCCTTCTTTTGTTTTCCTTTGTGGGGAGTGAATCTATGGCAATTCTCCAGGCAACAATACGAACTTTGTGAGGGACCTGAGCTTTCCAGATTAAATTCCATAGATTTTCCCTTCCATTATTGATGCTATGAGACGAACCAGCTGTTTCTTCCTGTTGCTTCAAATTCATACCCAACCTATAAGAACTTCTTACCGTGAAGATGCCATTTTTCTCATAGTTCCAAGCTAGATGGTCTTCAGTCTCATTGAGAGGAATCTTTATTTTGCATATTTCCTCAGCGTCAAAATTATGGAATAGCTTGTGGATAAGGGAAATATTCCACTCCCTTGCTTGTGGCAACATGAGATGATTAACCCATCTGATTCGGCTCCAGGTCTTAAGAGATAGAACCTTGAGTCCAGATTGCCTTGGGATCCAATTATCCCTAAGTATTTGGATACTATTCCCATTTCCAACTCTCCAAACAACACCTTTCTTTAAGAGTTCTAGGCCAAATTCAATTCCTCTCCACACAGGCGACGCATCAGACGCGAAGACCGTGTCTAGTAGATTGCCATTCGGATAATATTTTGACTTCAGAATCCGAGCACACAAACTCTCTGGTCTTTGAACTAAGCGCCAGGCTTGCTTAGCCAGCAGGGCCTGGTTGAAAACTTGCATGTCTCGAAATCCCAGGCCTCCATGACATTTTGGTTGTGTCATTTTCTCCCATGACATCCAGTGAACTCTTCTTTGATTTTGCTCATCACCCCACAAAAAATCACGCACCATTTTCTCATATTGCTCACAAAATTCCACACTCATCTTGAACATACTCATGATATAAGTCGGCAATGCTTGAATCACTGATTTGATCAAAATATCTTTAGAGCCATGGGACATAAATCTTTCAACCCAATTAGTGAGCCTTTTAGTGAAGCGCTCAAAGATAGGTTGAAATTGGGACCTCTTCACGCGCCCCTCGAGAGTGGGCAAACCCAAATACCTCTCCTCAAAAGTGACTGAACTAATATCCAGAATCTACTTAATTTCATTCTGGACCTGCGCAGGACTAGCTCTGCTAAACAACATGGAACATTTACTTGGGCTTAACAGTTAGCGCATCCCGTGTTGAAATTTGTTGAGGGCATTCTTGATACTCCTTGCTTCAGCACTATCAGCTTTAAAGAAGAGAAGGCTATCATCTGCGAAAAGAAGATGGGAGATACCTGGAATCCCTCTCGCCACTTTCAAAGGGGTGATCTTACCAGCAGCACATTCAGCCTCGAGGGCACGTGATAGACCTTCAGCCACAAACAAGAACAAATACAGACTTAAAGGGTCCCCCTGACGGAGACCCCTCGAAGGTTCGAAGAAATCCAATTTTTTTCCATTTAGCTTCACTGCATATCTCACAGACCGAACACAGGTCATCACCCAATTTATCCACTGCTGACAAAACCCGAATCTGGTAAGAACTCCCTCTAGGAAACTCCAGTCCACATGATCATAAGCCTTGGACAGATCAAGTTTATAAGCGCAATGGTTGTTGGTCGCATTTTTGCTGTGTTGGATTTTATGAAAACACTCAAAGGCGATATACACGTTGTCCGTGATGAGTCTTCCAAGGATGAAAGCACTCTGTGATTCTGACACTAACTCATCCAAGAAGGGTCGGAGGCGGTTGACCAGGCATTTAGAAATCACTTTATAGATGACGTTGCACAGGCTGATTGGACGAAAATCTTTCAAGTATTCGGGAGCATTACCTTTAGGAATAAGGACAATCATCATGTCGTTAATTCCTCCTGGCATTATTCCATCATCAAAGAATTTCTTACCATGCTAATCACATCCGTTCGGAGCTCAATCCAATTCCTTTGAAAGAAGCGGGCAGGGAACCCATCAATGCCCGGGGCCTTCAAAGGTCCAATTTGAAAGAGAGCATCACTTATTTCTTCATTTGTAAAAGCCTTACAAATCTGTTCATTTATCTCCGGTGTAACTTTAGCTACAAACAGCTCCAACAGGTTATTGGGATTCAGAGTAGTGTCAGCCTCATAAAGCTTCATGAAAAACTCTCTTACCATGGTGCTTAACTTACCCGGGTCATGGATCCAGTTACCAGCAGGATCCTTGAGCTTGCTAATTTTGTTCTTTCTCTGCCTCCAAGTTGCTTTTTGCTGGAAGTATTTTGTATTTTGTTCCCCTTCCCGAAGTTGAGTGACACGTGATCGTTGTCTCCACAACATTTCCTCCCTAAGGAGAAGCTCGTCCAGTTCTTTAGAGGTGAGCTGGATCCTCTTATCTCGGTTAGGAGAAGGTGCCATACTCCATAGCATGTCAAGTTTCGTACGCAGCTGTTTGACCTTGCGAGGAACAGACCCAAACTTTTTCCTACTCGACACCTACAACCTCTTACTGACAGAATTTAATTTGCTAGCCACATCAGTTAAGCCTGGTGCCTGTTGTTTCTCCTTGTGCCAAGCCTCTTTCACTTCCTCAGTTCAAGTTGCATCCCTTTACCACATATGTTCATAGCAAAAAGGCCTTGGGCTCCTTTTGCTAGAGGGTTGGACAGAATAACAAAGAAAAAGGGCGGAGTGGTCAGAGCGACTTGAGGTGATGTGAGTCACAGTTGCATCTTTGAACGGATCCATCCAACATGGGGATGCCACTCATCTATCAATCCTTGCCTTGACATTTCTATCACCACCTAGTTTGTTATCATAAGGTCCATGGCCTGCCTCTGAACCCCAAGTCATGTAAATTACAATAAGATAACATATTCCTAAATCGTGCCATTTGTGCTTCAGATCTTCTAGTACATGACAAGTGTTCAGATTGCCACATCGTCTCATTAAAATCAGCGATCATCATCCATGGTTCATTCGCATTTGGCCTGATTCTTTTCAGCAAAGTCCACATAAGATGCCTATCTTGAGTTCTGGGTTCACCATAAACAAAGGTTCCCCGCCACATCGGGCCATGGGGCTCATCACACACAAGCACATCAAAGTACCGAGGACCATATGACAATACTTTTATTTTAATTTGATCATCCCAGTACAAAGCAATGCCTCCACCTTTACCCTTACCATCATGAGTACAGCAGTGTCTCATCCCTATTCTCCATTTTATTCTTCTCACTTTCTCTTTGCATTGCCTTGTTTCAGACAAGAAGACGATCTTCGGGAGGTAGGTATGAACAAGGCATACCAACTCTTGAAATATTCGGGGCTGCCCAAGGCCCCGACAGTTCCAACTAAGGATACTCATTGGTCCTGACGGGCGACGCCAGTCGTGCCCGTCAGTTGACCGATAGCCCCGGGATTGGTTGCTGCCTTTCCACCTTCCAACCCTATGTCCTGCCCTATCCTAAGAATCTCATCTCTAGTACATTTATTTTTTGGGATTACATTTTGTTCTGAGTTCTTACTCTCAAGAACCGATCTATAATGCCTTTTCCCAAGAGCTGATTTGACAATGGAGCTAGCTCTGCCATCCCCTACGGAATCATGCTTGTAGGTATGATTGTGCCCCTTGCATCCCAGCTTAGCAGCGCCAAGACCTAGCTTGCCCAACCCAGGGTTGAACAGAAGAGTAGCCCTGGATTCATTTGCACGCACCATGGCTTCTACAGGGGAACCATATTATTTCCAGGATCAACTTGCCCAGGTCCTTGGAGATCTGCTTCTGCTCATCAACACCGCCCTGGTAAGCCTCTGTTGGATTAGGCATAACCTGAACATTGCCGGTGTCATTGGAGTCGGGCACCTTGTCCGGGTCGCTGCTAGCACTCATATCCGTCACCGCTCCAACCTCCACCCCGACCTTGGGGCCAAGCTCTGATGTGGAATCAGCAGCTGCAACCATCTTACTACCATCAGGCATCTCCTTTGAAGTGTTCTGTTCCACCATTTTGCTCGTCACCGTGTTTGCAGGATCTGTCATAGAGATGTTGTTCTTGATTAAGGACAAATCAGCGATATTGTCAACTGTCTTCAGGTTGGTGGTGGCCGTGGTGAGAGTAAGGATGGCAATTTTATCGATGGACATGGATATCCATGGATATCCGACCCGAATGGATAGGGTTTGGATATGCTTTTGTGTCCATGGTCGGCGCCCAAACCCGACCCGATTGTTCATGGGTAGGGCATGGATATAAACTTGTACCCATGGATATACCCAAACCCGACCCGATAGAATGACTTAATGGGAAAAAATCTGCTACCCCTGCCCCACGTTCACATCTCCCACGACAATTTTACACTTTTTTTATCTAAAACATGCATAAGAACTTACATTGTAACTTTTATAAGTTGACAATCAATCCCCTTCGAAACATACTCCAACACCCCTTCCCTTATTTTTATATCTTTCTTACATGACTCGTCATTCTCATCTATTAGAAAAATACTAAATGATCTTAGGTTGTTACTGGATGTTGATTTACTATAAGTGAAGTCTAGCCCGCCACAAGGTGAAGAATAGAAGAGTTTATTTTAATATTGTGTTAAGTCTTATTTATATGTCTCGAGAGGACCCAATGGATATCCAGTAGATATGGATATCCATCGGATTTGGACATGGACATAATTTTTCACCCATGGATTTTTTCATGGGCGGGCAAAGACTGTCTTCATGGATATGGATATGGATTTGATATTGTTCAACCCGATCTAAACCCGACCCGTTGCCATCCTTAGGTGAGAGTCACATTCAACGCCAATGCATTGGAGGCGTCAACTTCCTCATCCATCAGATTTGCCGTGTTCTGGACTTTGCTAGATGTGGCCTCTGTAACCTTCATGTTTGTGTCAGTTTCCATCCCGTCACCCACTGACAGATGAGCTACAACCTCCCGCATTTGTTCCACTTGGGTCGACACAGTCTTGTCATGGCTGACAGGCATTGGAGCACGCCACAGGGACTGTGACGACTGGCAAGCCTGTTTTTGCCCCATCTTCTCAGGCAGGAACCAAGCACGAGGGTCGTCAAAGTGCACTGGAAGCACACTGAGCTCCTTACTGTATCTCAATTTCTTCTCTTCATTTGGGATATCACACCTTGCTTCCGTATGTCCTATATATCCACTGAATAAACAGAAATTTGGAAATCTTTCATACCTTAGGTAGACTGTAACCTCCTCCTCTGTGATCTCATCAGCTAATGTAATCTCCTTCTGAAGTGCCGAATACAAGGGCAGCTGTACTCTCACTCTGAGAAACTTGTCACAAATGTTTCCCCTCAAGTGCGGATCGATCATCACCACCGGCCCCACTTGGTCCCCAAGGTTGCGGGCAAGCTCCTTGGTGAGTAGGTAGAAGGGGATTCCCCTAAACTGAACCCACATCGGCATATGGGAGAATATAGCCAAAGTAGGATCGGCTTCCTTCTCCAAACCGATGATGAGGAACACATCGCCCTTGTATTGCCACGGCCCACCCTTGATGACGTGTTGCCGGTCTCCCTCCTCTGAGAACTCGAGGACGAATTTGCGCCCTTCGTCTGCAGTAACTTCATGGTCACCCAGTTCGCCACGAACCTTCCATACCTTCTTCATGTGGTCAATCAGTTGCCTGGAGTTCACCAGTAGAACAGACATGAATAGTCCGACCGCCAGGAAGCGCGTCTGCACCGCCTTTCGAGCCCCGGTCATGTTGATGACCAGGGTCTTCTTCACAGGTTCCGCACAAGTCTTGGCTATCTCCTTCCCTGGGCGCCAGATGTTGGTGGGGAGGGTGCAGTCGGCGTGCAGCCTAACCGAGCTCACGGCTGTAGGCACAGCCTCCATCGCCCTCGCAGCATCAGGACACATCGCCTCCTGGAGGCTCATCTTACCCTCCAACGTTGCCCTCAGGCAAATACACGAACACCTTATGTGCGTGGGTAGAACACAATACTGGATACGTGGAGCTTGGGATGGAATCTGCAAAGGTAGGCTCCCTCTAAATAGCAAATCATCCATGGCCTTGTTAATTCCTCCTTTATTCTCTGCCTTAATCCCTGTAAATGACAGCGTTTCCTCCTCATCGGGGAGAAGCGACACCCATGAATCGCCGTGTTCTTCATGTCCCTTAATGGACGAATTAGTTCCGGCCTCCGTTGATTGCGCACGTCCTGGGTCAGGAGGCTCTTTTCTCTCATCCTTAGAGAGAAGGAACACAGGAGATCTGGCTCTTGCTCTCTCCAATTTAACTCTCAAAAAAGCGATGCGAATCTTCAGGCTTGTAGAGGAGAAGGAACACAGGACTGTGACGAATCTGAGACGGTCTTTGAGAGTGGCGAAGGAATTGGGATTTAGTTGGATAGGATTGTAGAGGAGAGTCTTAGGACTGGTTTTCGTGGGGCTTCGGTTTTTAGCGAATATCCATCGGCGATTTCTGACGGAGAAAAGGAGATCGCCTTTCGTGGGTTGTGGGAGAGGTATAGATGTGAAAGCAGAAGTGCTCCCTAGGAGGTTTTGGTAATTAATGACAACATATCTCTTGTTGGACTAACACTTTTATCTAGTATGTTTCAGAGAAGTTCAACAATGGAGTGGCATGGACTAAAGGATGTGGGAACTCCTTCAAGATGCTAAGGACAAAGGATTGGCTCAAGCTTCAAGCTCAAGACTCTTCATTTTACATTTTAGTGATCCAAGATCACATTGAGTCTATAGGAAAAGCCAATACTATCAAGGAGGAATGAGGTGTTGCTTAATGAGCCTCTTGCTTCAAAGTGCTTAGTGATATGCTCCAAATCCCTCAACCACTTTCTCACATCCACATATGTCCTAAACCTAAAGTCAAACTCGGCCCCACTGATTCTTTCTATCCGGCGCCACCGAGTTTGGATGTCTTAGCCACTGCCACAAACCCTAGGCAAATCGGTCTCACCGATAGGGATATCGGTCTCACCGAGATGGGATTGTAATCTCTCTGTGTATGTCCATTATCAAAATTTGTCTCACCGAGTTTGAGCAATCGCTACTACCGAGATTACAATGCAAACTCTCTGGTTAACTTATTATCAAAATTGGTCCCACCGAGTTTGATAATCGGTCAAACCGAGTTTGCCCGACCAACTCTCTGGAAAGCTAATTACCAAAATCGGTTCTACCGAGTTTGTGTAATCGGTCTCACCAAGATTACGTTATGCCCTAACCCTAACCATATCGGTCCTACCGAGTTGCATTCCGGTCCCACCGAAAACCCTAACGGTCACATTATTTGCTAAATCGATCTGACCGAGTTCGGTACATTGTGTGTAACGGTTAGACTTTGTGTGGAGGCTATATATACCCCTCCACCTCCTCTTCATTCGTGGAGAGAGCCATCAGACTGAACCTACACTTCCAGCATCCTATTTCTGAGAAAGAACTACCTACTCATGTGTTGAGGCCAAGATATTCTATTCCTACCATACGAATCTTGATCTCTAGCCTTCCCCAAGTTGTTTTCCACTCAAACCCTCTTTCCATCAGATCCAAATCCTATGAGAGAGAGTTGAGTGTTGGGGAGACTATCATTTGAAGCACAAGAGCAAGGAGTTCATCATAAACACACCATTTGTTACTTCTTGGAGAGTGGTGTCTCCTAGATTGGCTAGGTGTCACTTGGGAGCCTCCGACAATATTGTGGAGTTGAACCAAGGAGTTTGTAAGGGCAAGGAGATCGCCTACTTTGTGAAGATCTACCGCTAGTGAGGCAAGTCCTTCGTGGGCGACGGCCATGGTGGGATAGACAAGGTTGCTTCTTCGTGGACCCTTCTTGGGTGGAGCCCTCCGTGGACTCGCGCAACCGTTACCCTTCGTGGGTTGAAGTCTCCATCAACGTGGATGTACGATAGCACCACCTATCGGAACCATGCCAAAAACATCCGTGTCTCCAATTGCATTCGAATCCTCCAAACCCTTCCCCTTACATTCTTGCAAGTTGCATGCTTTACTTTCCGCTGCTCATATACTCTTTGCATGCTTGCTTGATATGTGTTGTGAATGTTAAACTTGTGCCTAAACTTCACTTAAACTTTAGGGAAACTTAAAAACTGCAACTTTGGTACTTATTGTCTAATCACCCCCCTCTAGACACCTCTTCTCAAGGTCCTACAAGTGGTATCAGAGAATTCGTCTCCATTGCTTTGGTTTAATCACCATTGGAGGAAGATGGATGAGTCTACTTTGGGGAGTCTTAGACATAGAGTGCTTATTCTTGATGGAGAGTATTTTCATGAGTGGAAAAATGAGATGCTTGTAATTTTCAATCAATATCATTTGAACAAGTACATTGCTAGTCCTTGTGCACCTTGTGTTGATCCTATGCATCCTACACTTGATGAGTCAATTGACATGATTAGGAATGTTAGGACTGTTAATCTTATCACTAGAGGCTTGCCTAGAAACTTGATTATAAAACTGCCTACTCTTGAGTGTGCCTACACTATATGGAAATTTCTTGAGGAACGATTTCCTGATTACTCTTTGAAAAATCTTGATGAAATTATTCATAAGTCTATTGCCTTGAGTAAGATGAATTCTAGTGATCCTATGTTTGGTGATCGTCTATTTGAGCTTACAAACCTTATGCGTGCCAAAGGAAATGTTGGTATTATTAGTGACATTATTTCCGAAGCTATAAAAATTCATAGACAAGATCATTGTCAAACCCACTCTAACGAGTCACCCTCTCTAGGATTTGATCGACCACATGACGATGTTGAAGATGGATACTATGATGAGGATGATGATAGTGACTTCGATCTTGATGATGCAATGAGACATTTTGGTCTTATGGCAAATCTTCGGGGATATATGTCAGGAGGAAAGGAAAGGGTCCTTGACAGTGGATGTACCGATCACATGAGCGGAGATAAAGACATGTTTCGTGAGCTTGCTGATAATGATAGTCCTCGAAAGTATGTCACTTTCGGTGACAACTCAAAGGGTAAGGTGGTTGGCCTCAGTAAGGTGGCCATATCACATGATAGCTCCATACAAAATGTCATGCTCATTGAATCTCTTGGATACAACTTACTTTCAGTATCTAGACTTGCTGATTTCGGTTTCAATGTTCTATTTACTGAAGTAGATTGCCAATTGTTTCGTCGAGATAATCATAAAATGGTCTTTACCGGCATACGAAGAGGTGATCTTCACATTGTTGATTTCACTAAAAAGGCTCAACCTAAAACTTGCTTCATTGCTAAATCCTCAAAAGGTTGGTTATGGCATAGACGACTAGGTCACGTTGGCATGAGAAACCTTGACAAGCTTATTAAGGGAAACCATATCCTTGGAGTTAACGATGTCATATTTGATAAGGATAGACTTTGCAGTGCTTGTCAGGCAGGTAAACAGGTTGGAGGAAGGCATCCCGTGAAGAACACCATGACCACAAAGAGGCCACTTGAGCTACTTCACATGGATCTCTTCGATCCCAACTCTTACAAGAGTCTCGGTGGAAATTCTTTTGGTCTAGTTATAGTTGATGATTTTTCCAGATTTACGTGTGTGTTCTTTCTCGATGATAAATCGCAGGTCCAAAAGATCTTCAAAAACTTTGCTAGGAAGGCCCAAAACCAATTTGAAGTGAAGATCAAGAAGGTTCGCAGCGACAACGGAACGGAGTTCAAGAACGCAAATGTGGACACCTTTCTTGACGAAGAAGGGATTTCACATGAGTTCTCGGCTACGTACACACCTCAACAAAATGGATATGTTGAGAGGAAGAATCGGATGCTCATCGAAATGGCGAGAACGATGCTTGATGAGTACAAAACGCCGAAGCACTTTTGGGCAGAAGCGGTTGAGACAGCTTGTCATGCAACAAATCGCTTGTATCTTCACAAGCTACTCGGCAAGACAGCATACGAGCTCCTCACCGGTAACAAACCCCAAGTTGGATACTTTCGAGTATTCGGCTCAAAGTGCTACATTCTTGATAAGCATCATCGTTCTAAATTTGCTCCTAAGTCTCATGAAGGTTTCCTACTAGGTTATGGCTCAAACTCTCACACTTACCGTGTCTACAACAATTTCACCCGAAAGGTTGAAGAGACGGTAGATGTGAAGTTTGATGAATCTAACGGCTCGCAAGTAGAGCAATTGCCAATTGATGTAGGAGAAAAGATCCTTCGGAAGTAATCCAAGACCTGTCTATTGGCAAGGTCCGTCCAACGGAGGTGAAGGAGAGTACCTCGTCCGTCCAAGTGGAAGCTTCTACTTCACGACAAGGTGAACCTAGAGTTGATACGGAAGTATCCACAAGTGGGACACACCAAGATGAAGAAAACGAGGAAGTGCATCAAGATGAACGTCAACAACCTCCTTCTCCACCACGACAAGAGAACGACAACGCCAACAATGAAGAAGGCCAAGAAGAAGAAGAACAAGAAGAATATGTTCAACGAAGATCCAAGCAAAAGCTTTCACGAGTTCGACCAAGAATTGCTAAAGACCATCCCATCGAGCAAATCTACAATGATATTCAAACCGGGAGAATCACTCGCTCTAAAACTCGTCTAGCTAACTTTTGTGAAAACTATTCTTTCATCTCTAGCATTGAACCTATGAAGGTCGAAGAAGCATTGGAAGATACATATTGGATAAATGCTATGCATGAAGAGCTACACAACTTTGAGAGGAACCAAGTTTGGACATTGGTTGAGAAGCCCGACAACAACCACAACATCATTGGTACCAAATGGGTGTTTCGCAACAAGCAAGATGAAGATGGACAAGTAGTTCGCAACAAAGCACGTCTCGTCGCCCAAGGCTACACACAAGTCGAAGGTATGGACTATGGTGAGACTTATGCTCCCGTTGCTAGACTTGAGTCCATTCGCATCTTACTTGCCTATGCTAATCACCATGATATCACATTGTACCAAATGGACATTAAAAGTGCTTTTCTAAATGGTGAAATAGAGGAGGAAGTTTATGTTAAACAACCTCCCAGCTTTGTCAATCCTAAGAAACCCAATCATGTTTACAAACTTCACAAAGCTCTTTATGGTCTTAAACAAGCTCCTAGAGCTTGGTACAAATGCTTAACGAAGTTCCTTGTTGAAAAAGGCTTTGAAATTGGGAAAATTGATTCTACTCTTTTTACTAAAAGGGTTAATGGCGAACTATTTGTGTGCCAAATCTATGTTGATGATATTATATTTGGTTCAACTAACCCTCATTTTAGTGAAAAGTTTGGGAAGCTAATGTCGGAGAAGTTTGAGATGTCTATGATGAGTGAACTCAAATTATTTCTTGGGTTGCAAATCAAGCAAACCAAGGAAGGTACTTTTGTCTCTCAAACAAAGTACACTAAGGACTTATTCAAGAAGTTCAATATGCAAGAATGCAAAGGTATGTCTACACCCATGCCTACTAGTGGACATCTTGATTTGACCAAAGATGGTGAACCGGTTGATCAAAAGGTTTATCGTTCTATGATTGGTTCATTGTTATATCTATGTGCTTCACATCCCGATATTATGCTAAGTGTGTGCATGTGTGCACGATATCAAGCTGCTCCTAAAGAATGTCATCTTAAGGCCGTGAAAAGGATAGTGAGATACTTAATCCATACACCAAATTTTGGCATTTGGCATCCTAAGAGGGCCTCTTTCGATCTTGTTGGCTAGTCTGACTCAGACTATGCCGGAGACAAGGTTGATAGAAAGTTCACTTCGGGTACTTGTCAATTTCTTGGTAGATCTCTTGTGTCTTGGTCCTCCAAGAAACAAAACTCGGTATCCTTATCCACCACCGAAGCGGAGTACATTGCCGCTGGTTCATGTTGTGCTCAATTACTTTGGATGACCCAAACTCTGCTTTGTGATAATGAAAGTGCTATCAAAATTGGTCATAATCCTGTGCAACATTCTCGAACTAAGCATATTGAAGTTCATCATCATTTCATTCGAGACCATGTTGTTAAGGGTGACAATGATCTTAAGCATGTTCGCACCGAAAAGCAATTAGCGGATATATTCACTAAACCTCTTGATGAGAAAGTGTTTTGCAGATTGAGAGGAGAATTGAACATCATTGATGCTTCAAACTTGGAGTAGAAACTCCATTGGATACATGCAAGACATGAGCTTATGACTAATCCTTGATATTTCTCTTATGATGAAAATCTTATGTCTTGGATATATTTGTATCTTGCATGTTATCTAACCCATGTAGGTACTTGGTTGAATATAAATCCATGAGATTGTAATCTACCCATATCATGAGCAATCTCTACATCACCAAGTCTCTACACAAGGTGGATGAAGACAAGGAAGCCCGAAACCATTCAAACATATCCTTTGACAAATTCTATGTTGAGTTTCATGATTGTCATTTTTGGATATACAAGTGCTCTTCCTTGCCAGAACTAACCCATGTAGGTAGATGGACTCAAATTCCAAGTGGTGCTCCAAATTCTTGATGAGCTACATCAACCTTGAGCAACCCACGCAAGTTCACTACATGGACAACACCACCAACCAAGGTATGTTATTCCATCTTAGAGAAGCTTTACTCCAAGTCATGAGTTAAAGCAACTCGACAAGATGTGAATACATCAAGATGCTTAAACGAAAAATGGCAACCCCATTTTGAGCTTAAACGATGAGTATGACCTATGATCAAGTGATCTCACTTGACTCCTAAGTCAATATACTCTAACATAGGTGACTTCGTCGCCGACCATCTCTAGATGAAGTTCCCTTGTGTTTTCTTCTGTGTTTTTGCATTTGTCTCATGCATATTTGTTTCCCCTTTCAAAAAAAACTTCATCTAGATTTCTTTCTATTTGCTCTGCATTTTCTGCATCAAATTCCTTGCATATCATTCATCTAATTCCTTGCAAATCTTTGTGAGATCTTATTAGTCTAGTGAGCTGAGGTGACAAGTGTTTTCTCTGTGATGAACTCGGTTACACTGATTTGTTATTTTTGGTCCAACCGAATCTTCTCGGTACGACCGAAGCATACCACTCGGTGCCACCGATTTCATAATAGGAAAAACTCTTTGCCACATATTCTGTGTTTCTTCTGATCCAGCTCCACTCAATGAATCTTGTCCTCTACAAGCATCACATTTTTATCATTGCTTTATGTTGTGACTCAAGGATCGAACCCATTCACGACAAATTCCAGAGGGAGAGAGAGATTACATCTTTATCAAGCCCTTCTTGGAAATTGATGTCAAAGGGGGAGAGAGAGATCACATCAAAGCTTATCACTTAAAGAGATCACATCGGAGAGAGAGTATCACCTTCTCAGGGGGAGAGAGATCCTTTAGGGAGAGAGAGAGATCTCCAGGGGGAGAGAATACTAGAATGTATTTCTCAAGGATCCCAGATACTTGGTGTTCAAGAGGAGAGATGCCACATGTCTTGTTGAGGGGAAAGGCATGTTCATATGTGCTTATTTGTATTAGTTTGCATTAGCTCTGTTCATTTATATCCTTCAGCTCTGATTTTCTGTTCCCTATCTTCTCCCAATATCCCATGTCAGATTCAGGGGGAGCAAGACATCTAAGGGAAAGAGATCATTTAAATTCATTGCATATCTTTACTCTTGGGGACATGTCTAATCCAATGTGGTACTCAGTACTCACTCTGTACATGTCATCCCAGTCTTGGTATTCTTGTGGTTTCTTCTGTTTGCTCTGGCTAGTAGATGCATCTGTGCTATCTAACCTTATTTTCACAGGTTCATTCCACCCTAAGCCAACTCAAGACCACAAGGTAAGTATATGCATCACAATCATGTGTATGAGGAATTCTTGAAGATGTACATACTGTTTGCAAGAAGGACTCATGGGCATGAAGGTATTTCCTTTAATATTTTTTTTGCTCTGATGCATATGGCCAAGATACATGTAACACATTGCCTGCTCTATCATGGTTATGCTCCCACATGCTTCTATATTTCATATTCACATGATTGCATACATGTAGGGGGAGCCTATGCTTGTTACATGTCTTTCCAAAGCTTTACTTGCTATTCTTTATATCCTTATATAAAGCTTTGATGTATGTTGTCATCAATTACCAAAAAGGAGGAGATTGAAAGCACAAGTGCTCCCTAGGTGGTTTTGGTAATTAATGACAACATATCTCTTATTGGACTAACACTTTTATCTAGTATGTTTCAGATAAGTTCAACAACGGAGTGGCATGGACTAAAGGATGTGGGAACTCCTTCAAGATGCTAAGGACAAAGGATTGGCTCAAGGTTCAAGCTCAAGACTCTTCATTTTACATTTTAGTGATCCAAGATCACATTGAGTCTATAGGAAAAGCCAATATTATCAAGGAGGAATGAGGTGTTGCTTAATGAGCCTCTTGCTTCAAAGTGATTAGTGATATGCTCCAAAATCCTCAACCACTTTCTCACATCCACATATGTCCTAAACCTAAAGTCAAACTCGGCCCCACTGATTCTTTCTGTCCGGCGCCACCGAGTTTGGATGTCTTAGCCACTGCCACAAACCCTAGGCAAATCGGTCTCACCGATAGGGATCTCGGTCTCACCGAGATGGGATTGTAATCTCTCTGTGTATGTCCATTATCAAAATTGGTCTCACCGAGTTTGAGCAATCGGTACTACCGAGATTACAATGCAAACTCTCTGGTTAACTTATTATCAAAATCGGTCCCACCGAGTTTGATAATCGGTCAAACCGAGTTTGCCTGACCAACTCTCTGGAAAGCTAATTACCAAAATCGGTTCTACCGGGTTTGTGTAATCGGTCTCACCGAGATTACGTTATGCCCTAACCCTAACCATATCGGTCCTACCGAGTTGCATTCCAGTCCCACCGAAAACCCTAACGGTCACATTATTTGCTAAATCGGTCTGACTGAGTTTACTGATTCAGTCCCACCGAGTTTGGTAGATTGTGTGTAACGGTTAGATTTTGTGTGGAGGCTATATATACCCCTCCACCTCCTCTTCATTCGTGGAGAGAGCCATCAGACTGAACCTACACTTCCAGCATCCTATTTCTGAGAGAGAACTACCTACTCATGTGTTGAGGCCAAGATATTCCATTCCTACCATATGAATCTTGATCTCTAGCCTTCCCTGATGATGATATGTACCTAGGGTAGGGTCATGGACCTATCTAGGATACCATGCCCAAGGACATCCTTAGACGAAGCTACCTTCCAGTCGACCAAGAGAGACTCCACTCGACCGGCTAGAAGACACTCGACAAACCTAAAGACACTCGACCATGAAGACCCACTCGACCATCAGGAGTTCAGGATCTACTCTGCATCCAAACGGTCTGTAATTAAGTAGTCTTAATGGTCATGATGACACTTTAAGTAGGGCGTTACCAGTAACGCCCGGCCTTAATGTACTTTAATCCTCTGCTACGTGGGTTGGCTGGGGTCCTGGCCTCCTCTATATAAGCCACCCCCTCCACTGGTAGAAGGGTTGGCACCCCTGTAACTCATATACACAGAAACCAGTCGACCGCCTCCGGGATCCGAGACGTAGGGCTGTTACTTCCTCCGAGAAGGGCCTGAACTCGCTAAACACTCGTTTGTACAACTACTCCATAGCTAGGACCTTGCCTCTCCATACCTACCCCCCATTCTACTGTCAGACTTAGAACCACGACAGTTGGCGCCCACCGTGGGGCAGGTGTCTTAGCGACTTTTTTTGGAGAAGTTGCAATTTGTCCGATCGCCTTCATCATGGTTTCCGGCGGAGCTCTGGTCGAGGGCCACGAGATCCGTCTCGGTGCGCTCACTTTCATCGCCGACAACTCCGCTTGGATCCAGGAGGCACCACTCAACATCGACGCGCTCCCCGTCCGTGGGGCGACGCACTTTCTGCGGCAGCCGTTGACCCCATACCGGTCGACTCCTGCGCCGTCCTCCCTCCCTGTCTCCTGCCAGCGCAAGCGCTCCAGTCGGTCAAGGCTCGAGCGATGGGTGAGACACGCAGTGGCTCGCCAATCGGCCACCACCCAAGTCGCGGCGATTGAGCTCGACGAATCTCTCTACGGCCTGTTCGACCCGTCGACTGGCTCCGTAGAGACTGCATCCGAGTGCGATAGCAGTGATCTAGCGGTGGAGGTCCTGATGGTCAACGGGCCCCGTAGTCCTCCCGGTTTCCCCCTCAGCGATGGGATGGACGACGGGGACGACCCCGCTCAAGCCCATGAAGAGTACCAGCCCGAGCCGCTCACTTCCCAGCAGAGGGAAGAACTTCGCCGCCGGAACATGGATGCCCTGCATACTCCCGTTGCAGGAGAAACTCCTGAGGCTCGTGCCCTGGAAGAGGCGCATTTAGCCAACCTGGCTGAACGCACTCGACTGGAGAACCTCCAGCGAGCACTCGACGAGCGTGCGCGTCAACGAGTGACCAACTCCAACCGACGTCAGCTCTTTCCGCAACCGACTCAGGAATATCGAACCCCAATTCATGATTTTGCAGCTGCAGCCCGCATAGCGGAGTCAATTCAGCCTCTCAATCAGAGGCTGGAAGAGGCTTGATGCAGATCAGAGATTTGCTCCGGGCGGCAGGAGATCAGAATTCAGCTGTGTCACAGTCGCGCAACAGGATTCACAGTCGATCCGTCGCTGCGAATACTGTTCAGTCGGCTCACAGTCCAAGGTCGCCTTCGAGGCGCGTGGGACGTGAAGGCCGGCGGGACCACTATGATGATCGATTTGATCGTGATGACAGGCGTCGAGTGCCCACTCCTCCTCCGAGAAGTGGGTCTAACGCCCATCGGCAGCAAGATGACAGATGCCAGCTCAGTGTTGGGCGGAGAGCTCCAGTCGACCCCAGAGAGCCAGGCTTTGACGCGAGAACCATCATCGTGCAAGGTTTGGTCGACCGAAACAGAGCTCATAGAGGTGGTCATGACAGAGATGTGCCCACAAGCAGCCGAGTCCATGTTTCAGGTCCAGAATGTTTTAGCAGAGCGATCAGAGCTGCAGTGATAGCCCCCAACTTCAGGTTGGCGACTGGGGTGAGTAAGTTCACCAGAGAGTCTAAGCCTGAAACTTGGCTCGAAGACTACCGAGTGGCTGTTCAGATTGGTGGCGGTAATGATGAGGTGGCCATGAAACATTTGCCACTTATGCTAGAGGGTTCGGCCAGGGCGTGGTTGAATCAGTTAGCTCATAGCAGCATTTACACCTGGGAAGATCTTTCTCGAGTGTTCGTCAGGACGTTTGAGGGAACTTGCAAGCGACCTGCTGGATTGACTGAGCTGCAAGTTTGTGTACAAAAGTCGAGTGAAACACTGAGGGATTACATCCAGATATGGATCACTTTGCATCATACTGTAGAGAATGTGTCGGACCATCAAGCGGTTTGCGCCTTCAAGGATGGCGTCAAGAACAGAGAGTTGAGCCTGAAGTTTGGTCGAACTGGAGATATGACCCTGAGTTGGATGATGGAAATAGCCACCAAGTACGCCAATGGCGAAGAAGAGGACCGACTCTGGAGCGGCAAGTACAAGCCGAGTCAGTCGGATAAAGGAAACTCCAGTCGGAAGCAAAAGCGGAAGGCCGAGCCAGCAGCTCCTGGAGAGGCTCTGGCCGTGACTCAGGGCAAATTCAAAGGGAATCCCAAAGGATCTTGGAACCCCAAGAAGGTAAAAGATAAGGAAGGTAATGATGTGATGGATCTACCGTGTCATATCCACACGAAGAAAGACGAAGAGGGTAACTTCATCTACCCGAAGCATACCACTCGCCAGTGCCGGCTCTTAATCCAGCAGTTTCAAGGGAAACAGCCGAAAGATAAAGAGAAGGAGTCGGACAAGGCTGAGGACAAGGAGGACGGTGATGGAGAGTACCCTCATGTCAACTCCACTCTGATGATTTTTGCTGATGTAGAGAGCAAAAGTCGACTGAAAGTGATCAACCGTGAGGTCAATATGGTCGCCCCGGCGACACCAAACTATCTGAGATGGTCGCAAACTCCCATTACTTTCGACCAGTCTGACCATCCTACTCATATTGCCACCCCTGGGAGGCAAGCGCTGGTGGTCGACCCGGTCATCGAAGGCACTCGACTGACGAAGGTATTGATGGATGGCGGCAGCGGGTTGAATATACTGTATGCACAGACGCTCAAGGGAATGGGCATTCCGATGTCCAGGCTCAGTTCCAGCAACATGAGTTTTCACGGAGTCATCCCAGGAAAGAAGGCTGAGTCACTCGGCCAAATAGCTCTGGATGTGGTGTTCGGCGACTCGAAGCATTTCCGCAAAGAGAAGCTGACATTTGAAGTCGTGGATTTCCGGAGCGCCTACCACGCTATCTTGGGAAGACCAGCCTACGCCCGCTTCATGGCTCGACCATGTTACGTGTACCTCAAGTTAAAGATGCCTGGCCCCAAAGGCGTGATCACCATCACTGGCAACCGGAAGAAAGCAGAAGAGTGTTTCCAGAAAGGCTCAAAGATTGCGGATGACCAGATAACAGTGATAGAGTTAGAGGGTTACAAGAAGAATGCAGATCCGAGTGATCTACTGCGGGCCAAGAAGCCCGCCACAGAGTCAGCATTTCAGTCGTCCGGTGAGACAAAGCCAGTTCATATCCACCCGACTGACCCCAATGCAGCTCCGACCCATATTTCCACAACACTCGACTCTAAATAGGAAGAAGCGCTCATCCAGTTCCTCCGTGAGAACTGGGACATCTTCGCATGGAAGCCAGCTGACATGCCGGGTGTTCCCAGGGGGCTGGCTGAGCATCGCCTTAGAGTCGATTCAAAAGCAAAACCTGTTAAGGAACATCTTCGACGGTCCGCCGTTCAGAAGAAAAAAGCCATTGGCGAGGAGGTGGCTCGACTCCTTGCAGCAGAGTTCATCCGAGAGATATACCACTCCGAGTGGCTCGCCAATGTCGTCATGGTTCCCAATGAACATATCAATCGGGCCTGCCCGAAAGATCATTTTCCTCTCCCTCACATCGACCAAATTGTCGACTCGACCGCAGGGTGTGAGAGATTGTCTTTTCTAGACGCTTATTCCGGGTATCATGCGTGCGCGTCAACGAGTGACCAACTCCAACCGACGTCAGCTCTTTCCGCAACCGACTCAGGAATATCGAACCCCAATTCATAATTTTGCAGCTGCAGCCCGCATAGCGGAGTCAATTTTGCCTCTCAATCAGAGGCTGGAAGAGGCTTGATGCAGATCAGAGATTTGCTCCGGGCGGCAGGAGATCAGAATTCAGCTGTGTCACAGTCGCGCAACAGGATTCACAGTCGATCCGTCGCTGCGAATACTGTTCAGTCGGCTCACAGTCCAAGGTCGCCTTCGAGGCGCGTGGGATGTGAAGGCCGGCGGGACCACTATGATGATCGATTTGATCGTGATGACAGGCGTCGAGTGCCCACTCCTCCTCCGAGAAGTGGGTCTAACGCCCATCCGCAGCAAGATGACAGACGCCAGCTCAGTGTTGGGCGGAGAGCTCCAGTCGACCCCAGAGAGCCAGGATTTGACGCGAGATCCATCATCGTGCAAGGTTTGGTCGACCGAACACAGAGCTCATAGAGGTGGTCATGACAGAGATGTGCCCACAAGCAGCCGAGTCCATGTTTCAGTCCAGAATGTTTTAGCAGAGCGATCAGAGCCGCAGTGATAGCCCCCAACTTCAGGTTGGCGACTGGGGTGAGTAAGTTCACCGGAGAGTCTAAGCCTGAAACTTGGCTCGAAGACTACCGAGTGGCTGTTCAGATTGGTGGCGGTAATGATGAGGTGGCCATGAAACATTTGCCACTTATGCTAGAGGGTTCGGCCAGGGCATGGTTGAATCAGTTAGCTCATAGCAGCATTTACACCTGGGAAGATCTTTCTCGAGTGTTCGTCAGGACGTTTGAGGGAACTTGCAAGGGACCTGCCGGATTGGCTAAGCTGCAAGTTTGTGTACAAAAGTCGAGTGAAACACTGAGGGATTACAACCAGATATGGATCACTTTGCATCATACTGTAGAGAATGTGTCGGACCATCAAGCGGTTTGCGCCTTCAAGGATGGCGTCAAGAACATAGAGTTGAGCCTGAAGTTTGGTCGAACTGGAGATATGACCCTGAGTTGGATGATGGAAATAGCCACCAAGTACGCCAATGGCGAAGAAGAGGACCGACTCCGGAGCGGCAAGTACAAGCCGAGTCAGTCGGATAAAGGAAACTCTAGTCGAAAGCAAAAGCGGAAGGCCGAGCCAGCAGCTCCTGGAGAGGCTCTGGCCGTGACTTAGGGCAAATTCAAAGGGAAGCCCAAAGGATCTTGGAACCCCAAGAAGGTAAAAGATAAGGAAGGTAATGATGTGATGGATCTACCGTGTCATATCCACACGAAGAAAGACGAAGAGGGTAACTTCATCTACCCAAAGCATACCACTCGCCAGTGCCGGCTCTTAATCCAGCAGTTTCAAGGGAAACAGCCGAAAGATAAAGAGAAGGAGTCGGACAAGGCTGAGGACAAGGAGGATAGTGATGGAGAGTACCCTCATGTCAACTCCACTCTGATGATTTTTGCTGATGTAGAGAGCAAAAGTCGACTGAAAGTGATCAACCGTGAGGTCAATATGGTCGCCCCGGCGACACCAAACTATCTGAGATGGTCGCAAACTCCCATTACTTTCGACCAGTCTGACCATCCTACTCATATTGCCACCCCTGGGAGGCAAGCGCTGGTGGTCGACCCGGTCATCGAAGGCACTCGACTGACGAAGGTATTGATGGATGGCGGCAGCGGGTTGAATATACTGTATGCACAGACGCTCAAGGGAATGGGCATTCCGATGTCCAGGCTCAGTTCCAGCAACATGAGTTTTCACGGAGTCATCCCAGGAAAGAAGGCTGAGTCACTCGGCCAAATAGCTCTGGATGTGGTGTTCGGCGACTCGAAGCATTTCCGCAAAGAGAAGCTGACATTTGAAGTCGTGGATTTCCGGAGCGCCTACCACGCTATCTTGGGAAGACCAGCCTACGCCCGCTTCATGGCTCGACCATGTTACGTGTACCTCAAGTTAAAGATGCCTGGCCCCAAAGGCGTGATCACCATCACTGGCAACCGGAAGAAAGCAGAAGAGTGTTTCCAGAAAGGCTCAAAGATTGCGGATGACCAGATAACAGTGATAGAGTTAGAGGGTTACAAGAAGAATGCAGATCCGAGTGATCTACTGCGGGCCAAGAAGCCCGCCACAGAGTCAGCATTTCAGTCGTCCGGTGAGACAAAGCCAGTTCATATCCACCCGACTGATCCCAATGCAGCTCCGACCCATATTTCCACAACACTCGACTCTAAATAGGAAGAAGCGCTCATCCAGTTCCTCCATGAGAACTGGGACATCTTCGCATGGAAGCCAGCTGACATGCCGGGTGTTCCCAGGGGCTGGCTGAGCATCGCCTTAGAGTCGATTCAAAGGCAAAACCTGTTAAGGAACATCTTGGACGGTCGCCGTTCAGAAGAAAAAAGCCATTGGCGAGGGAGGTGGCTCGACTCCTTGCAGCAGAGTTCATCGAGAGATATACCACTCCGAGTGGCCTCCCAATGTCGTCATGGTTCCCAAAAGGACAATTCCACTTCGTATGTGCATTGATTTCAAACATATCAATCGGGCCTGCCGAAAGATCATTTTCCTCTCCCCCGTGTCGACCAAAATTGTCGACTCGACCGTGGGTGCGAGAGATTGTCTTTTCTAGACGCTTATTCCGGGTATCAATCAGATCGTCTGTATGGGCCCGACGAAATCAAAACAGCTTTCATCACTCCATTCGGGTACTTCTGCTATATCACCATGCCATTCGGCCTCAAGAATGCCGGGGCCACGTTCATGAGAATGATAAAAGTGTTTACTCACTCAACATCGGAGTCAATTCAGCCCTCTCAGTCAGAGGCTGGAAGAGGCTTGATGCAGATCAGAGATTTGCTCCGGGCGGCAGGAGATCAGAATTCAGCTGTGTCACAGTCGCGCAACAGGATTCACAGTCGATCCGTCGCTGCGAATACTGTTCAGTCGGCTCACAGTCCAAGGTCGCCTCCGAGGCGCGTGGGACGTGAAGGCCGGCGGGACCACTATGATGATCGATTTGATCGTGATGACAGGCGTCGAGTGCCCACTCCTCCTCCGAGAAGTGGGTCTAACGCCCATCGGCAGCAAGATGACAGACGCCAGCTCAGTGTTGGGCGGAGAGCTCCAGTCGACCCCAGAGAGCCAGGCTTTGACGCGAGATCCATCATCGTGCAAGGTTTGGTCGACCGAAACAGAGCTCATAGAGGTGGTCATGACAGAGATGTGCCCACAAGCAGCCGAGTCCATGTTTCAGGTCCAGAATGTTTTAGCAGAGCGATCAGAGCCGCAGTGATACCCCCCGAGGAGACAAGCTCAGATATGTGTTCCAGATCCACTTTGATTCCTCCAACAATGAAGCAGAATATGAAGCACTCTTGTATGGATTACGCATGGCCATTTCACTCGGCGTCCGTCGCCTTATGGTCTATGGCGATTCAGATTTGGTGGTCAATCAAGTGATGAAGGAGTGGGATGTTAGAAGCCCAGCCATGACTGGATACTGCAATGCAGTGAGGAAGCTCGAAAAGAAGTTCGAAGGGTTAGAGCTCCACCACATACCCCGACTGAAAAATCAAGCAGCTGACGACCTGGCGAAGATAGCATTTACACCTGGGAAGATCTTTCTCGAGTGTTCGTCAGGACGTTTGAGGGAACTTGCAAGCGACCTGCCGGATTGACTGAGCTACAAGTTTGTGTACAAAAGTCGAGTGAAACACTGAGGGATTACATCCAGAGGTGGATCACTTTGCATCATACTGTAGAGAATGTGTCAGACCATCAAGCGGTTTGCGCCTTCAAGGATGGCGTCAAGAACAGAGAGTTGAGCCTGAAGTTTGGTCGAACTGGAGATATGACCCTGAGTCGGATGATGGAAATAGCCACCAAGTACGCCAACGGCGAAGAAGAGGACCGACTCTGGAGCGGCAAGTACAAGCCGAGTCAGTCGGATAAAGGAAACTCCAGTCGGAAGCAAAAGCGGAAGGCCGAGCCAGCAGCTCCTGGAGAGGCTCTGGCCGTGACTCAGGGCAAATTCAAAGGGAATCCCAAAGGATCTTGGAACCCCAAGAAGGTAAAAGATAAGGAAGGTAATGATGTGATGGATCTACCGTGTCATATCCACACGAAGAAAGACGAAGAGGGTAACTTCATCTACCCGAAGCATACCACTCGCCAGTGCCGGCTCTTAATCCAGCAGTTTCAAGGGAAACAGCCGAAAGATAAAGAGAAGGAGTCGGACAAGGCTGAGGACAAGGAGGACGGTGATGGAGAGTACCCTCATGTCAACTCCACTCTGATGATTTTTGCTGATGTAGAGAGCAAAAGTCGACTGAAAGTGATCAACCGTGAGGTCAATATGGTCGCCCCGGCGACACCAAACTATCTGAGATGGTCGCAAACTCCCATTACTTTCGACCAGTCTGACCATCCTACTCATATTGCCACCCCTGGGAGGCAAGCGCTGGTGGTCGACCCGGTCATCGAAGGCACTCGACTGACGAAGGTATTGATGGATGGCGGCAGCGGGTTGAATATACTGTATGCACAGACGCTCAAGGGAATGGGCATTCCGATGTCCAGGCTCAGTTCCAGCAACATGAGTTTTCACGGAGTCATCCCAGGAAAGAAGGCTGAGTCACTCGGCCAAATAGCTCTGGATGTGGTGTTCGGCGACTCGAAGCATTTCCGCAAAGAGAAGCTGACATTTGAAGTCGTGGATTTCCGGAGCGCCTACCACGCTATCTTGGGAAGACCAGCCTACGCCCGCTTCATGGCTCGACCATGTTACGTGTACCTCAAGTTAAAGATGCCTGGCCCCAAAGGCGTGATCACCATCACTGGCAACCGGAAGAAAGCAGAAGAGTGTTTCCAGAAAGGCTCAAAGATTGCGGATGACCAGATAACAGTGATAGAGTTAGAGGGTTACAAGAAGAATGCAGATCCGAGTGATCTACTGCGGGCCAAGAAGCCCGCCACAGAGTCAGCATTTCAGTCGTCCGGTGAGACAAAGCCAGTTCATATCCACCCGACTGATCCCAATGCAGCTCCGACCCATATTTCCACAACACTCGACTCTAAATAGGAAGAAGCGCTCATCCAGTTCCTCCATGAGAACTGGGACATCTTCGCATGGAAGCCAGCTGACATGCCGGGTGTTCCCAGGGGGCTGGCTGAGCATCGCCTTAGAGTCGATTCAAAGGCAAAACCTGTTAAGGAACATCTTCGACGGTCCGCCGTTCAGAAGAAAAAAGCCATTGGCGAGGAGGTGGCTCGACTCCTTGCAGCAGAGTTCATCCGAGAGATATACCACTCCGAGTGGCTCGCCAATGTCGTCATGGTTCCCAAAAAGGACAATTCACTTCGTATGTGCATTGATTTCAAACATATCAATCGGGCCTGCCCGAAAGATCATTTTCCTCTCCCCCGTATCGACCAAATTGTCGACTCGACCGTGGGGTGCGAGAGATTGTCTTTTCTAGACGCTTATTCCGGGTATCATCAGATCCGTCTGTATGGGCCCGACGAAATCAAAACAGCTTTCATCACTCCATTCGGGTACTTCTGCTATATCACCATGCCATTCGGCCTCAAGAATGCCGGGGCCACGTTCATGAGAATGATTCAAAAGTGTTTACTCACTCAAATCAGTCGGAATGTGGAAGCATACATGGATGATATCATGGTCAAGTCGTGAAAGGGTTCCGACCTGTTGACTGACTTAGCTGAAACATTTGCCAATCTCGGAGGTATGATATCAAGCTCAATCCTTCAAAGTGCACATTCGGAGTACCTGGCGGAAAGTTACTCGGTTTTCTCGTTTCCGAACGAGGAATCGATGCTAACCCAGAAAAAGTTGGCACCATACTCGAATGAAACGCCCCGTGCGTGTGCACGACGTCCAGAAGCTTACTGGATGCTTGGCCGCGTTAAGTCGATTCATCTCTCACCTCGGTGAAAAGGCGTTGCCCCTTTACCGACTGATGAAGAAGGCAGACAAGTTCGAGTGGACTCCAGAAGCTGATGCAGCGTTTGCCGAGTTAAAAACTCTGCTCTCCACCCAGCCGGTGCTTGCTGCTCCAATCAGCAAAGAGTCTCTGTTGCTTTATATTGCAGCCACAGGACAAGTCGTCAGTACAGTGCTTACGGTCGAGCGGGAAGAAGAAGGGAAAGCCTTCAAAGTTCAGCGCCCAGTGTATTATCTCTCTGAAGTTTTAACCCCATCGAAGCAAAGATATCCTCATTATCAGAAGCTCGTATATGGGATCTACATGACCATGAAGAAGGTTTCTCATTATTTCTCTGATCATGACATTACAGTCGTCAGCGACGCACCATTGTCAGAAATTCTGCACAACAGAGATGCAACTGGTCGAGTGGCTAAACGGGCGATTGAACTCCTTCCCCTTGATATCAAATTCGAGGCAAAGAAAGCCATTAAGTCCCAGGCTATAGCAGATTTCCTTGCCGAGTGGATTGAGCAACAACAGCCGACTCAAGTCCACTCGGAGTATTGGACCATGTTCTTTGATGGCTCTAAGATGTTAAATGGTTCTGGTGCTGGGGTTGTTTTGGTTTCCCCCCGAGGAGACAAGCTCAGATATGTGCTCTAGATCCTCTTTGATTCCTCCAACAATGAAGCAGAATATGAAGCACTTTTGTATGGATTACGCATGGCCATTTCACTCAGCGTTCGTCGCCTTATGGTCTATGGCGATTCAGATTTGGTGGTCAATCAAGTGATGGAGGAGTGGGACGTTAGAAGCCCAGCCATGACTGGATACTGCAATGCAGTGAGGAAGCTCGAAAAGAAGTTCGAGGGGTTAGAGCTCCACCACATACCCCGACTGAAAAATCAAGCAGCTGACGATCTGGCGAAGATAGGATCCAAGAGAGAAGCTATCCCCAGTGTTGTGTTTTTGGAGCATATCCACACTCCGTCAGTCGTAGAAGATCCTTTTACTGATGAAGCCCCACAACCAAAGAGTGTCACGGACCCGACTGAGGTTGAAGTCCCAGCAGTGGTCGACCTGATCATGGAAGTTCTAGTGATCACTCCTGATTGGACAGTACCATATATCGCGTATTTCTTGAGGAAAGATCTCCCGGAGGACGAAGAAGAGGCTCGACAGATCGTCCGCCGATCTAAAGCCTTTACCGTGATAAAGGGACAGTTGTACAGAGAAAGCGCGACTGGAGTTGGTCAGAAATGCATAATGCCAGAGGAAGGTCGAATAATCCTTGATGACATTCACTCGGGAACCTATGGCCATCATGCGTCCTCTCGGACCATCGTGGCCAAAGCATACCGAGCCGGATTTTATCGGCCAAGAGCGAATGAGATGGCGAAGGAGATAGTCGACAAGTGCGAGGGATGCCAATTTTACTCCAATATGTCACACAAGCCCGCGTCAGCTTTGAAGACTATACCACTCGTCTGGCCCTTTGCAGCGTGGGGTTTGGATATGGTCGGTCCTTTCAGAACAGGCAGAAGCGGTTTTACCCATGTGCTGGTAGCAGTCGACAAGTTCACTAAGTGGATCGAAGCTAAACCCATCAAGAACCTCGATGCCGGTACTGCTGTCAGCTTCATCAGAGAATTGATATTCAGATATGGGGTCCCGCACAGCATCATCACTGACAACAGGTCAAACTTCGACTCCGAAGAGTTCAGAGCTTTCTGCACATCTCAAGGCACGCGAGTCGACTACGCGTCAGTCGCTCACCCACAGTCGAATGGACAAGCAGAACGAGCCAACGGTTTGATCCTCAAAGGGTTGAAACCCCGTTTGATGCATGATCTTAAGCATGCGGCTGGTGCATGGGTCGAGGAACTTCCCTCAGTGCTTTGGGGGTTAAGGACCACGCCCAACCGGTCGACTGGGAGAACTCCATTCTTCTTGGTCTACGGAGCTGAAGTAGTCTTGCCGAGTGACCTTCTCCACAATGCTCCCCGAGTCGAGCTCTACACTGAAGCAGAAGCAGAACAAGCGCGGCAGGATGCAGTCGACCTTTTAGAGGAAGAGAGGGAGATGACTCTAATCAGATCGACCATTTACCAACAGGACTTGCGTCGCTTCCACGCCAAAAACGTGAAGAGTCGAGCCTTCCAGGAAGGAGATTTAGTTCTCCGAGTGGACCAGCAGAAACCACACAAGCTTGCTCCTTCGTGGGAAGGTCCCTTCATAGTCACCAAGGTTCTCCACAAGGGAGCATACCATTTTTACAATGTCGAGCATCAGATCGACGAGCCCCGAGCTTGGAACGCAGAACTTCTCCGCCCCTTTTACACCTAAGTATTCACTCGGACGAGTTGTAATAAAAGTACTTCTATAGTTTGTTTATTAAAGACGAGAGCTTTATAATCTTCCCTGTAATAGTTATTTCTTTTGTCCTCCCAAAACAATCCCCCAGTGGGTGGCTTGGCTGCGAATCCGATTCGCCCAAGTCTGTAAAAAAATCCTAACCGAGTGGTGAGCCAGTCTCCCACACGAAGGCTTAGCTGCGAAATCGGTTTCGCCTAAGATAAATAAAATCCTACCGAGTGGTAAGCCAGCCTTCCACTCGGAGGCTTAGCTGCAGTCCAAGTACTCGCCTAAGATAAATAAAATCCTATCGAGTGGTAAGCCAGACTTCCACTCGGAGGCTTAGCTGCAGTCCAAGTACTCACCTAAGATAAATAAAATCCTACCGAGTGGTAAGCCAGCCTTCCACTCGGAGGCTTAGCTGCAGTCCAAGAACTCGTCTAAGTACAAATACAACATGCGCTTCGCGAGGAGGACGAGGTGCAGGTCGACTGCTACCCTCTCCTCCCGAGCTACGCCACAAGTACAACATGCGCTCTGCAAGGAGGACGAGGTGCAGGTCGACTGCTACCCTCTCCTTCCGAGCTGCGCCACCAATTCAAAATCTTACCGAGTGGAGAGCAGACCTCCCACTCGGGGGCTTAGCTGCAGCCTAGTGCTCGCCTAAGTATCTGAAATCCTGCCGAGTGGAGAGCAGACCTCCCACTTGGGGGCTTAGCTGCAGCCCAGTGCTCGCCTAAGTATCTGAAATCCTACCGAGTGGAGAGCAGACCTCCCACTCGGGGGCTTAGCTGCAGCCCAGTGCTCGCCTAAGTATCTGAAATCCTGCCGAGTGGAGAGCAGACCTCCCATTCGGGGGCTTAGCTGCAGCCTAGTGCTCGCCTAAGTATCTAAAAATCCTACCAAGTGGAGAGCAGACCTCCCACTCGGGGGCTTAGCTGCAGCCCAGTGCTCGCCTAAGTATCTAAAAATCCTAACGAGTGGAGGGCAAACCTCTCACTCGGGGACTTAGCTGCAGCCCAGTGCTCGCCTAAGTGAATTGGGGAACAAGTCGATGGCAATAAGCGCTTCGCTTTAACCTGCAAAAGACGCCTCAAACCAAATGCAAACATATTCAGCGACGAATCCAAGTTCGGATAACACCTAACGGAACCGAAAGTGCTCAGGCGCTAGGCCTGTTAAGGTTTGTCGGTTACAAAACTCACTCGGCATACCGAGGCAAATTTAAAGTATCAAGCTCAGAAGTTTTTTACCCCTCCCGTGGAGGGCTGGAAGGTGCCACAAACTCGTCCAGATCAATTCCATCTGCAATCCGAGTGGCAGCGGCAATGAAGGTCTCCATGAAAGATCTGAAATCGTGCTTCTTGGTGTTAGCCACCCTAAGAGCCACCAGCTTGTCCTCTCATGCATCCTTGAAGTGAACGCGGACCAGAGAGAGAGCAACATCCGCACCGCACCTGGCCGAAGACTTCTTCCACTCCTGCACTCGACTTGGGACCTTGTTCACTCGAGTCATCAGAGACTCGAGGTCGTTCTGGCCTGTCTCTCTTGGCCAGAGTGTTGTGTCGATGCGGGAAGTTGCGACCTTCAACCTTGCGAGATAATTGATGACGGCGGCAACACGAGATTCAAGCCGGAGCACGTTCATGGCGACTTCATCTTTCACAGGAGAGTTGATGGGGTCCAGGTTCACTTCCAGTCGACCAGTCTCCTCTTCAAAGTTCTGACAAAATTCTGCAAGCACAACCACCGAGTCAAGACAAACAGTCGGAGGTTACAATTAAAATATTTGTTTGATACAAAGGATTACCTTCAAGCATGAGGAACAACTTCTTGGCAAGTCCACCCAGATAAGCCTCTAGATCATTCTTCTTTCTCTTCAACTCACTGGCTTTGTCATTCAGGGTGGTCTTGTCACTTTTCAGTCGACTGACCTCCTGGTTGTCACTTTCAGATTGGTGTTTTCTTCTTCAAGCTTGGTCACTGAAGCCAGCTTCTCATCTGCAAGCCTGGTCTTCTCTAAAGCAGTTTTTTGCATCTCAGCCAAGTCAAGCTCTTGCTTCTTCAGGGCATCCCTCACTTTGTCTGCAAAGTTACAGTGAAGATTAGATTCGAAAACAAGTGAGAGGGAAAGGCAATCATCAAAGGCCTCACCAAGCATACATTTAGCTTCCTCCTTCACCTTCGTCAAGTTCTCTTGGGCCAGTTTTAGATCGAGCTCAAGCTGAATGTGTTTGTTCTCCAACTCAATTTAACGAGCCGCAAGGTCACATGATTTCTACGAAGAACCAATCGACAGATGTCAAAGACAATTCACTTCGAGTGAGTAAGGAAAAATCATAGCGTTTCTAAGACTACGACCGAACGCAAACATTCGACCATAGTCTCAGGGACTACACCCAGTGGGTGCACTCAGCGTGCCCCCACTAGTTTCGTCAGTTAGAGTCGACCAGTCGACCAACAACAAAAAAAACCCGGAGATGTTCTTCAGACTATAATCAACTGCCCGCAGTCGACCACAGTCTCGGGGACTACACCCAGTGGGTGCACTCAGCATGCCCCCACCGGTCTATGAATCTATTCGACCTAGTCGAGTAAGAAAAAAAAACTTAAGACATAAAGCCTATGGTCGACTGCCAGCAGTCGACCATAGCCTTGGGGACTACACCCAGTGGGTGCACTCAGCATGCCCCCACTAATCCGGAATTTCAATCGACACACCCAGTGGGTGTAGGACAAACTCTAAGAATTGCAGAAAGAAGAGTTTACAGATATCATATCCTAACAGAACAGGCAGTGACCGACTGACCTGAACGTTACTCTGAAGAGCCGAACTAGCGTCATAGGCTGCCTGGCTAGCTTCTCGTATCTCCTTCACTTGCTCCATCATGACCCCCGCTTGGCGTATTGCTTCTCTAGCAGCACTAGCTTGGTCTGCTAGAACGGGGTAGGTGGAGAAAAGCGAGGGTTGAGCAGCACTCGACGACGAATGGCGAGCACTCGTCAATGACACCGCGAAGGTTACGGTGGGTCGAGTGACATTGTCTCCCTCCACGACCAACGTCTCGGGTGCCGGCACATCCTGAGTCGCCTTGCCAGCAGACGTTTTCTTGCTTCTCCTCGGCCGTGGTGGTTCTTCGTCGTCGTCGTCAGGAAGGTCAATAACAATGTTAGATGAAACTGCAGAAAGAATCAAAATTAGAGACAATAAGTCAGTCGACTGAAAACGGCATCACAAGAGTCATACCAGGTTTCGAGGTTGCAGCATCCTCCATCTCGTGGTCTTCGGCCCTCGTCGAAGTGTCGGAAGTAGCAGCGCTGCAGTTCTAAAAGTCAGTCGATTGGCCCATGAGTCGACTAAGAACAAGTTCATGAAACTGGGAAAACTCAAAACTACCATTACCCTGAGATAGTGGGGATCACCATCTTCATCTCCGGCAAGACCTTCGTAGGCTTCGACGGTGCCACTCGAGATTGCTTCAGAGCCTTCTCAGTCGGCGCCGGAGAAGTAGTCCGAGGGCGCTTGGTCGACTGGGAAGCGGTCGCGACCCCCTTACCACGCTCAGTCGCGGGATCATGGGCAAGCTTCGAGTGTCTTTCCGAGCGGGGAGGTACAACTTCCTCCTCCCCCTCCTCTTCTTCCTCCTCACCAGAGTCATCACCCTCATCATCGTCGTCAGCATCCGAATCCCACTCCTCCGGGCTTCCGCCCCCGCTTCCTTCCTCCTCCTGAGTCGACGTCTACGCTCCATTGGGCACCGAGTACAATTCAGTGGTGGCCTGTCAGATAACAAAGCAAAACAAAGATCAATCGACCAATTCACGGCAAAGCAGAATGGATAAAGCAAGATCACAATCGGAGATAAGTGGCCATACTGTGTCCAGCGTATAAGTACAGTCGAGTGGCGGGATCCTCCTAGCCCCTCGAGGGTTGTCCTTGTTACCTGTGATGGCGGCCACCCACCTCTCCAGCGTGGCGTCGTCGACTGCTTCTGGATGCACCCGAGTGGTGTCTTCGGTACCGTAGTACAGCCACATCGGGTGGCCTCGGTACTGAAGCGGTTGGATGCGCCGCCTAAGGAAAACTTCCAGAAGATCCATGCCCGTCACTCCGTCCCGAACGAGTTGGACCACGCGCTCCATCAACATTTTTACCTCGGCTTTCTCCTCAGGAAGCACCTTCAGAGAAGACGGTTTGTCCACTCGGTCCATGGAGAACGGAGGGAGACCAGTCGACTGCCCCGGCGTCGACTCGTCTTGGCAGTAGAACCAAGTCGACTGCCACCCTCTGACCGACTCAGGAAGGGTCATGGCCGGGAAAGTGTTCTTATTCCTCAACTGAATCCCAAGACCCCCGCACATCTGAATAACCTTGGTCCTCTCATCATACGGACTCGCCTTTTTTACTGTCTGTGAGCGACAGGTGAATATGTGCTTGAAGAGACCCCAGTGCGGTCGACAACCCAGGAAGTTCTCGCACATGGACACAAAGGCAGCAAGATAGGCGATGGAATTGGGATTGAAATGGTGGAGTTGCACCTCAAAGAAATTCAGAAACCCTTGGAAGAAAACACTCGGCGGCAGAGAAAAACCACGATCTAAGTGAGTGGCTAAGAGAACGCACTCACCCTCCTGCGGCTGCGGTTGACACTCGGACCCCGGGAGCCTCGCTGATCCGTGGGGGATCAGTCCCTCATTGGCCAGGTCGTTGAGATCTTTCTCAGTGATGGTCGAGCGGATCCAATCCCCTTGGACCCAACCCTTCGACAGGCGGGACCTCGACGAAGATCCGCCCCGACTGGACGGTCTCCCCTTCGCTTGCCCCGTCGCCGTCGCCTTCCTCGCGCGCTCTACGGCCGCCGTCTTCTCCTTCACCATTATTGCCGGCGAAGCGCGCAAGGGGTGGATAGGCGGAGACGGGAGCAGGCGCAGTGGGCGGAGGCAGAGAGGGAAGAGAGAAGAATGGGAAGGCATTGTTCAAAAAACCCTCCCCCGGCACTTTATATAAGGGCGCTTCCGAGTGGCTGACGAGTGGGTCCAAGCGATCCTGTCACATCCCAAAACAGTCGTGCACGCACGATACGTGGCGAAAAAGGTGGCGCAGAAATCGAGGCGTCCACGCCTTATCCCGTCCGATTGCCGCGGACCGCCCCGCTTCGCGCGCTTCCCAAATTTCGGATCCCGCAAAATCCGCTAGCAGCAGATCAATCTGTCAGACGATATCTTTCCCGCGATCCGTCGCTCGGAAGTTCACCAAAGTTGAAAAGTTCACGACAGAAGATAAGAATGGATCAAGGCGACTGAAGTAAAAGTTGATGCCAACGCCGAAAGAAAAATCGCTGATCCAAGATACGACACAGTCAAAGCACAAGAAATGAGTCGGAGAAAATCATCAACTCCTTCCTCACTCGAACCTCGATCCATTCGGGGGCTAATGATGATGATATGTACCTAGGGTAGGGTCATGGACCTATCTAGGATACCATGCCCAAGGACATCCTTAGACGAAGCTACCTTCCAGTCGACCAAGAGAGACTCCACTCGACCGGCTAGAAGACACTCGACAAACCTAAAGACACTCGAACATGAAGACCCACTCGACCATCAGGAGTTCAGGATCTACTCTGCATCCAAACGGTCTGTAATTAAGTAGTCTTAATGGTCATGATGACACTTTAAGTAGGGCGTTACCAGTAACGCCCGGCCTTAATGTACTTTAATCCTCTGCTACGTGGGTTGGCTGGGGTCCTGGCGTCCTCTATATAAGCCACCCCCCTCCACTGGTAGAAGGGTTGGCACCCCTGTAACTCATATACACAGAAACCAGTCGACCGCCTCCGGGTTCCGAGACGTAGGGCTGTTACTTCCTACGAGAAGGGCCTGAACTCGCTAAACACTCGTGTGTACAACTACTCCATAGCTAGGATCTTGCCTCTCCATACCTACCCCCCATTCTATTGTCAGACTTAGAACCACGACAGTTGTCGACTGGTTTCTGTGTATATGAGTTATAGGGGTGCCTGAACTCGCTAAACACTCGTGTGTACAACTACTCCATAGCTAGGATCTTGCCCAAGTCGCTTTCCACTCAAACCCTCTTTCCACCAGATCCAAATCCTATGAGAGAGAGTTGAGTGTTGGGGAGACTATCATTTGAAGCACAAGAGCAACGAGTTCATCATCAACGCACCATTTGTTACTTCTTCGAGAGTGGTGTCTCCTAGATTGGCTAGGTGTCACTTGGGAGCCTCCGACAAGATTGTGGAGTTAAACCAAGGAGTTTGTAAGGCAAGGAGATCGCCTACTTCGTGAAGATCTACCGCTAGTGAGGCAAGTCCTTTGTGGGCGACGGCCATGGTGGGATAGACAAGGTTGCTTCTTCGTGGACCCTTCTTGGGTGGAGCCCTCCGTGGACTCGCGCAACCGTTACCCTTCGTGGGTTGAAGTCTCCATCAATGTGGATGTACGATAACACCACCTATCGGAACCACGCCAAAAACATATGTGTCTCCAATTGCGTTTGAATCCTCCAAACCCTTCCCCTTACATTCTTGCAAGTTGCATGCTTTACTTTCCGCTGCTCATATGCTCTTTGCATGCTTGCTTGATATGTGTTGTGAATGTTAAACTTGCGCCTAAACTCCACTTAAACTTTAAGGAAACTTAAAAACTGCAACTTTGGTACTTAGTGTCTAATCACCCCCCCTCTAGACACCTCTTCTCAAGGTCCTACAAGATGCGGGAGCCATCTCATGGCCTAGCTGCTGGTGATTGTTTGCGGTTTGCCTATCATCGTCACTAAACGCACCAATGTTGCCTATCACTGTCCTGATCACAACAGCTAGATTATTCATCTTTTTTCAGAAGTGGGGCCTTATTTCTTAAACACTCTAAAAAGAATCCAAATGTTAGATAGCTCATCCAAAATTTCCACAAAATCAAAATATAGCAATGGAACCGGACCCTGGCTGAATCGCCAGCTATTTATGCAGGCAGTGGCAAAGAGCAATGCTATAAGGCAGGCACAATTCAACACACAGGAGTGTGACACCCAGATAATTAACCTACAGTGAACCTCTGCTAATGATGCCACGTCACCTTGATTATTGTTGATAAACTCACATTGATCCAAAATCGATTCAAATTCAAATTAAACTCAAGTCAAATGGTAAAGGTTTTCAAATATTAAAACTAAAATGTTTGGGTTGAGCCAGATATTGCATAGGTAATTATGGTGAAGGAACCACACTTTTATAAAATGCTTAAAAACTCTAAAATGAATAAAACAACAACATAACCAATTTAATAAATGCCTTTTATTATTTATAAGATGTTAAACCATTTATTTAGGGGTTTAAACTTTTTATAGCAGAGGTATAATTAGTGATACTAATTTAGGTACAACTTTTATGTTTTTGTAAAACTAAAATGAGATGAAACTAGAAATAAAACAGGAAAGAAAAATAAGAAAAAGAGAAAGGCCAAAACAAACAAAAGAAAAACAAAAGGCCCCAACCCCCACCTGGGCCTCGGCCACCCGATCGGCCCCGCCCACCACCCCTACCCTGCTTACCCTCCCAGACCCTGAAATCCTAGCCCACAATCGCACTACCCCACTCCTCCCCCACATCGCCCACTTCTCCCCCCGATCTGGATCAAGGTCGGGGACTCGACGCCGACGCCGCCCGTCGCCGATCCCCGATGCCACCCAGTGATGCCCCGCCGTCGTCGGCGCTTCTCGTCCCCGTCACCGATGCCGCCTCACTGGACCTCCCCGACCACCTCCCCGCCGGACTACCTCGAGCCACGACGCCCCCCTTCTCACCAACGATCATGAGGACCCCCCCTCCCTCCGTTTCCCTCTACTCCCCTTTGTGTGCTCACTGTCGGACCGTGTCCCCGCTGCTGCTCCGTGCCAGCCTAGTACCCTGCCGTGCCCGCTCCGGCCTCGCCGCGCTCTGGCGGCCTCCGCCCGCGCCCATGGTGTCCCCTTCACTCCGCTGCCCATCTCACGCGCCTCCGCGCGCCCGTCCGTGACCTCGCCTCCAACTGCCACTGCGGCCTCCTGATGACCCACAAGTATAGGGGATCTATCGTAGTCCTTTTGATAAGTAAGAGTGATGAACCCAAGGAGGAGCAGAAGGAAATGACAAGCGGTTTTTAGTAAGGTATTCTTTGCAAGCACTGAAATTGTAGGTAACAGATAGTTTTGTGATAAGATAATTCGTAACGGGTAACAAGCACTGAAAATAAATAAGGTGCAGCAAGGTGGCCCAATCCTTTTTGTAGCAAAGGACAAGCCTGGACAATTTCTTATAATGAGAAAAGCGCTCCCGAGGACACATGGGAATTATCGTCAAGCTAGTTTCATCACGCTCATATGATTCACATTCGTTACTTTGATAATTTGATATGTGGCTGGACCGGTGCTTGGGTACTGCACTTTCTTGGACAAGCATCCCACTTATGATTAACCCCTATTGCAAGCATCCGCAACTACAAAAGAAGTATTAAGGTAAACCTAACCATAGCATGAAACTAATGGATCCAAATCAGCCCCTTACGAAGCAACGCATAAACTAGGGTTTAAGATTCTGTCACTCAAGCAACCCATCATCTACTTATAACTTCCCAATGCCTTCCTCTAGGCCCAAATAATGGTGAAGTGTCATGTAGTCGACGTTCACATAACACCACTAGAGGAGAGACAACATACATCTCATCAAAATATCAAACGAATAACAAACTCACATGACTACTAATAGCAAGACTTCACCCATGTCCTCGGGAACAAACATAACTACTCACAAAGCATATTCATGTTCATAATCAGAGGAGTATTAATATGCATTAAGGATCTGAACATATGATCTTCCACCAAGTAAATCAATTAGCATCAACAACCACTACTGGAAACAGGGAATTTGCCATCAGCCAGCTCTTTGCCATCTGCCAACTGATGGCAAACAACATCTTTGCCATCTGCTTATAAAAAATGGATGGCAAAGAACTGACAGACGGCAAAGAACATGGTTGCCATCAGCCAATTCTTTGCCATCTGCTAGTGGACGGCAAATAATCTTTGCCATCTGCCAGCAGATGGCAAAGAGGTTGTGACAGTCACGAGTGTAACGACGTACCAGCCCGACCTCTTTGCCATCTGCTGGCAGATGGCAAAGAGATGGGGTTATTTTTTTTCCAGGTAAAAAAAACAGTGGGGTTATCCCCTTCCTCTCTCCCCACCCATCCAATTAAAAAAACATAATACGTTCCCATCTCATCAACACACCGAACAGCCCTCGTCGATGGCGCTCTAGGCTCGCCCGCCGCCGCCCTTTCGCCGGCTCCGTCGCTCCGCCTCCCTGTCACCGGCCGCGTCACTCCCCCGCCCCGTCGCCGTCGCTCCCCCGCTCCGTCGCCGGCCCTCCCCCGCCATCCTGTCGCCGGCCCTGTCGCTCCCCCGCCCCACCCACGTCGTCGCGGCTCTCCTGGCCGTCGTCCTCGCGCTGGCGTCCGGCGCGGCGTCGCATGCACCGGCGGCGGGGCCGGCAGCGCCGGTGGGGGACTGTGGCTCCGCGCTGACGGGCCTCACCGGCTGCCTCCCCTACATCTCGCCGGGGTCCATGCAGGGCAAGCCGCCCAAGGAGTGCTGCACCGGTGTCAAGATCACGCTCGCCAGCCCGGCCAGCGTCGCCTGCCTCTACGACGCCTTCGGCAAGGACTACGGCATCCCCATGAACCTCACCCGCGCCAAGGGCCTCCCCGCCGCCTGCGGCGGCAACCGGCTGCCCTCAACAACTGCAGCCGTGAGCCATCTTCCCTTAGCTCCATCTTGTTCTGATTTTCTTTTCCCCGTGTCGATTTGTGATCTGACACATGTGGTGTTGGTCTGACGTTGTTTTTGGTTCTCCTGCAGTGAGCCATCCATGTCCAACTCCCTCTTCCTTGCAATCGGTGAGTTCAACATACAATCTTCAGATTAACAAGCTTCTATGTACTGATGTTCTAGACAAACACTGACAATGATGACTTTTTGTTCTTAGTACTAACTAACGTTTCACCGAACAAAAATATTGTTGTTGCTTCTTGAAAGTTTTTTCTGGTTGTTTTCAGTCTTGGGTACATGAGGATCTCATGTCACAATCTGAAAAGTGTGTCAATTAATTTATGCTAATTCTTCACCCCCGCTGAGTAAGATGTAGTCATTGGTGGCGCATATTGGGTACAACTTTGGCGAGGGATGCCCAAAATGTACTTGTAGGACTCCTGTTATGTTTTGATTTAGCTTGCATTGATTGTTTTGTGCAGGTGTAGTCTGATATGTAGCTGTCAAGGTTTGTCCTGCTCCAGTTTTTGCTGTGAAAATACAGAGAAGAATACAGGGCTGGGCTGCTGGCCCCCCATCAGATTGCGGCCCTTGCCAGATACGACATAGTTCAGCAACTCGATATGCTTAGATTATCCCATAATTTACAACCAAAACATTAACAAAACTGTCATCTTTTTGCAAGAAAAAGAGATAGCACAACTCCTGTTGGCGTGTGGCCCACCCTCTGTCCACCGTTTCTCCTGTAAGTTCCCAATCATACTCAAGACTCTTTCTTCTCCATCGCTTCTGGTATGAATTCCAAGAAAATTTATGTGATATTCTTTCAATTTTTATGAATTTATTAGAAGTACATATTTGCTATTCCTGACATTACTTTGATTTTTATAAGATGTAATGCTAAAATTGCATGGAGAAGTCTGTACCGTGCGCAATTTTTTGGACGATCGCCGTTTTGTGAAAATTCAAAGCGAACAAAATAGGGCTGCACAGGTGGACAATCTTTCTGAAGTTCAGTTTGGCCAGGCTCCACCTTTATTTCTTTTAGTATGTTGGATGATTGTAACTAGAACACTGATTTGATGCAATAAGCTCCCTTTAACCCAAAAATAAATGGAAGGGTTGTTGAGCTTATTTTCAGACCATAATTTGTCATATAGCTCTTCTGAAATAAACCCTCACTTTCCTACTATTCTTCCTACTAAACATGTGTCTCACAAAAAAATATGTTTGTTAGCGCTGCATTGCCACATTTTATGTCTCCGTTATAGCTGGTAACTTGCACACTATGTCAGGTTTACTTCTTTCTGGCAGTACATTACTAAAATCGATAATATGTGTCATATCAACCAGATCTTTCTTGACTTGTTATGTAGTTCTATCCTTGAAATAGCACTCTTTCTCTATGCTTTCTCTACAATTGAAATGTTCTTGCTAGAAGCAATCTAAAAGAAAAATCAATTCATTGTATTATTGAAAACTCAGCATTAATTCCTTCATTTGGCTCACGTTTATGTTCTTTATATGGAAGCTTTCAGAGTGCCGATGGCTCATGTCTTCATTTCTGTTTTAACAGCCAAGATCCGGACAAATTGTGATGGGCGTTTATCTCCTATTTGCGCGAAGTCATCATATGGATGTGTTTCTTAATCTTGAAATATTGTGCTTGAGGTGTTAATGTTGAAGAATAAAGACTTAACTGTATTGAGTTTGATTTGTGGATAGGCGTCATTTTACATTGTACTTTGTGTAGGAACAATATGTTGTACATCTAGATTGTGAGCCCAATTGACTTTTGACTACACTGAATTGGAGAAGCATATTCCCTGTCTCTTCTGTAAATAGAAGTGCTGAAAAATTGCTTCCGTGCATTTGTACATTCCAAATTATTGCACATGCTTTTATATTCCATAGTATTTCCTACCAAGAGGGGTGCTGCAGTTTATATGAAGTGCCAACTGAGAAGCCTCATTGTAACTATACTATAAAATTAAAGGACAGTTTTTGATTAACGCTTAGTTTGTTGTCAAGTACTTCCACTGATGATCATTTTTGAAGTATAGTTTGGTTGACGAACTGGCCTATTGTGCAAGTTATCTCGCGGTAAATATTCTCTTCTCTCTTCATCTCTAACATTGACTAATTCAATGTTTATGTGTGTGTGTGTGCGTGTATCCATTGTTCGTTGTATTTTGAAACAACATTTTTAATTAGTGTTCTTAATTATGTGCTTCGGTTTATTACATACTATAAAGCATTATGAAACAATATTACCTATGTGACTTTGTTTATAGATTGTCAAATCGAGCTTTTAGTTGTATTAGTCAAGAGAAGTACTTCTAGCATTAGTGCACATAGTCTTTTTTGTTGTCAACTTTTACTGATGGCTCTTCTCTTTATATAGGTTGTGAGCCGCTATTGTTACTTCCTGCTGGACAATTGGTTCAGGAGCTGCTTATTATTCAAGTATATTGCTCCCCCTCTTATATATATGCTTTATTTTATTATTGTTGACAGCAAACTATTTTGTTACGTACATGCTGTTTTAACTCTTTTTAATTCGAAATATATTATTTCTCAAGTCAGTATACAAACCACCCTATGTTGCGATCTTTCTGTCATGCTTGCTCGCAGCACAGCAGTCACAGCCTCACAGGTGTTCCAAAAGGTGTTGTTCGTTAGCCTAGTTACTGTTTTTGTATGAACTTCTTCGCCACAGAGAAGTTTTGGGTCGTACTTACCAAATATTACAAAAAATCTAAATAGTTAATTAGTCCATGTGGCGCGGCGTGCCGCCGTGCACTATTCGCTAGTATTCTTATCCCTAAAAAATATCTCAATTTTGAATTAGTATGAATTTGCTCTGGCCCATCCTAGAGATAATTAGACCGCTCCTGAAATTAAGACTACACATTGCTAATGTCGCAAGTGTTTAAAATGGCCACACTGACTACATTTTCAGCTAAGGGTTACTCATTTAACTAATGCATTTGTACGGGTGTGCGCTTGCTTCCTCAACACAAATTAGTGGACTAGACAAATTAGTGAAGCTGTCATGGTTTTCCGATACCCAAAGACTTATTTTTTGGCATTTACTTATCATGGTTTTCTGATTTTGTTATGAAAAACATCATAATATATTTGTGTTGATCAGGTGGATTTAAATGTGCAGTTGTTTCATCGCTATGAGGGTCTGGTGTTCGACGACCTCCCCGTGCGTTCATGCTAAAGAGACATTGCAAATGATCTTTAATTTGGTGCAACATAACTCCCGACAAGCATCGACGTCTGCCATTGGCGCGAGCAAGAACCCTGATCCTCCTCCACCGGCCACTACCGCGAGCAATAACCTTGATCCTTCACCTACGGGTTGACGGTAAGTTTTGCCTAGTGCTTTTCTTAATTAGCTCCAAAATGACCTATTTAACATAGGATAGCTCTAAAATGACCTATACTTAGCATTTTTTCCTCAAAAATGACTTAATATGCTTGGCTAGCTCAAAAATGACCTATTTAACCTAGGATAGCTCTAAAATGACCTATACTTAGCATTTTTTCCTCCAAATGACTTAATATGCTTAGCTAGCTCTAAAATGACTTACGAAATGACATATTTTAGCTCCGAAATGACTTCATATGCTTAGCTAGCTCCAAAATGACATAATAAACTTATTAGTTCCAAAATGACCTTACTTAGCATTTTTTACACCAAAATGACTTAGTATGCTTAGTTAGCTCAAAAATGACATAATAACCATACTTAGCTCCAAAATGACCTATTTTACAAATATAAGTTGCATCATAATAATCTTCACATTTTAGTTGCATCATAATAATCTTCTTCTTCTAGTCTTCTTCTTCTAACTTTTTTCTTCTAACTTTCTTATTTCCCATTTTGTAGATTTGCTTCAGATCACGGAAGCTTGGGTTGATGAAGTGCTTGTCTTTAGTTTTTGTTTTGACTTTGTGAAACTTGCTACCTATGATGAAACTGTGTAATATTTATGAAACTATGTATATGTATGGATGAAACTTGCTACTATTGGTAACATGTGTTGGATATGTGTTCGATATATATGTGTTCATGACTATTGGTAATATGTGTTGAATATGCTATATTGGTCATATAAATATATTTGTGTTTGATTTTTCTGTGAAAATGAATTGATATAAGAAAAAACAAAATTAAATGGGGCAATATAGGCACTTTGCCATCTGCTGGTAGATGGCAAAGAGCTTTGCCATTAGCTGGCAAATGGCAAAGAGGCCATGTGTCATCTACATGTAAAATTTGGGCTGGCCTATTTGGGCCATTTGCCATCTGCCAGCAGATGGCAAAGCTCTTTGCCATCTGCTGGCAGACGGCAAAGCATGCAGCCTTTGCCATCTGCTGGCAGACAGCAAAGAGCCTGCAGCCTTTGCCATCTGCTGGCAGACGGCAAAGAATGCCGTTAGCCTTCTAATGGGGCTAACCCCGTTAAGAGGCTTTGCCATCTTCTAGCTGATGGCAAAGGCACAGGCTCTTTGCCATCAGCCAGCAGACGGCAAAGAAGCGTTTGCCGGCAGGGTTTCAGACAAACTATTTGCCATCTGCTGGCAGATGGCAAAGCCTTTGCCATCCACCGACCATGCCTTTGCCATGGCAAAGTGCCAGATTCCAGTAGTGTACAAGGAGTAATCAACACTACTAGCAACCTACAGGTACCAATTTGTGGTTTTGGATACAAGATTGGATACAAGAGATGAACTAGGATCTGAGAGGAGATGGTGCTGGTGAAGATGTTGATGGAGATTGACCCCCTCCCGATGAGAGGATCGTTGGTGGTGACAATGGTGATGATTTCCCCCTCTCGGAGGGAAGTTTCCCCGGCAGAACAGCTCCGCCGGAGCCCTAGATTGGTTCCGCCAAGGTTCCGCCTCGTGGCGGCGGAGTTTCGTCCTGTAAGCTTGCTTATGATTTTTTTTCCAGGGTAAAAGCCTTCATATAGCAGAAGATGGGCACCGAAGGGCCACCAGGGGGCCCACAAGACAAGGGGAGCGCCCAGTAGGGGTGGGCGCCCCCCACCCTCGTGGCCAGGGTGTGGGCCCCCTCTGGTACTTTCTTTGCTCAATAATTCTTATTAATTCCAAAAATGACTTTCGTGGAGTTTCAGGACTTTTGGAGCTGTGCAGAATAGGTTTCCAATATTTGCTCCTTTTCCAGCCAGAATCCCAACTGCCCGGCATTCTCCCTCTTCATGATAAACCTTGTAAAATAAGAGAGAATAGCCATAAGTATTATGACATAACGTGTAATAACAGCCCATAATGCAATAAATATCAATATAAAAGCATGATGCAAAATGGACGTATCAACTCCCCCAAGTTTAGACCTTGCTTGTCCTCAAGCGGAAGCCAATATCGAGAAATATGTCCACATGTTTAGAGATAGAGGTGTCGATAAAAATAAAATACGGACATGAGGGCATCATGATCATTCTTATAATAGCAACATATATAGATTTTGTCATATGATTTCTTATTCTCAAGTAACAATCTATTCACAATGTCAAGTATGGTACAGAAACTTCATTGAAAACTAACAAACTATAATCTCAGTCATTGAAGCAATTGCTATTGATCATAACGTCAGAAAGAGTCAAGAATAGGGCTTTTCAGCAAGTCCACATACTCAACTATCATATAGTCTTCTACAATTGCTAACACTCACGCAATACTTATGGTTATGGAGTTTTAACCGGACACTGAGAAAGATAGGGGCTTATAATTTCGCCTCCCAACATATTCACTTTTTGGGTGATGTCAACAATAATAGTTCACGCTAACTTACATCCAGTTGGATATATATATCACGATCTTTCCAACACGAGGTGCTTGCCAAAGGATAAAATATAAAAACGAATGGTGAAGATCACCGTGACTCTTGCATAATGTATAAGACGAAAATAAAAGATAGGCCCTTTGCAAAGAGAAGCAGAGGTTGTCATGTGCTTTTATGGTTGGATGCATGAAATCTTAATGCAAAAGAACGTCACTTTATATTGCCACTTGTGATAGAGACCTTTATTATGCAGTCCGTCGCTCTTATTGCTTCCATATCACAAGATCGTATAAAGCTTATTTTCTCCACACTAATAAGTCATACATATTTAGAGAGCATTTTTTATTGCATACAACAATGACAACTTACTTGAAGGATCTTACTCAATCCATTGGTAGATATGCTGGACTCTCATGGCAAAACCAGGTTTAAGGTTATTTTGGAAGCACAAGTAATATCTCTACTTAGTGCAAGGAATTTGTCTAGCATGAGGGGGAAAGGCAAGCTCAACATGTTGGATGATCCATGACAATAAACTTTATTTCGGATATAAGAAAACATAACCCATTACGTTGTCTTCCTTGTCCAACATCAACTCTTTAGCATGTCATATTTTAATGAGTGCTCACAATCATAAAAGATGTCCAATATAGTATATTTATATTGAAAACCTCTCTTTCTTTATTACTTCCTATTAATTGCAACGATGACCAAAACTATGTTTGCCAACTCTCAACAACTTTTATTCATCATACTTTATATATGTGAAGTCATTCCTCTCCATAAGGTCCATATGATCTCTTTATTTCTTTTTATTCTTTCCTTTTATTTTATTCCCTCAAGATCATAACAAGAAAACAAAGCCCTTGACTCAACACTAATCTTTATTATATATAGCTCATGGACTCGATTACATAGAGGGATCATAAAGCAGAACTCAAAACTAGATCATTGTAAAACTTTATTCTACTAGATCAAGATATTACTAAAAGGATCAAACTAAGAAAACGGTAAAGATAGGAGTGTGATGGTGATACGATACCGGGGTACCTCCCCCAAGCTTGGCAGTTGCCAAGGGGAGTGCCCATACCCATGGGATTATGTCTCCTTTGCTGGTGAAGGAGGTGGTGGTGATGATGGATAGTCGCACATCGAGCGTAGGAGCTCCTCTAGTTTGCGCATAATGCCCTTGAGTGCGATGATATGATCCTTCAACAAAATATTTTCATGTGTGAGATACTTGTTTTGTATGCGAGCTAACTCAATCATCTTGAGAGCTTCAATCTCAGTTGGGGTAAAGAGGTTGTGATGAGGTTGAAGGATGTCTTCTTCTTCTGCCTCTGGAGCTTGATACTCCATGACCTTCTTGATCCTATCATCCTCGTTGATCTCCTCGGGTTCTTCTCTCTTCAGCTCCATCTTCATCAGGCAAGCATCATTGCCTTCATTGTTGGAGGAGGGTGATGACATGATGCCTGGCCTTGACAAATCTGATAGAAAACAGCTCGAAACAAAGACAGAGGATATTTGTGTGATACGGTGGTTAGAACCTTTGGGAGATTATATAATGGATTTTTACCGACCAAAAGAAGTATCATGCAAGAAAACAGAGTCCGGAGAGCACACGAGGTGCCCATGAGGTAGGCGGGCGCGCCCTCCACCCTTGTGGATGCCTCATTCCCTTCCTGGACTACTTCTTATTTTCCTATTTTCTCAAATATTCCAAAACAGAGAAAAATTGCTATTAGAACTGTTTTGGAGTTGGTTTACTTACTGTACCACATATCTATTCCTTTTCGGAGTCTGAAACATTCTGGAAAGTGTCCCTTATGCATTCCTCCGGTGTTACGGTTTCAATAACATTAGTTTCAACATTTATTGGATTACCTGAGATATAATGTTTGATTCTTTGGCCGTTCACCACCTTCGGACTTGTGCCTTCGAAGTTGTTGATTTTTATGGCACCGGAACGATACGCCTCCTCGATAACATAAGGACCTTCCCATTTAGAGAGGAGTTTTCCTGCAAAAAATCTTAAACAAGAGTTTAAAAGTAACACATAATCACCTACATTAAACTCACGCTTTTGTATCCTTGTCATGCCATCTTTTAACTTTTTCTTTAAATAGTTTGGCATTCTCATAGGCTTGAGTTCTCCATTCATGAAGTGAGATAATATCAAATAACCTCTTCTCACTGGCAAGTTTGAAATCATAATTGAGCTCTTTAATTGCCCAATATGCCTTATGTTCTAGTTCGAGAGGTAAGTGACATGCTTTTCCATAAACCATTTTATATGGAGACATACCCATAGGATTTTTATATGCAGTTCTATAAGCCCATAATGCATCATCAAGTTTCTTGGACCAACTCTTTCTAGATCTATTAACAGTCTTTTGCAAAATCAATTTAAGCTCTCTGTTACTCAGTTCTACTTGACCACTAGACTGTGGGTGATAAGGAGATGCAATTCTATGATTAACATCATACTTAGCAAGCATTTTACGAAAAGCACCATGAATAAAATGTGAACCACCATCGGTCATTAGGTATATAGGGACTCCAAACCTCAGAAAAATAACTTCTTTAAGCATCGTAATAGAGGTGTTATGATCAGCACTACTAGTTGGAATAGCTTCTACCCACTTAGTAACATAATCAACAGCAACTAAAATATGTGTATACCCATTGGAGGAAGGAAACGGTCCCATATAATCAAAGCCCCAAACATCAAATGGTTCAATAACAAGAGAATAATTCATAGGCATTTCTTGACGTCTACTAATATTACCAATTCTTTGACATTCATCGCAAGACAAGACAAACTTACGGGCATCCTTTAAGAGAGTAGGCCAATAAAAACCGGATTGCAATACCGTATGTGCAGTTCTAACTCCAGCGTGGTGTCCTCCATAAGCTTCGGAGTGACACTTGTGTAGGATCTGTTCCTGTTCATGCTCAGGTACACAACATCTAATAACACCATCTACTCCTTCTTTATAGAGGTGTGGGTCATCATAGAAATAATGTCTTAAGTCATAGTATTTTGCTGGTATGTGAAACTAGGTGGTATAAATTTGGCAACAATGTAATTAGCATAATAAGCATACCATGGAGCAGTACGAGAAGTTTATGACAGCTAATTGTTCATCAGGAAAGCTATCATCAATAGATAGTGGGTCATCAAGAACATTCTCTAACCTAGACAAGTTGTTTGCAACGGGGTTCTCAGCTCCCTTTCTATCAATGATATGCAAATCAAATTCTTGTAGTAGGAGAACCCATCTAATAAGTCTAGGTTTAGCATCTTTCTTTTCCATAAGATATTTAATAGCAGCATGATCAATGTGAACAGTCACTTTAGAATCAATAATATAAGGTCTAAACTTATCACAAGCAAATACAAATGCTAAAAATTCTTTTTCAGTAGTAGCATAATTTCTATGAGCACTGTCTAGAGTTTTACTAGCATATTAAATAACATTTAGTTTCTTATCAACTCTTTGTCCTAGAACAGCACTTACAGCATAAACACTAGCATCGCACATAATTTCAAATGGTAAATTCCAATCAGGTGGTTGAACAATAGGTGCAGAAATCAAAGCTTTCTTAAGTATTTCAAATGCTTCTACACAATCATCATCGAAGACAAAATGAATATCTTTTTATAAGAGATTAGTCAGAGGCCTAGAAATTTTAGAGAAGTCCTTAATGAACCTCCTACAAAAACCGGCATGACCAAGGAAAATTCTTATACCTTTAATGTCATTGGGACATGACATCTTTTCAATAGCATCAACTTTAGATTTATCAACTTCAATACCTCGTTCAGAAATTTTATGCCCCAAGACAATATCTTCAATAACCATAAAGTGGCACTTTCCCAATTCAAGACAAGACTAGTATCTTCGCATCTCTGCAAAACTCGATCAAGGTTGCTCAAGCAATCATCAAAAGAAGATCCATAAACAGAGAAATCATCCATGAAAACCTCAACAATCTTTTCACAAAAATCAGAGAATATAGCCATCATGCATTGTTGAAAGGTAGCAGGTGCATTACATAAACCAAAAGGCATACGTCTATAAGCAAAAGTACCGAAAGGGCAAGGAAAAGTTGTCTTTTCCTAATCCTCTGCTGACACCGGTATTTTGGAGAAAACAGAGTACCATCTAGAAAGCAAAAATGTGTATGTTTGGATAATCTTTCTAGCATTTGATCAATAAAAGGTAAAGGGTAATGATCCTTCTTAGTAGCTTTATTTAATTCGCGGAAATCAATTACCATCCTATAACCTGTGACAATTCTTTGCAGGATGAATTCATCTTTATCATTAGGAACGACAGTAATACCTCCCTTCTTAGGGACACAAGGAACAGGACTTACCCACTGACTATCAGCAACGAGATAAATTATACCTGCTTCCAGGAGCTTTAGTATTTATTTTCTTACCACTTCTTTCATCTTAGGATTTAACCGCCGTTGGTGATCAATAACTGGTTTGGCGTCTTTCTCCAATTTTATTTTGTGTTGGCATAGAGTGGGACTAATGCCCTTAAGATCATCAAGAGTATATTCAATAGCAGCACGGTGCTTCTTTAGAGTTTTCAATAATTTCTCCTCTTCCTGCTCTGAAAGGATAGCACTAATAATAAGAGTATCAGGTAGTGGTTTAAGCTCAAACACGGGATCACCCTGGGGTGGTGGAGGATCCCCTAAAATTTCAACAGGCAAGTTATGTTTAAAAATAGGTCCCTGTTTAAAGAATACTTCATCTATCTCCCTTCTTTCATTCATAAACATATCATTTTCATGGTCTAGCAAATATTTTTCTAAAGGATCATTAGGAGGACAACAATAGAAGCAAGACCAATAACTTCATCCTTACTAGGCAATTCTTTATCATGGGGTTGTCTACGAAATTTAGCAAAATTAAACTCATGAGACATATCCCCTAAACCAATCGTAACAACATCCTTTTCACAATCTATCCTAGCATTAAAAGTATTCAAGAAGGGTCTACCAAATATGATGGGACAAAAGCTATCTTGTGGGGAACCAAGAACAAGAAAATCAGCAGGATATTTAACTTTCCCACACAAGACTTCAACATCTCTAACAATCCCAACTGGTGAAATATTATCTCTATTGGCAAGCTTAATTGTAACATCAATTTCTTCTATCTCAGCAGGTGCAATATCATGCATAATTTCTTTGTATAAGGAATGAGGTATTGCACTAGCACTAGCACCCATATCGCATAAGCCGTGATAACAATGATCTCCTATTTTAACAGAAATAACAGGCGTGCCTACAACAGGTCTATGTTTGTTCTTAGTATCGGGTCTAGCAATTCTAGCAGCTTCATCACAAAAGTAAATAACATGCCCATCAATATTATCGGCCAAGAGATCTTTAACCATAGCAATACTAGGTTCAACTTTAATTTGCTCAGGTGGTGTAGGTGTTCTAGTATTACTCTTACGAACCACAGTTGAAGCTTTAGCATGATCCTTTATCCTAATAGGGAAAGGTGGTTTCTCAATATAAGTAGTAGGAACAATAGGATCATTATAAGTGATAGTATTTTCTTCAACTTTAATAGGTGCAACTATTTTTACTTCAGTGGGAGGATTATATTTAAACCACTTCTCCTTAGGGAGGTCAACATGAGTAGCAAACGATTCACAGAAAGAAGCTACTATCTCAAAGTCAAGTCCATATTTAGTGCTAAATTCACAAAAAGCATTGGTATCCATAAAAGATTTAACACAATCAAACTTAGGTGTCATACTTGACTCCTTACCTTGTCGAGATCCCAATCTTCAGAGTTGCGTTTAATTCTTTCCAATAAATCCCATCTAAATTCAATAGTCTTCATCATAAAAGAACCAGTACAAGAAGTATCGAGCATGGAGTGATTGTTGAGAGAAAGCCGAGCATAAATTTTTAGAATAATCATTTCTCTTGAGAGCTCATGATTGGGACATGAATATAACATTGACTTAAGCCTCCCCCAAGCTTCACTACTGGAATCAGCTACTTTGCCATCAGCCAGATCTTTGTCGTCAGCTAGCGGACGGCAAAGAAGCTCTTTGCCATCAGCTACCGTAAAGCAGACAGCAAAGAAATGGCGGACTGCAAAGAACCTCTTTGCCATGAGCCGTTTCTTTGCCGTCAGCCAGCTGACGGCAAAGAGGGAGGTGGCCCCCACAAACTCGCCCGTTTTAAAAAAACATAACACCCCACCTCTTTGTCGTCCGCTAGCGGACGGCAAAGAGAGATAACGGCGGACGGCAAAGAGTTGCGGACGGCAAAGAGCCAAGTAACTAACGGATGCCACCCCCCGCCCGTTACTCTCCCTTCTCTTCCTCTCTCCTCCCCGATGCCCCGCCCTAGCTAGATCCACCGCCGCCCCCGCCCCTGCCGCACGGCGCCGCCCCCGCCCCCGCACCCTTGGCCCGTCGCGCCACCACCCCTCCGCCCCCACCCCACCCGCCGACGCCCCGTCACCCCACCACCCCTCCGCCACCCGCCGCCCGGCGCCGCCCCCGCCCCCCGCCGCCCGGCGCCGCCCCTGCCGCCCGGCGCCGCCCCCGCCCCCGCACCCTTGGCCCGTCGCCCCACAACCCCTCCGCCCCCCACCCCACCCAACGCCCTGTCGCCCCGCCACCCGCCGCCTGGAGCCGCCCCCGTCGCCCCGCCACCCACCGCCCGGAGCCGCCCCCGTCGCCCGGCAACGCCCACGCCGCCCCCGCCACCCGGCGCCGCCCCCGCCGCCCGGTGCCCCCCCATCGATCGTCCCATTGCTCCGGTGAGGGACTAATACTTTTTTTCTTCAGTTTTTTCATTTTTTTGCTGTTTAATTGTTAGTGCTAGATTGTGTTAGTGTTAGTGTTAGAAAAGAATTATAAGAAGTAGAAGAAGTAGAAGTAGTAGAAGTAGTAGAAAGATGAAAAAAGAAGAAGAAGAAAAGAAGTAGAAGAATTGGAAGAAGAAGAAAAGAAGAAACGAAAATAATTAAATAAGTAGAAAAAAGATGAAAGAAGAAGAAGAAGAAAGGAAAGAAGAAGAAGAAGAAGAGAAAGAAAGAAGAAGAAGAAATGAAAGGATAGAAGGAAACACCCCGACCCCCTAACCCCCCTAACCCCGACACCTCGACCCCCTGACCCCTGACCCCGACACCCCGACCCGGACACCACACCCCGACAACGACACGACACCCAGACACCCCGACACCCGACCCCCCGAGGCCGACAGGGTCTTATATTTGTGAATTATTAGTTAGGTCATATATTTTTTGATTTTATTATGAAAACGCACGGCGAGGTCATATATAATTGTGTTGATCGGGTTAATTTAAATGTGCAGTTGTTTCACCGCTGCGAGGTTTGGTGTTCGACGACCTCGCCGTGCGTTTGACGAGCTTTGCCCCTTCGTTCGTGGGTGAGCACAAATACAATGTCCTCCTCCCCCATTAATTATTTGCTCTGTTCCGGTGTTCGTGCCGATGAAACTTGATAGCTAGCTATATATGTGTCTTGAATCATCAGTATGCGTAACCAATATGTGTCTCCCATTCGAAAGCGTCATAGTTATGAATATGCATGCATTTGCATATTTATAACCTTGATTCTTTCGAATTGTCCAACGCTATCCATGGACAGCCCGAGTATGTGTAGATTGGGTTCGTTTTCCCATATGCTTTGCTCAGGATCCGACGCATAAATTTCGTCAGTGCTACCCCTGTTGTTCTCCGGGTACACATCCTCTCTGTTTATTGCAGAGACGTGTATCAGGAGAACAGCGGGGAGGTGCTGCCGAAATTTTGCGTCGGATCCGGAGCATAGCATGGGAAAATGAACCCAATCTACACATACTCGGGTGGGATTAGGACCTATCATTACCTATTAGAGTGTAGGTTGCATGGACGTAATAAAATTGACAAAGTAGATCAACTGATGAATATATACATGGTGAATTATATATATAATTGTTGTGTGTCCAGTAGCTCTGAAAGTCAAGATGAGTGATCGTGCGTGGATGTATACCGGTCACACTGGTCAGAACAAATGGAGCGCTGAATGGTTCACAAAAACCAAGGGGTTTGTGCAAGCCGCATTTGCAAATGGCCAGAGGAAAACTTGGTGCCCCTGTTTCCGATGCGGCAATTGGGAAAAGAGGACAGAGGCTGAAATGGGTAAACACCTGCAGAAGAATGGTTTTACGCCCGATTATACGGTGTGGACATTTCATGGTGAGTCTGCCCAACGTGACCGAGCTGAGGTGGATCATCGTCGCACCGACGAGCATGGTACCGGGATGGAAAACATGGTGCAAGACTATGATGATGCTCGGGATTCGGACGAGGAGATGGAGGAATCTGCAAAGGCCTTCAATGAAATGTTGGAGTCTTCAAAACGTCCGCTCCACGAGCACACTGAGCTTTGTCAGTTGGATGCCATCTCACAAGTAATGGCTTTGAAGGCTCAGTTCAACTTGGGCAGAGAATGCTATGACGCAATTATGACAGTATTTGGACGCTTTCTACCCAAAGGCCATGTAATGCCTGCAAACCTGTACCAGTCGGACAAAATCCTCCGTGCACTGAAGATGCCCTATGAGAAGATACATGCCTGTGAGAAAGGATGTGCCTTATTTAGGCTTGACTATGCGGACTTGAACTATTGTCCCATTTGCAAGTCTTCCAGGTATATTGTGGTAGACAACGGTATGGGTGAGAAGACACAGACCAAAATCCCTGTTAGTGTTCTTCGGTATATGCCAATCGTACCAAGACTTCAACGTCTTTTCATGGTCGAAGAGACGGCCAGACAGATGACATGGCACAAAACAGGCAAAAGAACCGAACTAGATGCAGATGGGAATCTGATGATGGTACACACATCGGATGGTGTTGCATGGAAAAAGTTTGATGAATTACATGCTGACAAAGCGGCAGATCCGAGGCATCCTCGAGTCGGCATCAGCACCGATGGGTTCAGTGTGTTTGGTATGACGGCAGCCCAATACAGTTGTTGGCCCGTATTTGTCTTTCCACTCAATCTCCCCCCCGGACAGATTATGCAAAGAAAGAACATTTTCCTGACGTTGATAATTCCAGGGCCCAACTATCCGGGGAAAAATATGAATGTGTACATGCAGCCGCTTAAGGACGAATTGCAAGAAGCCTGGGATAATGGGTTCAAGACATACGACGCCTATAGCAAACGAAACTTCATAATGCGTGTCTGGTACATGTACTCGACGCATGACTTGCCGGCGTATGCGCTATTCGTTGGCTGGTGTGTGCATGGAAGGTTCCCGTGCCCCACATGCAAGGGAGCTCTTGAGTTTCGTTGGCTTCAGGCCGGTCGCAAGTTTTCTTGCTTCGACATGCATAGACAGTTCCTGGATCCTCGCCATAAGTTCAGGAAAGACAAGAAGAACTTCATCAGAGGTAGATTTGTAAAAAACTCTGCACCACCTGCGTTGACAGGCCAACAGACCCTGGATCAGTTAAACGCTCTCGAGCCAGATCCAGAGCGTCCAGTGTACTTCAAGGGGTATAATTCTGAGCACGCCTGGACTCACAAAACATGCTTATGGGATCTGTCTTACTTCAAAGACCTCCTTTGCCCACACAACATCCACGTGATGCACACTGAGAAGAATATCGCCGAGGCACTTTTTCGTACATTGTTCGGCATAGATGGAAAGTCAAAGGATAATACTAAGGCTAGAGTCGATCTGGAGGCGCTATGTGATAGGCCGTTACAAAACATGAAAGAATCGGAAGGAAAGCAGAACCGGATGAAGCCAAAGGCATGGTTCAATCTTGGAAGGCCAGCTATGAGGGAAATTATCTTGTGGGTGAAAATGCAGTTGATGTTCCCCGATGGGTATGCAGCGAATCTAAAGAGGGGAGCGAGTCTTGATAAATTGAAGATATTTGGTCTCAAGAGTCATGATTGGCACATATGGATTGAGCGGGTAATGCCGGTGATGTTGCGTGGCTTCATCCCTGAGGATGAATGGCTAGTACTGGCAGAACTCAGCTATTTCTTCCGTGTTCTTTGTGCGAAAGAACTATCGCCTGGCGTGCTAGAAGAAATGGAAGAGTTGGCGCCAGAGTTGATCTGCAAGTTAGAGAAGATCTTTCCACCGGGCTTCTTTAATCCAATGCAGCATTTGATTTTGCATCTCCCGACCGAGGCAAGATTGGGGGGGGCCGTGCAAAATCGTTGGTGCTACCCAACTGAGAGGATGCAGAAGACGCTTCGAGAAAAATGTAAAAATAAACGTAGAATTGAAGCGTCTATGGCTGAGGCATTCATCACTGAGGAGGCGGCAAACTTCGTGACAGCACACTACGAAACCAAAAATCGTCATTTGCATAATCCGAAGCCTCGGTACAATGCTGACGAGCCTAAAAAGGGTGGATCCAACCTCAGCCTATTCAAAGGGAATCTCGCACCAGCCAGTGTTTCAAATCCAGTATCTTTGGATAACGAAGAATGGCGTACCATTTCGTTGTATATCTTCAACAACCTGATAGAAGTGCGGCCGTACATCGAGTAAGTTCTCGGTACATTGTTTCGCAACTTCTATTTCCGTTTGAACTGCTCTTATTCCTGGATATTTCATACAGTCGATACGTCGCCCTATTCTCGTATGGAGCGGTGATCCAAAAGGATTCCGTCGAAGAGTATGAGCTTCTCGCAAAGCAAGGAGGCGGCTATCCCGGTTTCATCTCTTGGTTCAAACAAACGGTAAATTCTATTAGACAATTTCATTTCATTCGCTAATTTGTGCGTAATGCAACAATCCTTTCATATTAAACTTGTAGGCTAATTCAGAGTCTATGGACGCCGAATTGAGACAAGTCGCTAATGGTTTTGACTATAAGGTCCGTTCATTTGACAAATACGACATCAACGGGTATCGTTTTCGTACCTATGGCAAAGAGCTATCTATGGCCGACCGAAAGTCTACAAATTGTTGTGTATCTGCTATCGGCGAAGGAGGTACCGAGTATTATGGGAGAGTTGAAGCAATTTATGAACTTCTATTCTATGGTGAAAACCCACCGAATGTCGTAGTCTTCAAATGTTATTGGTTTCAGCCGAAGGAGACTAGAAGGACTCATGAACATATAGGGCTAGTTGAAATCAACCAAAGCACCCATTTAGATGTTCCTGATGTCTATATTACGGCTCAACAGGCGACCCAAGTATTCTATCTACCCTGGGCCTGCCAAACTAATCCAAATCTGAAAGGTTGGGATGTCGTTTATGAAGTGCCGCCACGTGCTAGACTATCTCCCCCAAAGGAAGAGGATTATGAAGACTATAACCCAGACACATATGAAGGAGAATTCTTCCAAGAGACACGTCTTTCCAAAAAGCGTTTCAAGAACCGGTATACTTCACCCCAAAACATTGAAGTAGACAGCGACAGTGAATCCCACATCACCCCAGAGGAGGAACAAGAAGAGCCGGAACAAGAAGAGGTTACTGCTGCGGACGACCTCTCAATGCTTGACCGATTACGTAAAGGTGGCCTTCCACATGTTGATGCCACTGAACCCTATGAGCCCGTCATTGATTATAGTGATGATGATGATTATGCATTTATTGATGATACTGATCGAGATTATTAGTAGTGTCAGGTATTCAATTTTTTTATGTTGTACTTGATGATGATACACTTAAGTGATATACATATTATTATTCATGTCGGTATTTTTTTATGTTGTACTAATTTCGTTTACTCTTTGTCATGGCAGGTGTTGAAAGATGGAAGGGGAGCCGACTGAGGCCAAGGACAAACGTGCCCAAATTGAAGGTGTGCCACACCATCAAGGTAGCTCCAGCTTATATCAGTTCGGGCGGAATTGGGTATGTGGTTTGCTTCATGATTAATGCAATTCATTCATCATGCTAGCTTGAGCCCTTTAATTACTAATTTACTTTGTTTCTCTCTTTCAGGCATGCTACAATAAGACGGATAAGGTGCCAGAGGGGTACGACCTGTATGCCATGGCCCACACTGCCTCTTACAAGCAAGTCAAGGGGAAGGCAAGGAAAGGGGAGGAGTTTAACCTGAGCCAGATTCCCTACAATCCAGAGCAGGTGATGATATCTAGTGGCGGGAGGTCCCGTGGCTCCATAGCCATTGATCCAGAGATTGCTCCTGAGACCACGATGAGTTTAATTTGAATGGACGTTACTTGCTAGTCTTAACATTTGAGTGTCATCATGCTAACGAAACATTGGAAATGATCTTTGGTGCAGCGTAACTCCACACAAGCATCACATGATCCTTCTCCAGCTACTGGCATGAGCCAGCCCGCTCCCACACCTCCATGATCAAGGTAAGTTTCTCTAGTTTTTTGCTTAACAAATGCATAAAGACCTAGACTTAGCTTTATTTCATCCAATATGCTTACCTTAATGACCTAGAGTTAGCTTCTTTTCCTGCAAAATGACTTAATAAGCTTACTGACCTCCAAAACCAGCCATTTTACCTAAGTTAGCTCTAAAACGATCTATACTTAGCTTTGTTTCCTCCAAAATGACCTAAGTTAGTTATAATATGCTTAGTTAACTAGGTTTGCTCAATAATGACATGTACTTACCTTACTTATGTAAAAAAATGGCATAATTAGCTTAGTTAACTCATAAACGATCCATTTTACCTACGTTTGCTCTAAAATGATGCATTTTACCTTAGTTCGCTCATAAACGATCCATTTCACCTAAGTTACCCCACAAACGATGGTGTCCTTCTTCTTCTAGTCTTCTTCTTCTAGTCACCTTTTCCTAACTTTCTTATTTGCCATTTTGCAGATTTCATTCACTTCTCGGAAGCTAGCTTGGAGTGCTTGTTTTTTATTTCATTCTCTTCTAGTATTCTTCTAGCTTGCTACGTGGAACTTGCTATCTTGATGAAACTTTGCATTGTAATATGTATGTGCAACTTCCTAATGGTTGCAACTTATGTGTATGTGCAACTTGCTATGTATGAATGGATGGAACTATATATGTATGTACGATGAAACTTATGTGTTGTTAAATAGCCCTGTGAAATATATCTATATATGTCATATATATTTGCTGTGAAAATTGTTGGATTAAAAAAACAGAAAAAGGAGACAATATGCAGGCTCTTTGCCGTCTGCCACCGACGGCAAAGGGCTCTTTGCCATCAGCAGCGGATGACAAAGAGGACACGGGGCAGGCAACTATGCTTCCTGGGAGGCTGACCAATTTGGTCAGTTTGCCTACAGTGGCTGACGGCAAAGAGAAAAAAACTATGCCTATAGCGGCGGACGGCAAAGGCCTGCCGTGTAGTGACGTCGGCTGACATCACTCGGCGGACGTCAAAGGCCTTCCGAAGTTTGACGTCCGCGGCGGACGACAAAGACCTTCCGTTAACCACATAACGGAGTAACAGCACATTTATTGCCGTCAGCATTCTTTTCCGTCCGCTGCTGATGGCAAAGGCCCCTTTGCCGTCAGCCGCCCGAAGCAGACGGCAACGTAGCTCTTAGCCGTCCCGTACTTTGCCGTCCTCCGCGGACGGCAAAGACCTTTGCCATCCGCTATCCATGCCTTTGCCGTCCGCCGTGGCAGATGGCAAAGTAGTTGATTCCTGTAGTGCTTGAGCGATGCTTTCTCCTTCGCGAGGGCAAAAATTATATATGTAATTACGATCACGATGAACAAGATGCATAGGATAAAACTTCTGATGAAATTCCAATTTCAATCGGTTGTAGTTCCATGATCCCATATCATCACATAGCCTAAACCATGTCAATGCCTCTCCCTTCAAAGATAAAGGGAAGACCTTCTTCTTGGTAACATCCTCGGGCATACCTGCAAGCTTAAATAATCCACAAACTTCATCCACATAGATTAGGTGCAAGTCGGGATGTAATGTTCCATCTCCTGTAAAAGGATTAGCTAGCAGTTTCTCTACCATGCCCGAAGGAATTTCAAAGTAAACATCTTTAGTAGGTTCAGTAGGTTGAGGAGCAACTCTTTTCTCTGCTGGTCGGGGTGAAGATAAGCCCTTCGCAGAGGGAAACAGGTATGCCCAAGGATATTACCAAGAAGAAGGTCTTCCGTTTATCTTCGAAGGGCTTATCCATAAAAGGGAAAGGTGGAGATCACCTTGACTCTTGCATAAATTAAAAGACATAAAGTAAAAGATAAGCCCTTCGCAGAGGGAAGCAGAGGTTGTCATGTGCTTTTAGGGTTGGATGCACAAAATCTTAATGCAAAAGAACGTCACTTTATATTGCCACTTGTGATATGAACCTTTATTATGCAGTCTGTTGCTTTTATTACTTCCATATCACACGATCGTATAAAGCTTATTTTCTCTGCACTAATAAGTCATGCATATTTAGAGAGCAATTTTTATTGCATGCAACATGACAACTTACTTGAAGGATCTTACTCAATCCATAGGTAGTTATGGTGGACTCTCATGGCAAAACTGGGTTTAACGATATTTGGAAGCACAAGTAGTATCCCTACTTGGTGCAACGAATTTTTGGCTAGCATGAGGGGGAAAGGCAAGCTCAACATGTTTGAATGATCCATGATAATATACTTTAACTGAGATGTGAGAAAACATAAACTATTATGTTGTCTTCCTTGTCCAATATCAACTCTTTAGAATGTCATACTTTAATGAGTGATCACAATTATATTATAAAAGATGTCCAAGATAGTATATTTATATGTGAAAACCTCTCTTTATTTATTACTTCCTATTAATTGCAACGATGACCAAAACTATGTTTGTCAACTCTCAACAACTTTCATGCCTCATACTCTTTATATGTGAAGTCATTACTATCCATAAGATCAATATGAACTCTTTTATTCTTTTTATTTTCTTAAGATCATTGCTACCTCTTGAGCACTGCGTTGGATTTCCCCGAAGAGGAGAGGATGATGCAGTAAAGTAGCGTAAGTATTTCCCTCAGTTTTTGAGAACCAATGTATCAATCCAGTAGGAGATCATGCACGAGTCCCTCGTACCTACACAAAACGATAGCTACTCGCAACCAACGCGATTAAGGATTGTCAATCCCTTCACGGTCACTTATGACGGTGAGATCTGATAGAGATGATAAATAATATTTTTGGTATTTTTGATATAGAGATGCAAAGTAAAATGTAAAATGTCAATCTACTTTGCACAAACACTAATTAAAACATAAAAACACATTTAAACAGAAAGTAGAAACAAAATTTAACACTAAACAGGAACAAAAACAAAAAAAAAATTGGGTTGCCTCCCAACAAGCGCTATCGTTTAACGCCCCTAGCTAGGCATAAATATTTCAATGATGCTCACAAGAAAGACAAGAATTGAAGCACAAAGAGAGCATCATAAAACATGTGATAAACACATCTAAGTCTAACATACTTCCTATGCATAGGCATCTTATAGGCAAACAAATTATCAAGGCAATCAAAAACTAGCATATGCAAGGAGGCGGAAAGAAACAATATAGCAATCTCAACATAACGAGAGGTAATTCATTATCACGAAAATTTCTACGACCATATTTTCCTATCTCATAATAATTACATGTCAGATCATAAGAAAATTCAAAAAAATAGCTATCACATAAAATATTTTCAACATGATCCACATGCATGCAAAGTTGACACTCTTCCCAAATAGTGGGATTAACATTAACTAAAGTCATGACCTCTCCAAACCCACTTTTATCAAAAATTTCATAAGATTGAATATTCTCCAAATATGTGGGATCTAGAGTTGACACTCTTCCAAACCCACTTTCAATATTATTGCAAACAATATTATCAATCTCATATTCATCATGGGGATTAAATAAATTTTCAAGATCATAAGAAAAATCACCCCAATCATAATCATTGCAACAAGTAGTAGACATAGCCAAACTAGCATCCCCAAGCTTAGGGTTTTGCATATTATTAGCACAATTGACATCAAGAGAATTTATAGTAAAATCATTTAAATCATGCTTTTCGTTGAGGGAGCTATCAAGCATGGGTGCAATAGCAATGATCTCATTTTTAACATAAGGAACTATAGCAAATTCGTCTTCATAAATATTGGCTTCATGGCCACAAGAATAGCAAGCATCATGTTCATCAAGGGATATTTCAATCAAATCATCGGAATCATCATTATCTATAGATTCATGCATATCATTATTTTCTTCCAAAGCAACGATCATTCTTTCAATAAATTCTTGGACATAGACATTATGAGCAAGGTTTTCATTACAATATTTAAGTATGATGGAATTTTCAGATTTGTTCAGAGTAAAATCATACTTTTCAATCAAAGAAGCAACTTCATGAGCACCCTTAAAAACAACAAATTCTTTAATTTGTTCGATATCATAGTAACTATAAACACCCTTTGCATAAGAAGATAAGATTTCATTATCATTGAACTCACATAGGTAGGGAAGGTGTTTTTTAGGGTTCTTAGAGCAACAAGTAAAATCACACATTTCACAAAGATTCCAAGCATAGCATAGCAAACTATTTATATGATACTATAAGAGTCTCCCTTTTTTAGATAAACGATGACGCACAAAATGAGCATGCGCATCTAAAGATTTCCCATCAACTAGGCTAGTTGGGGTTTCAGCACGAGCACATAAGGATTGAAGATGATCCAAGTAGAACACTTTACGTGGATCCATATCAATAGATTTTTAGCAAGCAAAGATGCAAGCATATAGAAGGCACAAGGAAACACAAACAAAGATACATACGGGAAGAAGGCGAACGCAAAAGAGAGGGCGAATAAAACGGCAAGGGTGAAGTGGGGGAGAGGAAAAAGAGAGGCAAATAATGTAATGTGAGAGATAGAGATTGTGATGGGTACTTGGTATGGTTGACTTTTGCACAAACTCCCCGGCAACGGCGCCAGAAATTCTTCTTGGTACCTCTTGAGCACTGGCGTTGGATTTCCCCGAAGAGGAGAGGATGATGCAGTAAAGTATCGTAAGTATTTCCCTCAGTTTTTGAGAACCAAGGTATCAATCCAGTAGGAGATCACGCACGAGTCCCTCGTACCTACACAAAACGATAGCTACTCGCAACCAACGCGATTAGGGGTTGTCAATCCCTTCACGGTCACTTACGAGGGTGAGATTTGATAGAGATGATAAATAATATTTTTGGTATTTTTGATATAGAGATGCAAAGTAAAAGGTAAAAGGCAAAGTAAAAACAAAGCAAGTAATAAAGTAATGGAGATTGATATGATGAGAATAGACCCGGGGGCCATAGGTTTCACTAGTGGCTTCTCTCAAGAGCATAAGTATTCTACGGTGGGTGAACAAATTACTGTTGAGCAATTGATAGAAAAGATAATAATTATGAGATTATCTAGGTATGATCATGTATATAGGCATCACGTCCAAGACAACTAGATCGAAACGATTCTGCATCTACTACTATTACTCCACTCATCGACCGCTATCCAGCATGCATCTAGAGTATTAACTAAAAAAACAGAGTAACGCCTTAAGCAAGATGACATGATGTAGAGGGATAAATTCATGCAATATGATAAAAAAAACCATCTTGTTATCCTCGATGGCAACAATACAATATGTGCCTTGCAACCCTTTCTGTCACTGGGTAAGCACACCGCAAGATTGAACCCAAAGCTAAACACTTCTCCCATTGCAAGAACTACCAAACTAGTTGGCCAAACCAAACGGATAATTCTAAGAGACTTGCAAAAATAACTCAATCATACATAAAAGAATTCAGAGAAGAATCAAATATTATTCATAGATAAGCTGGATCATAAACCCACAATTCATCGGTCTCAACAAACACACCGCAAAAAGAAGATTACATCGAATAGATCTCCACAAGAGAGGGGGAGAACATTGTATTGAGATCCAAAAAGAGAGAAGAAGCCATCTAGCTACTAGCTATGGACCCGAAGGTCTGAAGTAAACTACTCACACTTCATCGGAGAGGCTATGGTGTTGATGTAGAAGCCCTCCGTGGTAGATGCCCTCTCCGGCGGAGCTCCGAAACAGGCCCCAAGATGGGATCTCACGGATACAGAAGGTTGCGGCGGTGGAATTAGGTTTTTGGCTCCGTATCTGATCTGACGGGGGTACGTAGGTATATATAGGAGGAAGGAGTACGTCGGTGGAGCAACAGGGGGCCCACGAGGCAGGGGGGCGCGCACAGGGGGGCGCGCCCTCCACCCTCGTGACTGCCTCTAGCACTTCTTGGAGTAGGGTCCAAGTCTCCTGGATCACGTTCGGTGAGAAAATCACGTTCCCAAAGGTTTTATTCCGTTTGGACTCCGTTCGATATTCTGTTTCTTCGAAATACTGAAATAGGCAAAAAAAACATCAATTCTGGGCTGGGCCTCCGGTTAATAGGTTAGTCCCAATAATAATATAAAAGTGGAAAATAAAGCCCAATATAGTCCAAAACAGTAGATAAAGTAGCATGGAGCAATCGAAAATTATAGATACGTTGGAGACGTATCAATCATGGCAAGATAGCAAAGCCCTTGACTCAACACTAATCTTTATTATATATAACTCACGGACTCGATTACATAAAGGGATCGCCAAGCAAAACTCAAAACTAATTCAAACCAAAACTTTATTCTACTAGATCTAGATATTATCAAAAGGATCGAACTAAGTAAAACAGTAAAGATAGGAGTGTGATGGTGATACGATACCGGGGCACCTCCCCCAAGCTTGGCAATTGCCAAGGGGAGTGCCCATAGCCATGTGATTATGTCCTTAGAGGTGATGAAGGCGGTGATGATGATGGTGGATAATCGCACATCGAGCGTAAAAGCTCCTCCAACTTGCGGATAATGCCCTTGAGTGCGACGATATGATCCTTCAACAAAATATTTTCCTGTGTGAGATGCTTGTTTTGTATATGAGCTAACTCAATCATCTTGAAAGCTTCAATCTCAGTTGTGGTACATAGGTTAGGTAAAGGTTGAGGGATGTTTTCTTATTTCTCCGCCGGAGCTTGATCCTCCATGGCCTTCTTGATCCCTTCATCCTTGTTGATCTCATCTGGTTCTTCTCTTTTCAGCTCTATCTTCAATAGCCAAGCATCCTTGTCTTCATTGTTGGAGGGGGGTGACGTCATGATGCTCTTGATCTGTCAGAAAAACAACTCGAAACAAAGACAGAAGATTTTTGCATGATACGGTGGTCAAAACCTTCGGGAGATTATATAATGATTTTTTACCGACCAAAAGAAGTAACGTGCAAGAAAACGGAGTTCGGGAGGCACACGAGGTGCCCACGAGGCAGGGGGCGCGCCTAGTAGGGGTGGGCGCGCCCTCCACCCTCATGGAGGCCTCGTGTCCTTCCCGGATTACTTCTTGCTTCCCTAAATTTTTAAATATCCTAAAACGGAGAAAAAATGCTATTAGAACTGTTTTGGAGTCGGTTTGCTTACCGTACCACATACCTATTCCTTTTTGGAGTCTGAAACATTCTGGAAAGTTTCCCTTATGTATTCCTCCGGGGTTACGGTTTCGATAATATTAGTTTCAACATTTATAGGATTACCTGAGATATAATGTTTGATTCTTCGACCGTTCACCACCTTCGGATTTGTGCCTTCGAAGTTGTTGATTTTTATGGCACCGGAGGATAGACCTCCTCGATAATGTAAGGACCTTCCCATTTAGAGAGAAGTTTTCCTGCAGAAAATCTTAAATGAGAGTTGAATAGCAACACATAATCACCTACGTTAAACTCACGCTTTTGTATCCTTTTGTCATGCCATCTTTTAACTTTTTCTTTAAACAGCTTGGCATTCTCATTGGCTTGGGTTCTCCATTCATCAAGTGAGCTAATGTCAAACAACCTCTTCTCACTGGCAAGTTTGAAATCATAGTTGAGCTCTTTAATGGCCCAATATGCCTTATGTTCAAATTCAAGAGGTAAGTGACACACTTTTTCATAAACCATCTTATACGGAGACATACCCATAGGATTTTTATATGCAGTTCTATAGGCCCATAATGCATCATCAAATTTCTTGGTCCAATTCTTCCTAGATCTATTAACGGTCTTTTGCAAAATTAATTTGAGCTCTCTATTGCTCAATTCTACTTGACCACTAGACTGCGGGTGATAAGGAGATGCAATTCTATGATTAACGCCGTACTTAGCAAGCATTTTACGGAAAGCACCATGAATAAAATGTGAGCCACCATCAGTCATGAGATATCTAGGGACTCCAAACCTCGAAAAAATAACTATCCTCTCCCCTTAGTATTTTTAAGGCCAAAATCACTATTTCAACCCTTTAATCAAAGATTAGCGTGATTTGACCCTAATTGGAACCTTGGCGTCTTCCGTGCAACACAAACAAGAAAGATGACATAATAAATAATTTTACTACTAACTCTCCACAGGAGAAGATATTCATGAACCAGCTGCGCAAGTCAAGACTGGATAAACAAGAAAGCATCCATAATCTAGAAAAATCAGATCAGATTAGATCGTACTGATAATCACATCCGGGGAAAACAAGAATGATTTTTCTTCTGAAGAAGAACCACCTCTCCTTTTTATGCAAAATAAAAAACCATCACAAATGTGCGAGTTCCATATTAATTAATCAAGGCTCAAGATAATTAATTAAGGACCAGATGAACAATGAATAAAATCAAATGTGGGGACGATCTAGCTACTGGAGATGGTTCTTACGTAGATGCACATGCATGGATCCGATGTGGAAACGATCTAGCTGCTGGAGATGGGGGAAGACGCGGGGACGACTGCTACGACCCCCTTCTCCATCTCTCAGCCACCTACGGGGCACGGTGCGTTGCGCCGCAGCGGGGCGGAGCGCGGATGATCGACCGAAGCAGCGGCGGGACCACAGTACTGCGGGGGAGGATGAACATGGCTTGGCCTGCTAAGGGAGCACAACGGCCGACCGTCATGCGGGACGGGACAAAGGTTGGGGAAGGGATGACTATGGAGGGTGGAGGTGGTGGGTGGCGCGATGCAGGGCACGACAGGCACAGCCTTGCGCTGCTCCTCGTTGCCTGCAATGTGACCACACCCTGCCTGGCGTTCCGCGATGGCAGCGGCGGCGGCGGCGGTCTCGTATATTGGCAGAGGAGCAAGACGTGGGTGGCGGAGGCTAGGAACCCTGGGGTTTCGCGATGGAAGTGGCGGCGGCGGTCTCGTAGGAGTTGGACCGAGGAAGGAGTTGGATCGAGATGGGTGATGCCGGCGGCGGTGGCGGTCTCGTAGGAGTTGAACTGATGGGGCTGTGACCTAGATCGATAGGAGTGCTTTTTTTTGTGGAGTGCTTTTTTCGGCTAGGTGTGTGGGTGGCTGGGGGAGTGGAGGGGACGAAAAAACCAATGAAAAAAACCCGGACAAAAGTGATGGGACGAAAATTGACCAGCGGAGACTACCAATTGCTTCATTAGGATTAGAGATTCGAATCGTGCTTGCCATTGTACAACAAACCCTCATCTTAACCCACATTCCCTCCTTAATTTGAAAGCTCCCCCATTTCCTTCGTTTATAATATGCATGGCACCACAATCTCTCGGAACTCATGTGATTTTTCAATCTGACTTTATCATTGATCAGGGTGAAATGACCAAGATACTTTTGAACCTCACTTGTCAGCGTTTCCTATACAACTCATTGTAATCTTTGGGTCTTAGTTTTCAGCACACGAAAAATGAAACTAAAAGCAAAAATAGCTTTACAAGTGGGTATCCTCATAAAAACCGCCTCACTATTAGAGGTTGAGATCATCTGCAGTACCAAAAATGTTATAATAACGAATGCTTACGGAGAAGATAGTACGGACCTATCCCATAATACTAACCCTCCGCCCATAGATTTTCAGAGGTGGGCCCTGGTTCCCCGCTAATAACCAACTAAAAACTGCCACGTATTCCTAGCCCAGTAACATCCCGTAACCAGTCCGTTGATGTAGCATTGCTCATCACTGCATGGGTGCGCTAGAGCAGAGGATCCTAACCCCACCCCACTATTAGTAGTCACTCCTGCGTGCGGCACGCCCGAAAGGGAGCAACCAAAAGGAGCCTGAAATGTTACTCTTGCTTGCCCAACTCAAGTCAACCATAGCTAGCTAAAATGGTTCTCCAGTCAGCTATAGCTGCCTAGCGAGCTCAGTTCCACATCTCCATCTGTCTCTCTGTATTTGCCTCCAGAATCCATCTATATATATATATATATCGCATTCGAGCTAAACAACCCTTCATCCAAACAAGCAAAGGCAATACCAAAGCTAGCTACGCCTACGAGAGTTGAAGAAACCAACAATGACGCCGCTCGCACCCCCGAGGCCAGCAGCCTACCTCCTAGCCCTTCTCTCCGTCGTTGCCGCGGCCCTGTCGCTGGCCGCGCCGGGCATGGCGGCGGGGAAGACCGGCCAGGTGACGGTGTTCTGGGGACGGAACAAGGCCGAGGGGTCCCTGCGCGAGGCCTGCGACTCCGGCATGTACACCATGGTCAGCATAAGATGATAACCCCCCAGTTCGTGTGCCTTTGATCATAAGCCCCCCTTTGTGTCACTGACATGTGGGGCCCTCCTTTGTGTCACTGACATATGGGGTCCGGTCCCACATGTCAATGACACAAAGGGGGGGCTTATGATCAAAGGCACACGAACTGGGGGGGTTATCATCAAATGCCCCGCATGTCTTTCCTCGACGTCTTCGGCGCCAACGGAAAGTACCACCTCGACCTCTCCGGCCACGACCTCTCAGCCGTCGGCGCCGACATCAAGCACTGCCAGTTCAAGGGCGTCCCCGTCTCCCTCTCCATCGGCGGCTACGGCACCGGCTACTCGCTCCCGTCCAACCGCTCCGCGCTCGACCTCTTCGACCACCTTTGGAACTCCTACTTCGGCGGGTCCAAACCGGGCGTCCCCCGCCCCTTCGGCGACGCGTGGCCCGACGGCGTCGACCTCTTCCTGGAGCACGGCACGCCGGCGGACCGCTACGACGTGCTGGCAATCGAGCTGGCGAAGCACAACATCCGCGGCGGCCCGGGGAAGCCGCTGCACCTAACGGCGACGGTCCGGTGCGGGTACCCGCCGGCGGCGCACGTGGGGCGGGCGCTGGCGACGGGGATCTTCGAGCGCGTGCACGTGAGGATCTACGAGGAGAGCGACAAGGCGTGCAACCAGTACGGGGCGTGGGAGGAGGCGTGGGACAGGTGGACGGCGGCGTACCCGGCGACCCGGTTCTTCATCGGGCTCACCGCCGACGAGAAGTCCTACCAGTGGATACACCCCAAGAACGTCTACTACGGCATCACGCCTGTGGTGCAGAAGAAGGACAACTACGGCGGGGTCATGCTCTGGGACCGATACTTCGACAAGCAGAGCGACTACAGTAGCTACATCAAGTACTACGCCTGATCGGAGCTATGCTTCCACAAGCCACGCTTGCATCATCTCTCCGTCGATTAGATTTTGATGTGTTGTTGCAAACTTGCAAGCAAGAATAAAGTGAGGCTTGTACTTGGATAAATAATTGAACAGTTGGTCATACAGTTATGGTTTTGTTTTTTTTAAACTTCTGATCTATTCATCAACTAATACAAAGAACACCAGAAGTAAAAAATACATTCAGGTCCGTAGACCACCTAGCGACGATTACAAGCACTGGAGCGAGCCGAAGGCGCGCCGCCATCATCGCCCCTCCCTCTTCGGAGCCGGGCAAATCTTGTTGTAGTAGACAGTCGGGAAGTCGTCGTGCTAAGACCCCATAGGACCAACGTACCAGAACAGCAATCGCCGCAGATGAAGAGAAGCGTAGATCAGAAGTATCCAACTTGTAAGGACACGAACTCAGACGAACGAAGACCGGATCCACGTGGATCCACCGAAGACCAAGGTTGGAAAAAGCGGTAGGCGTAAGCGAGGCGGTTGGCCTTCGCCTAGTGCCTAGGCGGTGCCTAAGCGCCCTAGGCGCGGCCTAGGCGGTAATATAGTTTTTACCCATAGTGTATTTGTGATTATTTTGGGTGTTAGATATTAGTTTAAGGCATATAAATAAGTTAACTACCATCTACTACCATTGGAATATAACCCGTTTGGCATATTAGTGCAGTATGTGGTATGATTTCTTGCTTGCATAGGCAATTCCTTGCTTATCCTGCCTAGACCTCCATTTATGCCCTAGGCGAGGCGTTTGGCCATTGCCTAGCGCCTAGGCGTACCTAAGCGCCTCCTAGGCACTGCCTTTTCCAACCGGAGACAAACCTCCACACTCCCTCCGATGCTAGAAACACCACCGGAACGGGGCCTAGGCGGGGAGGACGTTATTCCATCTGCAAAGAGCCGCCTCCGCCTCGCATCTCTGAGTAAGACACAAACTCTAACAAAACTCAAAAAAGCATCAGAAAACGGAGCCCTTTCGCCGGCAAGGGCCGAGATCCACCAATCCTCCATGGCCCTAAGACCACAGGAGACGAGATAGACCGACGACAATGCCGGCTGAATGTGGAAGAAACCGTAGCAGAAGGTGTACGGTAGGAGCGGCGGCCGCCCGGTCATAGTTATGGTTTAATTATCAACTCCATGATTTTAATGTTTGTGTTTTTAACTTTTTATTTGTAAAATTAGAGTCTTTCAACAAACATGGTAGTCCCTCAACAGCAAATGCAGGAAGAGATACGAAAAGAGTGGATCCCGACGAATTCCTCTAGTCCGTTTATAAAATTCTGAAACTGATCATCATTGAAGAGAACTGAGAACTGAGAACTAGAAAAGACACACATCATCACCGATGAAATCCAAGCAGAACAAAAACTCAGTTTCGTCATGATAGCCTTCAGATAATCCCTATCCAAACGGTCATCAATTTTCAATGCATAACACATGTTCTTCTTTGCTTTATTAGTGTATAAGCACTCAAAAATCAGAATAATTTTATTAATAAGTCTGCCCGAGACAAAAACAGACCGTTCCATAGAATTGACCTCCAATAATAAGACTTTGAACCCATTAGCAAGCACCTTTGCGGCACCACCTTATAAATCACATCACACAAGTTAATGGATACGGTCTAAATTGCGACAAAAGAGTTGGTTAGTAATCTTGAGGGTGAGTACAATGATATTTTTCTTAATTACCTCCAAACTATCCTCTCCCCTTAGTATTTTTTAAGGCGAAAATCACTATTTCAACCCTTTAATCAAAGATTAGCGTGATTTGATCCTAATTCGAACCATGCCGTCTTCCATGCAACACAAACGCCATGGTGAATAGCGTCATCAAAAGGGTTAAATCCTGAAAAAGGTTTCTAATTAGGATCAAATTATGCTATAATTAATAAAGGGTTTAAACAGTGATTTTCGCCACCGTATCTTTTCGTATCTTTATAAAAAATGCGGCGCCGTGCGTAGGTCAACCAAGGCTGCTAAGCGCGGGTGGGCCGGTCCAAGCTGGTGGCTAGTGCGGGCATGCTGGCGTGTGATGAACATGCACCTCCGACTGAAGCAGCACATGCAGATTTGTTGATATTTCTTTTTTTGGAAAAGGTCCCAAGAGAAAAGGAGCACACGTGCACGAGAGCCTTCGAGGCTTCGGCAAGAAAACATATGCATGTGTGTCATGTGTGACGTGTGCTTTTGCTTGGAAGATGATACTCGGTTTGTTATGTGCTTGCTTGCTTGTACCCTGTTTTGTTGCAATGAAGTGATCTGGGGGCAGAGCAGGTGCGTATGTGGCTGATTCTGCACATGGCCAGTGCCAGCTGGCTTTGGGCTTTTTTTTGCCGGATAGCAAGCTTCTGGGTGATGGAGTGAGTTTTGCAAAATTTGGACCAAACCATCACAGGCCAAATAAGTTTGTGTGCCTCTGATGCATTTAGAGCAACTCTAACGCCCTGACCCAAATCGAACGGCGTTTTTGTTTGTTTTTTGTCCGTTTGGACCGGCCGCTTGCCCGCCGTCCGTCTCGTTTCAGATTTGAGTCGGCAGTGCGTCCAACGCACCGACGCATATGTGCCGGCGTGGTTGGCTGACCGCCCTTTTTCAACAAATAGCATAAATTTTGCATTATTTCACACAACTTCCGCATTATTTCACAAGCAAATATATAGTCCACAAACCAAATAAATAGCATAGTTTGAACCAACTAAAATAGCATAGTTTTACAACCCGGATAAAAGTAAAATTGTCTCACATAGTTTTGCAAGCCGAATAAAATAGATACATATATTGGTTGCCAACATGAGTCTACATATGCTCAACCAAATCAGTTTGCAGTTGCATGAGAGTTTCCCAATCACGCATGTCATGATGAAATTATGTGAACTGTTCAAACGTTGTCGCTCCTCCATGCTCAGGCACAATATTCTCACCCTGAAACTGAAACCCTTGATCGTAGAGCCGTTTCGGGCACTCATCTTCTACGATCATATTGTGCATGATCACACAAGCAGTCATCACCTCTCACAGTTTCTGCGTGCTCCAAGTATTACCAGGATACCGAACGATGCCCCATCGAGATTGCAAAACACCAAAGGCACGCTCGACGTCCTTCCTAGCACTCTCTTGCTCTTGGGCAAATCTTTTCCTCTTCTCTCGGACAGGGTTGGGGATTGTCTTCACAATAGTGGTCCACTGTGGATAGATGTCATCACCCAGGTAGTATCCTTTGTCGTAGTTGTGGCCGTTGATAGTAAAGTTCACCGATGGGTTGTTGCCTTCAGCAAGCCTAGCAAACACCGGCGAGCGCTAAAGCACGTTGATATCATTGTGTGATCTGGCCATGCCAAAGAAAAAGTGCCAGATCTAGATATCTTGAGACGCCGCGGCCTCAAGTATGACAGTGCAAGCCCTGACATGGCCCTTATATTGCCCTTGCCAAGCTGAAGGGCAGTTCTTCCACTCCCAGTGCATGCAGTCTATGCTGGCAAGCATCCTTGGGAAGCCCATGCTGGCATTCATCGCCAACAAATGGGCTGTATCTTCAGGAGTCGGCTCTTTCAAGTACCCTGGACCAAACACAGCAATAACAACCTTGCAGAACTTATACAGAGAGTCTAGGCATGTAGACTCGCTCATACGAACGTACTCGTCAATGAGATCACCGGGCACTCCGTATGCAAGCATTCAGATGGCGGCGGTGCATTTTTTATAAGAGGAGAAACCAATCTTTCCAACGGCATCCTCTTTGCACTCGAAATAGTCATCATAGCCGACCACCCCCTCTCTAATACGGTTGAAAAGATGCCTACTCTTACGAAAATGGCGGCGGAATTTATGATGTTTGAACAACGGGTTTGTTGTGTCAAAGTAGTCCTTCCAAAGAAGGAAATGTCTGCTCTCTCGGTTGCGATTCAATGTCGGAAGGTGGCCCGGAATGGAGCCACGAAACGTCGGGCGCTGGCTATTGAGGTGGTGATGGACCAACACGGCAGTCAAGATCTCCTCCTCATCATCGGACGAGGAATCGTCGGAGTCGCAAAGGAAATTGTGAAAAAAGAACCCGTCGGCGGAGTCCAATTTATACCTTGGCAAACTGTCGAACAACTGGCAAGCGTCGACGAAGGAGACAACCGGCGAAGGGAGTCGGCGTCCAGTTAGCTGCCCTGCCGGCGTCCGACGAGCGTGTCGGCGTCCGACGAGCGTGTCGGCATCCGACGAGCGTGTCGTTGTCTGACGAGTGTGCCGGTGAGGATCTGGCCGGGGCAGCGAGGCGGCTTCTTGGCCGCAGTCGTGGCTGTGTCAGGGAAGCAGGGTGTCACGCCCCATATGTGACCCTATCCTAAAGGAACTTGAAGGTCCCACCAAGGATAGAAGCACATATTGGAGACACTTTTGCATGGTGGATATCATTACATCGTACCATTACATAATAGTTGGGGATACATACAAGAGGCATACAAAGCCACACGAATACAACAACATCATACATAAGAGCATCATCCAACTACGGATGAAACACAAACAGAAACTCAAACGACATCCACCCTGCTAGCCCAGGCTGCCGACCAGGAACCTATCCCCTGAACGACGAAGTAGAAGAAGAACTTAAAACAAGCAAGCATCACTCTCGCGTCATGATCATCGCATAACCTGTACCTGCAACTTTTGTTGTAGTAATCTGTGAGCCATGAGGACTCAGCAATCCCATTACCATGGGTATCAAGACTAGCAAAGCTTAATGGGTATGAAAAGGATAAGTGGTGAGGTTGCAGCAATGACTAAGCATATATGGTGGCTAACATACGCAAATAAGAGCGAGAAGAGAAGCAACGCAACATTGAGAAGTTAGAAGTGATCAAGGGGTGATCCTGAAACTACTTGCGTTCAAACATAACACAAACCGTGTTCATTTCTCGACCCACTCGAAAAGAGACCATCACGATTACATACACGGTTGGGCATTTTAATTCGAATCTGGTGTCAAGTTCTCTACAACCGGACATTAACAAATTCCCATCTGCCACATAACCGCGGGCATGGCTTTCGAAAGTTTATACCCTGCAGGGGTGTCCCAACTTAGCCCATTATAAGCTCTCACGACCAACGAAGGATATTCCTTCTCCCGGGAAGACCCGATCAGTTTCGGAATCCCGGTTACAAGACATTTCGACAATGGTAAAACAAGACCAGCAAGACCACCCGACTGTGCCGACAAATCCTGATAGGAGCTGCACATATCTCGTTCTCAGGGCACACCGGATAAGCTAAGCGTACAAGTACCAACATAACCCAAGTTGCCAAGGGATGGTCCCGCACGGTGCTCTAGTGTGGACCAACACTCAGAGGAGCACTGGCCCGGAGGGAGGGGGATAAGATGACCCTCGGGCTTCGAAAACCCAAGGGAAAAAGGCTTAGGTGGCAAATGTTAAACCCAAGGTTGGGCCTTGTTGGAGGAGTTTTATTCAAAGCGAATCGTCAAGGGGGTCCCATACACCCGGCAGCGTAAGGAACGCAAAATCAAGGAACATAACACCGGTATGACGAAAACTAAGGTGGCAAGAAAGGAACAAAACACCAGGCATAAGGCCGAGACTTCCACCATTTACTAAGTATATAAATGCATTAATTAAATAAGAGATATTGTGATATCCCAATATAATCCTGTCCATCATGGAGCAATCTTCGACTTCACCTGCAACTAACAACGCTATAAGAGGGGCTGATCAAAGCGGTAATGTAGCCAAGCAACGGTTTGCTAGAAAGGGTGAAAAGGTTAGAGACAGACATGACAATCTAGGAGGCTTGATCAACAAGAGGTATGTAGCGCGACATAGCGATAGAACGAAGCAACTAGCATAGCAATAATAGTAGTGAGATTCAGGGTGATGGTCATCTTGGCTGAAATCCCGCTAGGAAGAAGAACGAGTCCATGAAGAAGACGAATGGACGAAGACGAACTACGCGTAGTCAAACGAATCCTCACGGTCGCAACGAAACAGAAACTACCGAGAAAAAGCACAACCGGAAAGAAGCAAACAACATGATAAACACACAATACATAAACATGACATGGTGCTCAACCAAGTATGATGCATGACAAAGGCTATATGATGCTACTCATGGCAAGATATGATGCATACAAGAACAACATATGCAAGCAAGTTTAAATGAGGCCGGAAACAACATATAACAAATCCGGTAAGTCCTCATATGCAAATTTCGAAATTAGTACAGATCTGAATAAACCTTATGTTCAAGTTGTTAAACAGCAAGTTAAGATGCATCAAGATGACTTACACGAAATTCTAGTCAAGTTTCATATAAAGTTCATTTAATTCGGAGCTACGGCCTAAAAGATATGAGCAAAACAAGTCAAACATGACATTGATGCAAAATACATTCAAACATCAAGCAAACACTCTCAAAACATGGATGCAACATGATAAGATGAAACTACATGCAACTCTAAGCAAGTTTCATATAGAGCATGCTCAAAACGGAGCAACGGTGCAACACATACATTCCAAACAAGTTATAACAACAATCTGCCCAAAACAGCAAGTAGGCACTTTGCAAACATCAAAACAACATGCCACAGGAAACTTATGAGCACAAATTTGACATGCACTTCATGTAAAGATAACATACTTCAAATATCATTAAAGGTTTAGGTTCATAGGCATCAAGATTAAACCAATATGATCAATGCAAAATGCAACTTTATAACACAATAGCATAAGCATGAGCAGAGTTAATGTGATGGCAACTTGAGAGCAAGAAAGAGACAAGCTACAGCAAGTATACATAGCAACCAAGGGCATGGCATCAAAGTACACATAACAAAGAGAAAATAGCATCATAGCATCATATACAAAAGGCTCATGGATTAGTGGGAACCAACATGACAAGACTGAAAGTTGAAACAGTTTCAGCAAATGTAAAACAGCAACATTATGATAGCATATTTGCAAGTAAACATGGGCAAACGCCGGGCCGGGCCGGGTTTCGGGCCGGGCTTGTAAAAGCCCGACCTTCATTTCTCAAGCCCGAGCCCGGCCCGAAGCCCGAAATACTCCTTGTCTTCAAGCCCAAGCCCGGCCCGAAATGAAGCCCGAAGCCCGAAAGCCCGGCTCGAACGCTATTTTTCAGTGTACGCACGTGCAAGCCCGACCCGAAGCCCGAAAGCCCGGCCCGAAATACATGAAAAGTGAAGCCCGAGCCCGGCCTGAACTATCTTCCGGGCTGCAAAACAAGGCCCGAGCCCGGCCCGAACGTCAAGCCCGGCTCGGCCCGGCCCGGTTCGTCAGGCCGGGCTGTCCATGCCCGGGTCTATTTGCAAGCATGGAACAGAGGCATATGATCTTCAAAATTAGCAAACCTGGCATGTGAACAAAATACTCATAGAATACTACAATTCATGTAATTGGAGCATCTCCAGAAGAGGCACGGATCACTCAATAACAAGCTCACAACATAGCATCATGAAGTTAACAGGAATCTGGAACATTATATAAGCATGTTCATAGCAATAAAAACATATGCTACAGGACATATATAGGGCATCAAGAGGCATGGAATGATAGAGCATATCATAGGCAACAAAACATCTCAACTAAGCATCTCCAGATTATGCATGGATTAATTGGTAGAATCAAGCAAACATGTCAACATGATATAGCAGTTTCAACATTGACAGAAAGTTAACAGCAAGTGGCTCACTTCACAAGCTTGATGCACTCACTACAGAGCATATAAAAATACATGGATTGCACCCCTGTAAATATGGCATAAACATGCTCCTAAAACAGACATCATGCTCATAGGATGCACACACAAAATGCAACGAAAATGACAAAACAACAAGTTATAACAGTTTTCAGTAGTTAATAGCAACATGCACTTTTGCGACATGGATTAATATATTAAGATGCACCCTAACATGAATGCAAAGCACACCAACATGTAGAGCACAAAGAGCAGAACATGTGCATATCAAGATCATCATCAAAGCATCAACAGAGACAAAGTTGTGACATTCACAAGATGCACAAATGATGTTAACAATCAGCAGATTCCAGCAGTAACCATCATATAGCACTCTTGCAACGATGATTAGGGCATCAAGATGGAATCAAACAAGCATGTCACAATGGAATGAAATGTAGAGAATCTCACAATGAACATTTTGATATATTATGCATGCAAAACGAATCTACGGTCAGAGAGTTATGGCATGTTGAACAGGGCACCAGAACGCTGAAAATTAGGGACCTGGAAGAATTTTACCCTCGCGAAAAACTGGACGGGACGGAGCGGGACGAGGAGATCCGGGCGCAGCGGGGAATTTGGATCGGGGGAGTAGTGGATCTCATCCACCTCCCCGGATCCGGCGCCGGCGAGAGCTCCGGCGAGGGGGAGGCCGGCGAGGGGCGCGGGATGGCAGAGTAGGTCGGGGACGGCGCGGGGCCGCGGATCCCGGCGAGAAGCGAGGGCCGGCGAGGCGGCGGAGATCGGGCAGCGGTCGGCGCTGAGGCGGGGCGGCGGCGGCGGCAGGCGGGACCCGGCGGGGCGGTGAGCCGCGGGTCGACGCGAAGGGCACGGGGCAGCGCCCGCGGGGAGCGGCAGTGGCGAGATGGGCCCCGCGGGCCGGTTGCGGGTTGCGGCGGGCCGCACTGTGGGAGGCGCAGGGAGGGCGACATGGCGGCTCCTGATTGGAGCGGGCAACGTGGAGGCGGGGGTGGACGAGTCCGGCGGCGGGGGGACATGTCCGGCGGGCGAGAGGGAGGGTTTGATCTAGGGTTTGCCTGAAATTTCGAGGGAGGGGACTAATTTATAGGTAGAGGGAGCTAGGAGAGTCTAAATAGGGTGCGGTTTTCGCCCACACGATCGTGATCGAACGACGGAGAGCATGGAGGGGAGTTAGATGGGCTAGGTGGGCTGTGTGAAAGGGTGTTGGGCTGCAAGAGAAAAGAGGATTTCGGTTAACTCGGTTAACCGTTGGGGCATCAAACGACCTCCAAATGAAACAAAATTTGATGGGCGGTCTACCGGTGATATACCAAGGTCACTCGGCAAATCTCGACCCATTCCGAGAACTTTTTCGGCGGATCACAAAACCAAGGACTAAGGGGTGCCGTAGGCGCGCACGAATGGGGTTGGGCTCAGAATGGACAGCAGAGAGAACTGGAAGGATCCGGACGGATGCAAATTTTCAAAAACATGCAGATGCAATCCAGATGATGACATGACAAAATGCAACACGCAAGCAAATGACATGGCAACAACGACGAATAACTGGGAGACACCTGGCGCATTGAATTCGAGGCGTTACACAGGGGTGGGGTGCTTTCGGTTCCCTGGTGGCAAGACGGCTGTGGCGGGCTACGTCGGAGGTGGCAGCATTGTAGAGGGGATGTTGCGGCGCCAGCAGAGGCACCAGAAAAATGGGCGCCGGCTTCGGCGACAAAGGAGGCGGGCGAGGGTTTCCTGTTGGAATGGGAGAGGATGGCCAATGTGCCACCGACCAGCGGGCCAGGGAAAGGAGTAGGCGGTCGCGCGCGCGTCCGTTTCATGTCCACACCGACGCAAATCTGGCTCAAAAATGAACCGAGAATGAGTCAGCAAGCGGACAAAAAACGGACGAGCCTCTGTTTGGGTCCGCGCGTTGGGCTGACTTTTCTGTCCACGCCGACCCAAACGGACGCCCGCAGACGAAATGGGTCGCCCCGTTGGAGTTGATCTTACCTCTCAGCAAATCATTGAAGTGTTAAAAAAAAGCAAATCATTGAATGTTCGATCAATTAGTTTTTTATTATTATTTCATATTCTCATGAAAAAAAATATTATTTCATATGCATCCCAGCTCACACTACTTAAAAACCTTTGGAATAACCAATCCATACAAATCACCCTCTGCGCGAGTACTCTAGGACCTAATTAGTTCTCCATCCGTCCGGAAATACTTGTCATCAAAATAAATAGAAGGGGATGTATCTAGATGTATATTAGTTCTAGATGCATCATTTTTTATCTATTTTGATGACAAGTATTTTCGGACGGGGGTACTTTTTTTTCAGGTGTGTGCGTGCGCCTGAGCATGTGTGTATGCAGGGACAATTTTTCTGGCCCGGTATCTACACATATACGTATGTGCCTGAACCCAGTAAAATAACCCGTCAACTTGAAAGCAACACTTGATGGGAAGCCCAAAAGCCCACAAAGTAAAACCCTCCGTGCAGCTTCATAGGGAATATTTTCATAGAAAGTTGATTATAAATAGGTCGATGAACCGCCTAGTTTTGTTGTTTGGTAAAACCAGACAGAAGTGTTACTTGATGGTAATGAAGTAACAAAGTCTTATCACATACTCTCTCCGTTCCTAAATATAAGTCTTTTTAAAGATTTTAAATGGGCTATCATATACGGATGTATATAGACATTTTTTAAAGTGTAGATTCATCATTTTGCTTCGTATGTAGTCATTTGTTTAAATCTCTAGAAAGACCTATATTTAGGAACGGAGGGAGTAATTGTTTGGAATAGACTTTCTAATATGCGGTAAAAAAATATTACTACAATAGTGCTACATGGCACTGACAATCTCACCATGAAAAGGGGCAACTGATGATCCATACCGTAGGACAGATGGCAGCTGATGATCAATAGAATATGTTTGGTTTATGGGCATAACCTGTGAATGTCTGCACACATCGAAATCAAAGACTTTGATCTGGCGAGCAACTGAGTAACCACTCTTTGAATTATCTCAGCTATATGCTCAAATGTGTGATTCTGCTGGTGCAGAGGCAACTGGTGTCGCAGCTTGTGTAGATACATCGATGTGTAAATGCTGTTCTGGCTTTGATTTACCTATCCCTGTCCTGATCACAGTAAACAGACATTTTATGACTAAACTCATAAAAACCCCAAATTTACAAAATTCATCCTAGCATCCGCAGCATCTCAATGAGAGCCAAGTAGCACCGATTGACCTCTTTATGCGTTAGCAAATACTAGTAGTGCTAAGATTATAAATACTCAACTTCAAACCCGATAGAAATTAAACAAAAACACACACAACATGGGACATCATGAGCAGATATCGGAGGTAGAACATCCACCTGCCTGATACTATACACGTAAGATAACCAAACGCTTGCACGCATGCATACACACTGAAATGCAAGCAAGATCGATTGGCAAGGGAGCCTGCCACAACATGCTTGTGTGAAAAGTAAAGCAAAACAAATTGAATGAAACACAAGTCAAGTACTCATTAACCGAAGCAAGTCAATGTACCTTTCACCATCCATGCCGGTTGACGAATGTCCACAAGGATCAGATAATAGACAGGACTTGCCAAATTAAGAGATTAATTCTTACAAGTCCATTTCACAGCTGATCAGTGCATATGCTACATAGATGGTCAATCTCCTTGGTCCAACACACAAAATGCAAATACCTACAGTCCTACACCAGACAAGCCCTTTCTGCATTTCAGTCGCCAGAATAATGTAAAGAGACCTGTGGAGCAAGCAATACCATCAGCCAAACAATTTTCTACTAGTCATTCAGGAGAATCCGTTGGGAATTATTCTCACGACTTCTGTATGACTCGAATAAAAAGCATTAGCTTTGCCATTGTGGAAGTTAAATCATCTCAGAGTTACTAGGAAAAAAACAACATAAGAAAAAGAAAACACTACATAATTTGTAGCGTAGTATCACACGTTCGAACTCAAATTTAGCAGTTTTTTGCTACATTTGATCTAACTAGAAGCTAAAAGAACAATGTGCATATGAGGGGCTCATGGTCTTATGGAGGAGAAAAGAAGGGGCAGGTTTCTAGCTAAAGGCATACTTTTTAGAAATGCAAGACCCAGCTAGACACTAACAAATTGAAGCAAGGGATCATGCGTCTCGTCTTGTTAACTGAAATTTCCTTAGATCCAAAATGACTGCCATTTTCTTTGTACTCTTCACAGCATCAAGCAATAATTTCAACACTACACCAAAGATTATGCTAGTGAAACTAAAAAGATCTTATTAGGGATGAAGCAGTTCTATGTGACGAATCTAGTCATGATTATGAAGTGCTATTAGACATCCATGATGGCCAAAATTGAAGAACTTAACTCCAGATAAAGCACGGCCAATGTATGTCAGACCGACCAAATTATTTAAGTGGCTAGTGGTCAATTACATATATATGCAAGTTTAGCGGACAATGAGTGGCGTGCTGAGAAAATGTTTAACAAAACCGCCTGAAACTATGAAAATTGCCCAAAACTATACTACTACAATAACTCGAAGCAACATGATGATTAGCAGTATAAGATTTAACAAAACCGCCTACAGTTGGAGATAAGCTTACCTGCTCAACCAGCAGGTCAAATAGCATGTCCAACCTGACAATCATCTTACATATCAACCAAAAGCTCAGCTCCATTGTGTCCAACATCAACATGTGTTCCTACAAACATAAAAAGTCAAACAACGTGTCATGTGGGCAGAGAACATCGCCACCACAACAAGGAGAAGGTGAAAGAGCTCAAAGCTTGATCCTCACGTCAGTCCCCCTGATTTCCATATCAAGAATATTAGATTGTTACTGCACCATATCCATATGACACATCTGAAGCTTTCGCATTTACTAACTCACTATATAATGGGAGCCCTACTCTGTAACCAATACCAGCGATCAATAAAGCAGAAACGTGAGTTTAGGCTCAAAACCCTAAGCACACGACGCCACGGCATTCCAACAAAAGATAAATAGAAACGAGCACGTCTCAACTAGGTATTAGAAAATCCATTGTTGTGAATTCAAGAAAAGCAACTCAATTTTGATAGAGTAATACTCTACTTTCTCTAACAGATAAACATTAACACACCTATGTCAAATATTTTATTCTTCCGCTATTTCTTCTACTTACAAAGGTTGGAGTTGGCAGTGAGTTCACATGTAGGACCAGCAAACTTCACAAATAAGCAAATGCACTTCTACCCACATGCAGGACCAGCAAATTTCAGAAATAAACAAATGCACTGCTAGCTACCCCCCATGCAGGACAAGCGGCCTTCCAAGAAAAAAAATGCACTTTTACTCACATGTGTGACCTAACACAAATAAACAAATACACTACTACTTTCATGTGAGACCAACACTTGTAAAAGGTACAAATAACAAATACCAGAATAAGACTCCAACTCAAAACCGTGATCTTGGTTTTAGTTGCTATTCCCAACCAATACTTCTAGTTCTTCACCATAGCATAAGAGAGTGAACAAACTGCAAATTGTAATTCCAACGTGACGATAGACCTCTATTGCTACTGGATCCACGACCTTGTGCAGTCTCCTTACTAATGTCTATCCTCTTTTGTTTCACAGTTCGAAATGTTGTATCACTTTAAATCTAGCAAAGGACCTACTTTCCTTAAGATTATTCAAGGCTTGCCACATGCAAAACTCTCTTTGTAATATTGTATTTTCGCTATGATTTTTAACCATGAACAGCCCAACAGCCACATGACACCAACGTCTTTCAACGATATCCTAAACCAATGTCTTAAGTCCTCATACTTTTTTGGTGGCTTTGTAGCAATGCATGGGTATTGTGCTAGTTTACTGAATATTCCCATAACAGCGTATACTCATTAATATCGTAAAAATGAAGAACATGGACAATCATACTGTTAACTGGTCAGAATGGACAAGTTATCTAGAGCTATCCTGAAGCTCATTCTACGCCATATCGGAAAAAAAATCTCATACTAATAAATCTTGGTAACATGTTGGATCATGATTTAAATCATCTTTAAGTAAATTTTAGCACAAAAAGATGAAAATGAACTCCGATTATTAGTGTTTCCTGGTACAAATAGATTTGCCACATAGAGGGCAATCCTACAAATGATAAATGAATAATTACTCATAATTTCAAACGAAGTTGTTATTTTTTATTTGAACTCTGTTAGAAATATCATCAGAGGTAACATACTGAACAAAATAAATATAAATAAGCTTAAGCTTCAAAGGGTTCAAGCCAGTTTTCTTGTAGTCAACTTCCAGCTGTTGTGTATCTCCTCTTCAGAAAAAAATGGCACGTCAGATATGCACTAACATTACCATTTGAGCTATGTTTATAAAGCGGTAAAGCGAAGCGAGGCGCTTGGGGGGCGCCTCACTGCTTAAGCGATAAAGCGTAAAGCGAGGCGACGCTTTAGACAGACTCTGAACCTGATGGGCAGTATAATAGAGCACCATTTAGTGAGACATATATATGTTGATTCTAATCCACCAGTGAGCCCATATATTCTGATCCATCCACTAAGCAGTAAGCAACTAGCCAATTGCTATAAGAGAGGCAGTAGCACCTAACAGCAGAGGAGTTGTGCATAGCATAACACACAACAGAGCAGAAAAGGCTAGTGCAGATCTGAGGAAGCTGCTGCCAGAGGAGAGAGGAAAGAGCTGAAAGCCTGGATATTTGCACGCTCTGGTTTTGGTTCTCTCTCTTTCTTTCCCCTCCTGTAACTGTTTCAAATGTGAGCCCATCCCTGTTTCCCTGCCAGGAATCTCTGTACCCTGCCTGGCAAGTCTAAGGCGTCCTCTCTGCCTTAAAGCGCCAATCAGGATGCCTAAGCAGGCGCTTCAGATGCTTTAGTGTCTAAGGCGGACGCCTTAGACACATGTCTAAAGCGAGTTGGACGCTTTGAGCCTGGAGGGCGCTCTAACGCTTAAGCGTCGCTTAAGCGACGCTTTAGGGACGCTTTACAAACAGAGCATTTGAGAATTATATCATCCTTCAATAGGTAGGAAACAATAAATTCTATAAATGGATTTGCCAATCTTGTTAATCATTGTATATTTCTGGAACACATACACAGGTAAGCATTGTTTTATTGTATGGATATTCATATAACAAGCCGATGATGACAGTTTGCTAGTTCTGACTTAAACCACAAAAATAACTAGAAGAAGCTAACCAATTGCAGCCTAGTGCCTGGCTACAGAACATAAAGAAAATGAAATACCAGAATATATTTTTGTTAGTCAATCATAATCATTACATAGAAGAGACCACACACACATCAGAACAAAACACTGCAGAACATCATCGATGTACATTGAAGAGGCCATGAAGCAGCAAAAGAAACAAATGATATGATAGTAATTCAAATTGTTGGCTTAACACGGAATGACGTGAGCATAATTTCATCAGCCAATTGTTGAATAATAATTTGTTTTTTTGTATCGAAATGTAATCCATGCTATTACCTGCAGTGTAGACACTTTCGAATGGATGATAGTGAGGACGGCGTGCGGTGGTTTCGGCAAGCTTCTTGAAATTCAATGACTCGAGGTGGATCATGAAGATGCCATTAACTGTCCAAATTAACACCAAGTTATTCTGCTCAGCAAACCCTAGTATCGATAGGGCTATGGGGTTTTTATCCTCCGACTTCAGAGAAAGTAGCTTGTCCAGTTGAATAGTTCTTCCAAGCTCCCATGAAGCAACACCAGCACAATCTGTCTTCCTCTTCCATAACTGGGCAGTGTAGTCTGACACTGACATGAAGAGGAAACCCAGCCCGCCGCCCTTGGCCCTCATAACCTAGAAGTAGTTGCCCAGGCCATACATATCCACTGGCACTCGTATCACAGACAGGCTCTGCTTCTCCAAATCAAACTCAAGAATGCCATCAACATTCCCAGAAAGCATCCAGTAAAGGGAATCTCCAACCAGCACAGCACCAGGCTCATAAAGCAGGGTGGAATAACTGCTCCTATGAGCGTGGTATGGAAGCAGTGTTGGGATAAGATCTCCCCATAAGCCGGCCTTTGACGAGTAAACACAGGCAATCACACGTGTATGTTGCTCGTCATCCGAATGTCTCACTACCAAGACCACCTGGAAGTGTTGGAGCTCTCCGGCGATGCGAAGCACCGTCCCGTGTGTCCTCTCGAACTCCGGGGGGATGGCAATGCGGTGCAGGTCGCCGGTGACGGGGTCCCACACCACGACCTGGAAACGCTTCATAGGCCAGAAGAGTACGAGGCCATGGCGGTGTTAGACTATGTATAGCTTCTGTACCTATGTACGTATATGGTACATATTGTAACACAACCATTATATATAATGAGATAAGCCACCCCTAGAGGGTTGTGCTGGTTCCCCAAAACTTATTGTCTTACATGGTATCACGCTAGGTTACGATCGCTTCCGCTTCTAAACCCTAATACCCGCACCGCCGCCGCAGCCGCCGCCGCCTTCACCGCCGCCGCCGCGCCACCGATCGCGCCGCCGCCATGTCGAGCGCCGCCACCACCGGTTCCACTGCTGCGGGCTTCCTCCTGGCCTCTCTTGCGGCTCTGCTCAACCTCCCGCTCGATGCCATCTCTGTTCCGGCTCCGATCGGGAGAAGGAGCATCGGCTCCGTCTTCTCCACGCCGCCGGCGCCCTCGCTTGGGCGTGACCTCGTGGTCCACACTGCGGCGCCGCCGTCCGCTGCGGACTCCGCAGGCGTCGTCCCGCCGCTCCTGTCGCAAGCGGATCACACTGCCCCGCTGGTGGGGTTGGCGGCGTCCGCCCCGGCCGCGGGCCTTGCGGCGTCCGCACCGGCCGCGAGCTTTGCGGCGCCCGCCCTGGCTGCGGTCCCGCCTCCTCCCGCATCGGCTTCGATGCCTCCGGCTGCCTCCATGGTGTTTGCACCCCAGGCAGCCTCCTCGATGGGATTGTCTTCGCCGCCGCCGTTTCACTTCGGTCATCTCATCACCATCAAGCTCTTCGCCGACAACTACATCTTCTGGCGTGCGCAGGTTCTCCCGCTCTTGGGGAGTCACTACCTGCTAGGCTACGTCGACGGATCGCTTCCCTGCCCACCCGCGCTGGTAGACAGCGTGCACGGTCCGGTCTACAATCCGGCCCATCGCGTCTGGACGGGGCAGGACCAGGCGAACCTCTCCTCCATCCAGGGGTCGCTCTCGCCGGCAGTTGCCGGCCTTGTTGTCTTCGCGAAGACGTCTCATGAGGCCTGGACCATCCTTGAGCGCACCTTTGCAGCGCAGTCCCAGGCTCGTGTCTCTGCACTCCGTCGTCAGCTTGGAGAGTGTCAGAAGCTTGACTCCACTGCCACTGAGTTCTACAACAAGGTCAAGGGCCTCGCCGACACATTGGCCTCCATTGGACAGCCCCTCACCGACTCCGAGTTCAACTCGTTTATTGTCAATGGTCTTGATGAGGAGTATGATGCCTTAGTCGAGATCATCAACGAGCGGGGCAACTCGACACCCATGCTGGCACACGAGGTTTTCTCTCGGCTCCTTCTCACTGAGCAACGGGTCGAGACTCGCCGCACCAGGGGCACTGGCTCCCTCTCGGCCAACGCCGCCACCAAGGGTGGCCGCTCTTCTTCATCACCCCGGTCTCCCTTGGGGCTGCCACCGTCGCCCGCCTCGGCCCCCCCACCTACTACGACCTTACCGGGGGCTGGCGGTCCACGTGTGTGTCAGCTTTGTGGCCGCGATGGGCACTGGGCCTCCAAGTGTCATAAGCGCTTCCAGTGAAGCTTCCTTGGTCTTGGCAATGACGGCAAAGATACACGCAACAATGCCCGTCAGGTCGCCATGGCTGATCGTCCCGCGCCGCAGAAGCAACAGGGACACACTCAGTCCTACTCCATCGATCCACATTGGTACATGGACTCTGGGGCGACAGAGCATCTAACCAGCGAGATGGGGAAGCTTCACACTCGTGAACCCTATCATGGCTCCGACAAGATCCACACCGCCAATGGAGCAGGTATGCACATCTCTCATATTGGTCAAGCATCTCTTCTCGCCAATAGGAGTCTTCAGCTTCGCAATGTTCTTCGAGTTCCATCTGTGACCCGTAATCTTCTTTCAGTTCCTAAACTCACACGTGATAATAATGTGCTTTGTGAATTTCACCCTTTTGATCTTTTTATTAAGGATCGGGGCACGAGGGACATTCTTCTTAGTGGGCGGTTGTGCCAGGGCCTCTACCGTCTGGAGCATCCTGGTGTCGCTCGTGTTTTCAGTGGAGTTCGGGTCTCTCCGTCACAGTGGCATGCTCGTCTTGGTCACCCGGCCACACCTATTGTCCGTCATATTTTGCGTCATCATGAGCTTCCTAGTTTGTCTAGTCATAAAGATGTAGCAGTGTGTGATGCTTGTCAGCAGGGGAAGAGTCATCAACTTCCTTTTTCGGAGTCCAGTCGTGAGGTGAAACATCCTTTAGAACTTGTGTTTTCAGATGTATGGGGTCCTGCTCAGACTTCTGTCAGTGGTCATAATTACTATATCAGTTTTGTTGATGCTTATAGTTGCTTTACCTGGCTTTACCTTATTAAACACAAATCTGATGTGTTTGATATTTTTGTTCAGTTTCAAAAACATGTTGAACGTCTTCTCAAGCACAAAATTGTTCATGTCCAGTCAGACTGGGGGGCGAGTATCGCAACCTCAACTCTTTTTTTCAGTCGCTTGGGATAGCTCATCGTTTAGCATGTCCACATACACATCAGCAGAATGGTTCAGTCGAACGTAAGCATCGTCATATTGTTGAAGCTGGTCTTACTCTTTTGGCCCATGCATCTGTTCCGTTTCGGTTTTGGAGTGATGCTTTCACCACTGCATGCTTTCTCATCAACCGTACTCCTACTCGTGTTTTAAACATGAAGACTCCCATTGAGGTTCTCCTTAATGAACAACCTGATTATACCTTTCTCAAGGTATTTGGGTGTGCTTGCTGGCTGCATCTTCGTCCATATAACAAGCGCAAGCTTGAGTTTCTTTCTAAGAAGTGTGTTTTTCTTGGCTATAACTCTCTTCATAAAGGTTAAAAATGTCTTCATGTTCCCACTAATCGTGTCTATATATCTCAGGACGTCGTGTTTGATGAGCATGTTTTTCCCTTTGCCAACCTTCCTGTGTCCACTGTCGAACCACCATCCCTGCATTCATCCTCTGTTGCTTCTGACCAATTTGATGATGTTGCATACTCTCCTTTGCTGTTACCTAACCATGGTGCAGGAACCGGACGTGGAGCTCGTTTGGAGCTGTTGGAGGATTCACCATCATCATCGTCGTCTTCTGGTGGGCACGTCGATCGCCCTATGTTGCATGGCATCGATTCGCGTGCCCATGCATGGTCACCCGACGAGCCCGTCGCGCCGAGCATCTCCACTGCTCGGTCCGTTTCGCCAGCGGCCGCCGAGTCGCCCGCGGCTCGGCCCGTCACGCCGTCTTCGCCTGCGGCTCGGCCCGTCACGCCGTCTTCGCCCGCGGCTCGGGTCCTCACGTCGCCTTCATCAGCGGATCGGCCCGCGACACCGGCCGCGCCACGGCCCACTATGCCGAGCTGGCCATCGGCCCGGTCTGTGATGCCGGAGTCGCCAGCTGCTTCGTCTGCTCTGCCGGTTTCGCCGGTGGGTCGGCCTTCTTCGCCAACCGAGTCCGAGGCTACCGTGACTGGCTCCTCGTCACCGGCTGACTCGTCAATGTTGCCGTCCTCCAGCCCGTTGCAGGCTGCTCCGTCGACCTCGGTGGTTCCTGTGTCCAGACCACATACACGCAGTCGCAGTGGCATTTTCAAACCTAAGGAACGTAAGGATGGTACGGTTGCTTGGTTGGCTGCTTGTTTGGCTGCTACTGTTGCGGATCCATCTTCTGAGCCTCGCTCATATCAGGCTTCCCTGTGCATTCCACATTGGCGAGAGGCTATGGAGCAGGAGTTTCATGCTCTTCTTCGTAACAAGACATGGACTCTCGTTCCTCCACCACCACGGGTAAATGTTATTGACTCAAAATGGGTATTCAAAGTGAAGAAGCATTCGGATGGATCTATTGAGCGTTACAAAGCGCGACTTGTTGCTCGCGGTTTTCGGCAGCGTCATGGTCTTGACTATGAGGACACCTTCAGTCCTGTCGTCAAGCCTACCACTATTCGGCTTCTTCTCTCCATTGCTGTTTCTCGTGGTTGGTCACTTCGTCAACTTGATGTGCAGAATGCTTTTCTACATGGATTTTTAGAGGAAGAGGTTTATATGAAACAGCCGCCTGGTTTCTCTGATCCTGATCGTCCTGACTATATCTGTCGTCTTTCCAAAGCACTATATGGTTTGAAGCAAGCTCCTCGTGCCTGGCATGCCCGCCTTGCCTCTGCCCTTCGTGCTCATGGGTTTGTGCCGTCTACTGCTGACACTTCGTTATTTCTTCTACAGAAGCCAGAAGTCACTATGTATCTTTTGGTATATGTCGATGATATTATCCTTGTCAGCTCTTCTCAGTATGCTGCTGATGCTCTTGTCTGCTCTCTTGGTGCTGATTTTGCGGTCAAAGATCTTGGGAAGCTTCACTACTTTCTTGGAGTTGAGGTCACTTCTCGTGCTACTGGTCTTGTCCTTACGCAGAAGAAGTACTCCTTGGAGTTGTTACAGAGAGCTGGCATGCTGAAGTGCAAACCGACCACCACACCCATGTCGTCTACCGACAAGATAACAGCTGTTGATGGTGAGCTTTTGTCTCCTGCGGATGCCACAGAGTACAGGAGCATTGTTGGTGGACTTCAGTACTTGACGATCACGAGACCAGATATCTCTTATGCTGTTAACAGGGTTTGTCAGTATCTTCAGGCTCCCAGAGATACTCATTGGGCTGCTGTTAAACGCATTCTTCGTTATGTTCAGTTCACCCTGACATTTGGTATGCATATTCGGCCGACTTCCTCTCGGGTCCTTTCGGCCTTCTCTGATGCAGATTGGGCTGGTAGCCCAGATGACAGGCGATCCACGGGGGGTTATGCAGTATTCTTTGGCTCTAATTTGATCGCCTGGAGTGCTCAGAAACAGGCTACTGTGTCACGTAGCAGTACTGAAGCTGAGTACAAGGCTGTGGCTAATGCTACTGCAGAGATTATTTGGGTGCAGTCTTTGCTTCAGGAGTTGGGTTTGTCTCAACCACAGCCTCCTATTCTTTGGTGTGATAACATCGGTGCTACATACCTTTCTGCAAATCCAGTATTTCATGCCCGAATGAAACACATTGAAGTTGACTATCACTTTGTACGGGAACGTGTATCACAGAAGCAACTCCAGATCAAGTTTATCTCATCTAAGGATCAACTTGCAGACATCTTCACTAAGCCTTTACCGCTGCCACAGTTTGAGGCTTGTAGGCGCAATCTTACCCTTCTCAGTTCTTTAGAAAGTGGCTAAGATTGAGGGAGGGTGTTAGACTATGTATAGCTTCTGTACCTATGTACGTATATGGTACATATTGTAACACAACCATTATATATAATGAGATAAGCCACCCCTAGAGGGTTGTGCTGGTTCCCCAAAACTTATTGTCTTACAGGCGGCACCCAAGGGAAAAGCGGTAATCGGCGACGTCGTCGAACGGCAAGGAGAAGCGCTCGAGAGGGACGAGATTGGGGGCATCCAGAGTAGGCAGGAAGGATAGATCATCGTACTTGTTGAAGAAACCGAGGAGAGGAGTGTTGTGGCGGTGGCGGAGGCGGAAGCGGCGGCAGAAGCCGGGGTCGGAGACGATGCTGCGCCAGCGCTTGCAGACGAGGGACGCGCGCGGGAGGGAGGAGGGCTGCGGGGAGATGCGGAGCAGGATCTCGGAGAGCAGGTCGTCGTCGTCCAGCGGCGCGGCCGCCGGCGAGCGGACGTGGCGGCGGCGGCGGCTGCGCATCTCACGTGGGGAATGGGCGAATGGCAGTGGACTGAACCAGCACGCAAGATGTGTGGCAGTGAAGACAAGGGTAAAACTATCGCTGGCAGAGGGCCCCGTGGGTTAATTTTGTTCAATTGGTTCGAGAGCCCATGGCCCATGGCTACAGAAACATTGAAGCCCATGACTTGCTTTTTGTTTTTTATTTTTGCCAAGGCAAACTCCGCCAGAAGTTCAGAACAGGAGAGGGGGGCAACTAATTAACGAGCGATCCTTCGGGAGCCTCCCAACGATCAGCACCACTTGGCGCGCTCTCAGCCATTCGCCATTTGTCGCGCTCTGGGCTCTCCCTCTGGATTTTGTTTTTTTATTTTTCCGCACAAGTTTTCGGCTTTTTAAACGGTTTTTTTTCCTTTTTTTTGATGCTTTGGTTTTCCACTGGTCTTCCCTAGCTTTTCGACAAAAAGAAATTTCGAAAAAAAAATTGCGCAAAAAAACGCATTTTTTCGCGAGAGTCACGGTTTTGGTTTCGCGAGAGGCACGGTTGTGCTTTCGCGAGAGGCACGGTCGTGCCTCTTGGAAACGAAAAAAAAACGTGTTTTCTTTTTTTTCCTTTCGCGAGAGGCACGGTTTTGCTTCCGCGAGAGGTACGGTTGTGCTTTCGCGAGAGTCAAGGCCGTGCCTCCTTGGAAACGAAAAAAACAGGTTTTCTGTCTTTTTTTTCTTTCACGAGAGGCACGGGCGTGCCTCTTTCGGAAAGGGAAAAAACGCGTTTTCTGTTTTTTTTTCTTTCACGAGAGGCACGGTTTTGCTTCCGCGAGAGGCACAGTTGTGATTTCATCAGAGGCACGGGCGTGCCTCTTTCGGAAAGGAAAATAAACCCGTGTTCCGGTTTGGTTTTTTCGTCAGTTTTTTTGTCCGGTTTTTTCGTGAAAAAAAGTTCATCAAAACATATCAACGTGGGATCTAGTTTTGAAGATCTCGACGGGAGGAATCCAATGGCGAAAGCGGTTCGAGATTTGGACGCACGGTTTAAGAGATAAATGTTTTGAATAAACGGATCTACGAAAAAAGGGAAACTCCCATGTTGCGACAAGTGGCGCACATGCAACGCGCCATTTGTCGCAGCCTGGGGAAGTTGGAGTGCTCCGCAAGGAGTACTCCTTAATTAGTGATTTCGACAGGAGAGGCAAAAAATAGTATTGTACTGTATTCCATTTGCTTTCGCGGGTACTGCACACATGATAGCTTTGCCAACCTACCAAAGATTGATAGCTTTGTCAACCTCCCATTGCCAATCGGCAAAACTGTATATATGTAATGTAGTGTCAAAAACGTTCTTATATATGGGACGGATGGAGTATGTATAAGAGTGGAAAATGGTCCTGCACATCTTTGTGCTAAGCGTGCTAGTACGCTTAATGTGACTGAGAGCTGGCTCGAGATGACCCCTAGCTTTCTGATCAGTAGCCTGTTGGCTGACTGTTCAGCGAATGCCTTTGTTGAATAAAGCTCTCTGAAGCTTCGTCGCAATACTGTATATATGTATATATGTATGTGGTGTAAGGTGGCTGTGTGTACGTAGGCGTAATTGTCAGGCATCGACATGTTTCAGTTAATTGTAGATGTTCAGAAAATGCTTCGCCGCAATTAACGATCAGGATCACTCCTCGCTAACACTTCGTCGTGAGCTGTAGATCTTTTTCTGTACCGTTAGCCATCGTTACTGTTTACTTTCATCGTCTTACCAGGTGAAAAGTTGTCCTTATAACTACAACCGGGGTGTGGCTGTCATCATCATTCATTCCTTTCTCCAAAAGATTGCCTCGATGGCTTATCTCATACTCATATAGCTTATATTTATCAATACAAAAGGGGATATGAGAGAGTAAAATACAATTTTCGTCCTGATTCTTCTCGTAGATCCTAGTTAGGTCTTGAAAAATTGGTATCATGAGCAGTCGGTCCTTGGCGGTGGATTGGGGGAGGGGGGGATTCTTGTAAGTGCATCTAGTGCCACCCTTAGTTGGTTTTGGAGTATTGATGACAAACATGGTTGAGGGACTAATGTGTTTGCGAGAATTACAGGATAACATAGGTAGTAGTCGCTCATTGATTCGGTTTACCTACCAGAGATGACCCCTAAAAATGTGTGAAGACATTGAAGACAATGGTGGTTCGTGAAGACATTCACGATGAGGATTATGACATGTGAAGATATTCACTTGAAGACTATGGAGTGCGAAGACATAGTTGTGTTGTAGTTTCCATTCTTCTTTATTGAGTCATACGAACCACCATACTGTTAAGTGGGGTCCAAGTGAACAAAGTCAGAGTGACTGAAGTGATACTCAACCAAATCCTATGTCTTCGAGTGAAGACAATGTGAGCAAACCTTATCCAGAGTTGGATGAGTCAGCTTTGCTTGTAGCCCAAGCCAAGCTGCCGCGTGTGTTTGAAATCCGACCATTGGACACGTTTCGGTTCCTTAGTGACCCAGGGTCATTTCGGACATATCATGTCGGGTTGCCTCCTGGCTATAAATAGCCCACCCCTACACCATAAATTGGTGGCTGCTCAGAGTTAGTGCACGGCTTTTGTCGTTTGAGAGCAACCCACCTTAAAGCATTTGAGAGAGAGATCCTTGCGAGGACTAAGCCCAAAACACCCAGAGTTAAAGAGTGTTAGGCATCACTGAAGTCTTTCTGTCTGCGTGATTTGAAGACTTGTCACAGTTGAGGATTGTGAATCCTCCAGCCGGTTAGGAATCGCATTCTGAGCATACAAGAGTCATTATGGATTGCCGGTGAACGAAGTCTGTGAAGGTTTGGAAGTCTACCTTGAAGACTTAACAGAGTGATTGGGCGAGGACTGGGTGTCCTTATCTCAAGGGGAAGACATGATCTTCTGAGTTCAATCTCAGCCTCCCTAACCAGACATACAATTGTCACAGCAACTGGAACTGGTCTACCAAATCCTTGTCTTCACCAAGCAACTGGTTCTATCCCCTACTCTCCTTACTTTTCAGTTTGTCTTCGTGAAGTCATTGCTCGCCTACCTGGTTCATTTGACTTCATTGTGTGGAGACTTATATCTATTTGGCTTCGTATTATCTTCCATTCTGATCCTGTCTACCTAGTTGCAGTTAGTCTTCATGCTTTCACTACATTGTATGTTTGACTAATGCTTGCCTAGTGTAGTTTTCATTCCTCTACTTACTATATAGGTTTAGTTTACTTGTTTGTCTTCAAAGCCATCGTGTTTTGAAGACTTACGCAAAAATGGCCTATTCACCCCCCCTCTAGTCGATAACTAGCACTTTCAATAGGTACTCCCTTGTTCTGTGTGATTTGGTTTAACCACCTGGAGTTTTAGATATGTCGACTGCAGGGATAATCAAGGTCTCCGCTACGTGTCCTTTTTTTGATGGTCATGATTATCCCAAATGGAAGGCAATGATGAGGAAGTGCCTCCTTGCAATGAACAGTGAGTTGTGGACCGTCACGGAGATTGGTCCCACCGATCTATGCAAGATGGGGCATGCTGACGACATTCGAAAGTACACTCAACTGGATATCACGGCTAAGGATACCATATGCTCTTGTCTATCCAATGACGAGTTCGGGCGCATCAGGCATCTCTGCAATGCGAAGCTTATATGGGACCGGATTTCTAATGTCTATGAAGGACATCGAACCCGTCAAGACCCGTGGTTCTGCGAATTCAAGGAGTCTCTTAAAACGATGACTTCCGAACCCGAGCCATGTGATCCAACCTGCTGCTTCATGGCACGTGGTGCCAAGGTAACCTCACGTGAATCCAAACCTAGCTATAAGACACTTCCTAAAATTGCAACTGAGAAACAAACTACTATGGGACATATTCAAAAGCTGCTAGACAAAAGCGATGACCCATTGGACGCGGAAATGAATCGAATCAGTCCTTAATTAGAAGTCTTCGCATTAAGTATGAAGAACTTGAAATTCGTCATGAAACTCTCTCAGCCTCTCATGAGAAGCTTTCCTACGATTATCTTCAAAGGAAGCATGATCTTGAGAAACTGAGAGTGTCTCATGAAGTTCTTCAAAAAGAGAACGACTCACAACTCGCCCAACAGATTAATTCCACTCAGGTAGAATTTGTTCCACCATGCTTAAAGTGTCTTGAGCGTGATAATGTTGTCTCCGTTGCTGGATGTTCTACTACTTCTGATGTTGCAATATCTTCAACTGTTGATGTGGTAACTAACCCCTCTATTGAGGATACCAATACTATTGCTGATGAGAATGCTAGGTTGAAGACATTGCTTGAGACTGGCATGTACAAAAGCCTCAAAGGGCATCAGACCTTGTGTGATGTCCTTAAGAAACAGATTCTGAACTGAAACCCTAGGAAAGAGGGTGTTGGGTTCGAGAGGAAAATGAACGTTGATGGTTCATATTGGACGCCTGAGCAGTATCCCAAAACCACCTGGGTTGCTGCTAAGGATCTTTTAGTGGACCCATCCACTTTATCTGGCTTCACTTGTGCTAACCCAATTGTCATTGATGAATCCTTTGATGCCAATTATAAACTGATTAAGAATCATAATGGTGAAGTGTTTGCCAGGTACATTGGTACTAACTGCAGGAACGGGTAACCCTAGAAGAAGATCTGGGTGCCCAAAAGTTGTCTTGAGAAGCTCCTCGTGAATGTCGTCATGACACCACCTTGGAAGAAGACAAACCCCAGACCAAAGCAGCATATGGCCCAAAGGCTTCATATAGATAGAACACCACTCATGGTCACCCTAACACCAACGTTTTGCAGGAGAACCGTTATGAGACTCCTGAATATGAGTGTGTTTCCTCTAACCGATGTCACAAAACTAAGAACTTTTCTGCGTATTCATATGAGTACTTTTCTCCTCCTGCGAAGCTATTTGCTAGGGCTCCCAAGCCAAAGTTCTCAGATGTCGCACTTAGACTCATTGCTTCTAAGCCACCCCTGAAGATGTGGGTGGTTAAGAAGAATTAACTTCTCTTGCAGGGAAAGGTCTCCAGTTGGAAAGCAAAATCTTCTGACGCCAATGATGGAGACCTAAAACATCTTGTGGGACGCAAGATTAAATGCCCCAATGGTCTTATCATGTATTTCGTCCCAGGGTTCCTTGACGAGCATCCTATCATGCCTAACCAGAATCTAAACTTTGATAATATGCTTGTTCGCTACATGTTTCTGCTTCACAATACTCTTGGTGAAGCCTGTCCCGCTAACTACACTGTAGGGTACAACTCCGAAAGCCACTGAATGGATCATGGACAGCGGCTGCACCAACCACATGACTGGTGATCAAAGTCTTCTTATGGATTCAACCCTACGTCCATCTACTAAGAGTCACATCACATTCACTGACACTGGTAAAAGCAAGGTATTGGGTCTTGGTAGAGTTGCTATCTCAAAGGATCAGCACATGGATGAAGTGATGCTTGTTGAATCCCTTGGATACAACTTAATGTATGTGTCAATGCTCTGTGATCTGAACATGATTGTTATATTTGGAAAATATCGGTGTTTTGTGCTAATGGAATCTGACAAATCTCTAGTCTTCGAAGGCTATCGAAGAGGTGATCTGTATAAGGTAGATTTCTCAGCAGGACCATGGCTTGCCGTATGTCTTCTAGCAAAGGCTTCAGAATGCTGGCTATGGCATCAACGGCTAGGACATGCGGGCATGAGGAACCTGTAGACTCTCGCGAAGAAGAAGCACATCATTGGCCTCGAGGGCGACAAGTTCAAGAAGGATCATCTATGTGGTGCCTGTGAAGCTGGAAAGATGACTAGAGCCAAGCACCCCTCGAACACAATCATGACTACCTCACGTCCCTTCGAGCTGCTTCACGTGGACCTATTTGGCCCTACTCACTACTCTACCCTTACTACTACTGCACATCTCTATGGCTTCGTTATTGTTGATGATTACTCAAGATACACCTGGGTACACATAATTCTCTATAAGACTGAAGTGTAGGATGTCTTCAGACGCTTTGCAAATCGGGCCATGACGAATTATGGCATCAAGATCAAGCACATCCGGAGTGACAATGGCACTGAGTTCAAGAACATTGGCCTCAACACTGATCTTGATACTTTGGGCATCACACATGAGTTCTCTGCTCCTTACACACCTTAGCAGAATGGCATCATGGAGCGCAAGAACAGAACGCTCATTGAGATGGCACGGACGATGTTCGATGAATACAAGACTCCAAGAAAATTCTGGCCCGAAGCCATTGATATTGCATGCCACATCATCAACAGAGTATATCTTCATAAGTTCTTCAAGCAAACGTCTTATGAACTTCTGATTGGTAAGAAGCCGAACGTCACTTACTTCAAAGTCTTTGGTGCTAGGTGCTGGATCAAGGATCCACATCACACGTCTAAATTCGCACCGAAAGCACATGCAGGTTTTATCCTTGGTTACGGAAAGGACTCGCACACCTACGAAGTCTTCAACCTCTTTCACTACAAAGTGGTTGAAACGGTAGATGTGCGGTTCGATGAAACTAATGGCTCACAAAGAGAGCACTTGCCAAATGTGCTAGATGAAGCTACACCAGGTGAAGCTAGCAGGCTGATGGGTACTGGAGAAATCATACCCACCGAGGAACAGGCTGAGGATGAGATCATCATTGTTGCACCTAATCAACATGAAGACAATGCTCAGTCTGAAGCCAATGCTGAAGATGAAGACAATAGTCAATCTGATCAAAATCTTCGTCCAGCTCATCCTCGAGTCGCCAATGAAGTCTAGATTGAGAAGATTATTGATAGCAGCAATGCTCCTGGTCCTCTCACTCGATCAAGAGCTACACAACTAGTTAACTTCTACAGTCACTTTGCCTTTGTCTCTATATCTGAACCCAAGAAAGTCAAAGAAGCCTTCATGGAACTTGAATGGATTCAAGCTATGCAAGAAGAGCTTCGATAGTTTGAGCTGAAGAATGTCTGGGAGCTTGTCAAACGTCTTGATCCTTGATACGTCTCCAAGGTATCTATAATTTTTGATTGTTCCATGCTATTATATTACTTCTTTTGGATGTTTAATGGGCTTTACTATATGCTTTTATATTATTTTTGGGACTAACCTATTAACCGGAGGCCCAGCCCAAAATGTTGTTTTTTGCCTATGTCAGTGTTTCGCAGAAAAGGAATATCAAACGGAGTTCAAATAGAATGAAACCTTCGGGAGAGTTATTTTTGGAACAAACGCAATCCAGGAGACTTGGAGTGGACGTCAAGAAAGAAACGAGGCGGCCACAAGGCACAGAGGCGCGCCCCCACCCTCGTGGGCCCCTCGTGGCTCCCCTGACCGACTTCCTTCGCCTATGTATACTCATATACCCTGAAAACATCCAGGAGAACCACGAAACCCTATTTCCACCACCGCAACCATTTGTACCCGTGAGATCCCATCTTGGGGCCTTTTCTGGCGCTCCACCGGAGGGGGAATCGATCATGAAGGGCTTCTACATCAACACCATAGCCTCTCCGATGAAGTGTGAGTAGTTTACCTCAGACCTTCGGGTCCATACACTACAAAAAAAAGACACATCCGTGACATTTTGGGCCGAACGAAATTTTTTTCTATCATACATATGACACTTCTATGACGATAATTGTGAAAAAACCCGGTATCATCATAGATGTGGTGGGCTCCTACTTCTATGACAAAAAATCATGACGGAAAATGGGATTTTCGTCCTCGGCGGGCCGGAGACGCAGCTGCATGACATTCTTTGGGCCGTCCATGACGGAAAAAACCATGGTAGAAGAGAGGGGGAGGAAAATTTTGGGGAGTTGCCGGTTACGGTGGGAGGTTGGGGGCGGAGTGATGCGCGTTTCTCTCGTACGTATGCGCGTGTGTGCGAGGCGTTGGCTCTAACTGAACCCGAGTGAGGCGTTGGGATCTAACTGAACCCGAGCGATTGCACTGCAGGCTACACGTTACTGAACCGAGCGATCGATCGATGACTGTTAACTGAACCCAATGGAGCGATTCCTTCGCTACTGCTGCTAACTGAAGCCGATCGATGCTGCCTCTGGGATGAACAGTGAGCCTTGCGGGGGGGGGGTGGATGAATAGTGAGCAGTGGCGTTGCCTCTGGATGAACGGGAACCCGTGGTGTGGAGGGCTGGATGAACAGTAGACGGTGGAGGGGTGGTCGTGGAGGGGTGGTTGAATAGGACCCCGTGGTGTGGAGGGCTGGATGAACAGTAGACGGTGGAGGGGTGCCCGTGGAGGGGTGGTTGAGCAATAGCCGGTGGAGTAGCGCGCGGTGGAGGCTGGATGAACAGGAGCCCGTGGAGGCTGGAGGAGGTCGACGGTAGCCTGTGGAGGCTGGAGGAGGTCGACGGTGGAGATGAACAGTATCCCGTGGAGTCCCGTTTTGCGGTACGCCACACCCCCCCTCCTGTTTCAACCGTAGAGCTCCAACACAAGTCCGTTTCGTCCGTTTTGCGGTATGCCACACCCCTCCCAATGAACAGGACCCCCATTTCGACCGTAGCGCTCCAACACAAGTCCGTTTCGTCCGTTTTGCGGTACGCCACACCCCTCCCGATCAACAGGACCCCCGTTTCGACCGTAGGAGGTCCGTTTCCTCCGTTTTGCGGTATGCCAGGCCCCTCTTGATCAACAGGACCCCATTTCGAACATGGCCGGTCGAACACAAGGCCGTTTCCTCCGTTGTGCGGTACGCCAGGCCTCGTTTCCATCGCCTGTTCCGTCCAAGCCCTCCCGATGAACACGACCACACATTCCATTCCGACCCAGCCAGTTGGCTCCCCATGAACACGACGACGACGCTGTTTCTCCGTTCCGACCCAACCATGTACGTATGCGCGATAGGCGTTAGAGACCCTGCCCGTATGTACGTATGTGGCCGTATTTTCTTTCTTGCACCCTCTCCACTGTACGTACGTGTACATGCTACGTGCGCGCCTCTACTACAACACGTGCGCACCTCTACATCCACCAGTATATATGTACGTACACGTTCACGACCAAAATGACAATGGTACGTACGCTTCGACCAGGTGGGTCCCAATTGTCAGGCACTTCCTTGCCTGCGAAGATGTAGCTGGTGGGTCCCAGCAGTCAGGGGGGCGAATCATTTTGTTTTTTTGCCCGGACGCACTTCCTTGCGTGCGAAGATGTAGCTGGTGGGTCCTAGCAGTCAGGGGGGCGAATGGTTTTTTTTGCCCGGACGCACTTCCTTGCGTTCAGTTAACAGACATCGATCGATCGCTCGGGTTCTGTAACGCGTAGCCTGCAATGCAATCGCTCGGGTTCAGTATAGGCTAACGCCTCGCTCACGTTCACTTACAGCCCAACGCCTGACACACACGCGTGTACGTGTACGAGAGAAACGTGCATCGCTCGGCCCCCGACCACCCACCGTAACCGGGAACTCCTAGAAATTTTGCTCGCCCTCACTTCTACCATGGTTTTTTCTGTCATGGAAGGCCCAAAGAATGTCATGCAGCTACATCTCCGGGCCGCCCAGGACGAAAAGCCCATTTTTTTCATGATTTTTTTCATAGAAGTAGGATCCCACCACATCTATGATGATACTGAGTTTTGTCACAATTATCGTCATAGAAGTGTCATAAGTATGACAGAAAAAAATCCGTTCGGCCCAAAATGTCACGGATGTGTCTTTTTTTTTGTAGTGTGTGCGTGGCGTTCTTTACTGACCTCTGCGAGGGCTTCGCCGGGATGCTTCCCAGCACGGCGCTCTTCCACCACTACATCTACCATCGCCTCCAGCCAGGGGGCGCCCTCTCCGGGAGCATCTCCTGGTTCTCGAGGGCCCAAGATAAAGGCACGTATCCGGAGGGTGCCCAGAAGGAGAGGTGGGAGGAGTGGCGAGGTCGGTGGTGCTGGATCGAGGAAAAGAACCCTCCGGAGTTCTGCTGGGTTCGTGAGAGCCCACCGACCCGCGGCGAGGACTGGGGTGACCTCGACACCAATGACGCAAAGCTCTCGATCTCTAGCACCAGGATCTATCGCCTCACCATGGCAGGGCTCAACCTGGTGATGATTGGGGCGGACTTCATCCGCCGCCGAATCGCCCCTTTGCACAACAAGGGGAGGCCAACCTGGGGCTTTAGGAACGTAGCCGACATCATGGGGCTCCGCCCCGGCCTGAAGCATAACTTCACGGTGATGGGACACGCCCATTTTTGCTAGAGGCTCTTTCAGCTTAACGTGTTATGCGACGGCAGGGTGGAGAGGACCGGCAGGGCCGCGAAGGCCGGCAAGGTCGTCAAGGGGCCCCTGTTTGGGTTGCCACCGGGTGTGTTCCCGCTGAGCAACAACACGTGCCAGTCCACCATCCCCGACATGATGCCGGTCTTCAGCGCGCACGGCCTCAACCGTCCTGGGCCAAGCCCCCAACACGCAAGGTGCAGGAGTTCTTCGACAACTTGTCGGAGGGCCTCGACCACGACGAGCCGCTACTCATCGAGGACACCACCCAGGCGGATCTAGACTACATCGCCACCAGGGTGGTGGAGGCACAGCTCGCCATGGAGGCCGGCAGCGCTGGCGACATGGAGGATGAGGCCGACGCGGCCGCCGAGGAGAGGGAGCTCGCCCAGTGGACGGGGGCTGCTGGGGAGGCTAGCGGTGCCAACAACGGGTCCCCCCTTATTGAGGAGGTGGTCGAGGAGTCGACCGAGGAAGAGGAAGGGGTCGACGACCCTCCAGCGACAGGAAGAGGACATGTCCTGCGGCAGGCCAGCTCAGGCGAGCCGGTCTGGCCCGGTAGGGCCGAACTGTGGCAAGGGGCCCAGGGAGCCCGTGCGCCAGACGAGGGCCGCGATGGTGAAAAAGGCGGCGAAGACCATGGTGGCAAAGAAGAAGGCGACCGCCTCTTCTTCATCCAAGCGTTGCCGGACTCCATCCCCTTCCCCTCCTCCCGCAGATGTCGACACGGAGGTCGTCTTCGATTTTGGGTCTCTCAGCCCAAGGAGGAAGAGGAAGGTAGCGGAAGAGAAGGTGGAGGATGAGTAAGTGCCTGCCCTTCTTCACCTCCGATCTTTCAAACCGCGCCACTTTTCGTGACTTTTTTTCATCTTCGTAGGGACAGGGAGACGCTGGCCCGGAGAGTGGCTAAGAAGGACAGGGCATCGGCAGGCGATCAGCCCACGGCGGGCGCTTCACGCACGCTGTCGGTGGAGATCAGCCCGGACATTAACCCCCGGCTCGGCCCCCAGCATGCGTTCACCACTTACTCCCCATCAACGTGCGCCGGGGTATGATCTTTTGGCACTGACCTTGCCGTGGCTGTAGGAGGAGGACGGCAGCAGGAAGGGCCACGTACCATATACCACGCCGATCCCATATACCACGCCGCCCCGAGGGGCGTCCCTGGCAAGGATGCCAAGCACCGAGACCATGCACACGGAGGACGAGGAGGTGGACTTGGGCACCGGTGGCTCCGTCCCGGCAACAGGTGTTGGCGGTGAGTGGTCACTTCTTCTCAGCCCGGCACGGGTAAGTCACCTGCTTTCCGTTCCTGTTTATCTTTCTCTTTGAACTTCGGTATTGCCCTTGCTTCATTCCCCTTCTCAGTACCCAGATCCTCCCTTGGCGGACTAGGAGGACATCGACACCGTCATCACGGAGGTTGCCAAGGACGCCGAGGCTGAGGCCGACAAGGTCGCCACCAAGGAGGCCGCCGAGACCGCTGCCGAGGACGCCGCCAAGGGGCCTATCGAAGGGACCGGCAAGGCTGCCGCCGAGGAGGCCGGCAAGGGCACCGCCGAGGAGGCCGACAAGGGGCCTGCCGGGGAGGCCGGCAAGGCCGCTGCCGAGGAGGAGGTGGTCGACGATCAACCCTACTCATCCGCTGCCTCTGCCTCGAGCAGGTACCTGAAGGTGGGTGATGACCTGTTCGTCCACCTTCCAGGGACGGCGGGCACCAGGACGCCGGCCGAGGGGAAGGTGTTCAGCGACGAGGTGCTCGCCGCCGTCGGGCTCGAGGTTGTCGATTAATCGAGCACCGGTGGTGGCGGTACCCAGGAGGAGCAGCTCCTTCGGGCCATGGGCGCCAGCTTCTGGAAGCTCCATGCGCTCCACCGCGCCCATTTAGACAAGGCGAAGTCTAGCAAGGCGGCAGCGGGAAAGGCGGAGGCGGATCTTGAGGAGCGCATCGCCGAGGCGCAGGCCTGGTTCCGCCAGGAGCATGAAGAGCTGAAGGCTGCCCAAGACCAGCTGGTCGGGCGCAAGCAGGAGCTCCTCTTGAAGCAGGCCGACATCAAGAAGGCCCAGGAGGCGGCGAGGGAACAGGCCGCCAGGGCCAAGGCCACCCGGCACCAGCACCAGGCCGAGCCGAACTCCCAGGAGGAGGACCTCATCACTCGTGAGGCGGCGCTTGATGCCACAATCCGCGGCAAGGACGAGGATGTCGAGAGGCTTGTCGCGCAGCGGACCCTGGAGCTGAAGCAGAGGCACAAAGAGGCACTCGATGCTCAAGCCCTGGCCCACGGCGACAACGTGAAGGAGCTAGAGGTGGAGCGGGACGGCCTGAAGAACAGGGCCCAGGAGATGGCGAAGGAGAAGTACACGCTCAACGGCGCCTTGACGGAGGCGCAGGCCGTAGTCCCCAGCAAGGCCAAGCTACTTACCCAAGCCAACAACTCCGTCAACAACCTGAAGCTGAAGCTGGAGAGCCTCGAGGAGATGCCTTCGACGGTCAATGCCCGGGAGGATACCCTGACCAAAAATCTGGAGACGGATAGGTAGTTGCGGAACAACGACGCCGCCAACCACGAGGATTTTGTGAAGGGTGAGAACCTCTGGATCCGCCACCTCACCGACGTCGCCAACAGGATCACCGAGAAGGTGGCTGCCATGGGGATGTAGAATGTGAGGTACATCCTAGAGCCAAACGTGAGCCCCAACGCCAAGCTGACCCTATTCTTCGAGGGCGTTCTTGGAGCCTTGGAGCAGTTTCGCTCTAACAGGGCAAGCTCTCTAGCCAACGAGGAACGGCAGATTTCCGGGGTGCCCTGACCAAGGTTCTCACCAAGGTGGCATACTGGTACCCCAACCTCTACTTTGACGCGCCCTGGAGAGCTTGCCGGAGGATGTGGAACTCGCCCTGGAGAGATTTCCGGGGTGCCCTGACCAAGGTTCTCACCAAGGTGGCATATCAAGCCCATCATCAGCCGCATCGACGGAATTGAGAGGATCGTAGGACAGCTCTGGGACTAGGCACCCTGTTTCTCATCGCCGGTGCAGGTTCACGACCAAGACAATTTATATATTTAGTTAGAACCACAACAAAAATTGATATAATATAACTCTACAGTACTCTGAAATGATGCATGTTATTTTCCAATTCGATCTTTCTCTGTATGTCCATCCTACGTTAATTGGGTAGGCTTGCCGGCGCGTAAACCCATGCCGCGGCGCCTCAAGGACGGATCCCCAATATCCTGCCGGGTGTGCATGCTGCCAGGCGAACCACCTTATCGTTCTCAGCGCGGCCGCTTGAGCTGTGGGCTGGACTCGAGACAAGACGAGAGCGTTGCCAACAGCGGAAGGCCACCCTACCGCTCTTGACGTAGCCGATCGAACTGTTTGGCAGACTCGAAATAGAACTAGGTTGTTGCCAAAAGTGGAAGGGCCCCATCGTGTGCAGGTTTCTCATACAGAGGGAAAGATCTCCAAGGATAACAACCTTACATAAAAAGAATTGCTCAAAGTTTTGCGTGACTTAGCTTTCCTGTCGCGGCATGAGCATTCGCTGCGTCCGCACATGATGTTGCTCGTTCGATCACCTTCTTTCTTGGAAGCCATGGCGATGAAGAGCTACTAGACTAGCCGCTAGACCAGATTTTCACAGTTGTGCCCCCTACCTGGCGTGCCAAAGATGTCGGTGGGAATGACACCTATGGTATCACTGGAATTCCTACTGTGGTCGGCGGGCGCGGGGATGTGAGAAGAGCGGGTCCAGGAGCTAGCACACAGATCGTTTACCCAGGTTCAGGCCACGAGGATGCATAATACCCTAGTCCTGCTTTGGTGTATATCTGAATGTTCTTGTGGTCTTGAACTAGCTACGGAGCGTGCATAGTCCAAAAAGTCGAATCCTTCTCCCGTATGCCTCGGGCTTCCTTTTATATGAAAAAGGGGACGCCACAGTGGGACACAGGAGGTGGAAAGTGCATTCGGTGGCTGAGTCTATCCTCTGGCGGCGTCGGACAAACGCATTTAATGCGCTGCCGACGTGCCCCTGTTACTGTCACCGCTTTGCCTCGTTTAGACACGTATCGGGGGTTAGCGCGGCGTGTAGTGCCATGTAGGCTGGCAGGCTGCTGAGCTGGCGCGGTGGTAGCGTCTTCACAAAGATCTGCATGCCACCACGCAGGTGCTTGCTGAGTTGGTCTGGAAGCCACACGTTGCCACGCAGGTGCGCGCCTAGCTGGCTGGGCTGGCGGTTGCATGGGAATGACGGTGGGGTCTTGGTGTGCACGGGCCGGGCTGCGGCCCTGCTGATGTCCTCGGCAAGGGTCTTGTCGGGGCCCCGGCAAGGGTCATGCCGCGACACTGTGGTCGTCCCCGGCAAGGATCTTGCCGGAGGTCTTGTGGATTTCGTCGGCAAGGATCTTGCTGAGGATCGTTGTCTTATGGTCCTTATCTGATCTTGCGTGTTCATTATCTTCATGAAGATCTGCACGCCATCACAGAGGCGCCTCCCAAGCCTTGGTTCCATTGTGGTCGATGGCGTTGGAACCACGGGGCTCAAGGGTGGCGCGCTCCGCTGGCGTCGGGCAAGTTGCCCCGGCAAGGCTCTTGCCGGGGCTGTGGAGGCCGCCCCGGCAAGGGTCTTGCCGGGGGAGTCCACCTCGCCCTCATGTTCTTTGTGTTTCTGGTCTTGGCGTTACCTTGGTCGTCTTGTGGCTGTGGCTTCCCTCCTTTGCCCTGTTAAGTGTCGACGTGGGCGCGGCTCTGACTGCTAGTGCACAAGTAAAGGGGTACAAAAGAGAGCCCCTATTTTTGTACACCGACAGACCCACAGGTGTCCTTGACCTTCTCAGAGATCGTGACCGCCGCCAAGGCTTGTCTGCGAGTCCTGGGTGAGCAGATGGGGCGGCTCTCTGAGGCCGGCGCGGCGATGATGGTGGCCCTATGGTCAGGCTCCGTCGCGCCGAACAACTTCATGCGGCTGGCGCGGTGGTTGGAGATGGGACTGGACTGGCTCCACGAGTGGCGCATTTCCGCCGCTCGTGCCGGTGCCGAGATGGCGCTCAGGTTTGCGGTGTCCTGGCATCCGGACCTTTCACTGGAGGCATTGATGGGCCAGCAAGCCGGCTCGGAGGATCAGCTGTGGGCGAAGGCCGGACGGATCACTGCCCGAGCCAGCTACATTGCCCGGTTCACCTTCCATGATGAGTTCCATTCAGAGCGGGCGGAGGATGGCAGAGTCATGCCTGTCGACGATTACGGCCTGCTTCTGCACAACCCGGAGGGTAGCTCCGAGGAGACGGGCGTCTACCGCGATGTGGGTGCCGAGGAGGAAGATATCGGCGCCTCAGAGGACCCGAAGGCCATCGAGGGGGAGCCGTCAGCTGCGCGACCCAGCGCTGGAGATGCCTGAGGCTGCCCTGCTATATCTTAGTAAAAATTTCTGTTAGGTAGTAGGTCCACCCAGCCAGTGGGGGTATTCGGGTGTAATGAACTCTGGCTTAGGCATGTCCTTAAAATTTGTGATGTGTATATTTCGTGGATGTCTGTGCTTTTGCTTTTCGTTTTTGAGTCGTTTTCTTCCGACCTTCCCCTCTTGGACCTCCCCCCCACAAAGTTAGACGGCCGATGCTCTACTCCATGACAAGGAGTTCGTTCTTTGACAGGAGCATGCGGTACTTAGGCTTTCAAAATGTTGAGCGCAAGTGAAACACCCACCGGGCCGGCTGGCGGCAAGCCGGCCAAGCCGATTGGCGATCAGCAGGTCATGCAGCCACTTATAGTGGTGGGCCGGGTTGGGAAATCCGGTGGTCCTTGACTTAGTGTTTCAGGCGTGCTGGTGCTTTGGCCCTTTGTGCTTTCCAGCCGACAGCTGAAGCCGGTTATGTGGCTTAGGGTGAAGTGGGGGGTTGCGACATCCTTAGCGCATCAGGAACCACCAAGGAAGCTGGCGGGTGGCAACCAAGCTGGGCAGCCCCCGATCCCCCGGGTCGAGCGAGTCGGACCGGTGGTCGGGTTTAAGAGGAAAGTGATGCATAAATGTAGGAGACACAATAGCTTGATCAGAAAAGGGCAGCCCCCGAGCGTCGTTCGGGGACTCCATAGTCTTCATGCGATTACAAAAGGCAGTGATACATACGTGCATACAGCTAACTGTAAAACGGGCGGAGGAGTTCTGGGTTCCACGACCGGGTTGTTTCTTCGCCGGTGGTGTCTCTTTGCGCTTGTTTGACTTGCGGGCATCAATGAGGGAGTAGGCGTTACAGTTGCACAAGGCCTTAATGACGATGACTGGGACCTCCCATGGAGGTGACAGCTCATGGCGGGCTGCCACACCATTTTGCCAGTCTGTCGGCACTTGGCTGCCGGGTCAGCCGCGACGAGCCAGTCGTCATAGTGCTGGGCCGGCTGGTCGGCCTTACGCTTGTTGTTCTGTTGGTTGTGCTGCTGCCGGCTGCCTTCGTCGACCAGCTTCGGAGGGGAAATCGGCTTCACTTTGTCGTCTTTATCCAGCGCCACCTGGATCTTAATGTCGGAGTCGGTGTTGGCGTACTTATCCGCCGTCACCATGAGCGTAGCCATGGTGGCCGGCTCGGAGCGTAGGAGCTTGTGCTTGAGGAGGGTGTCATCCCGGCACCCGTTGACAAAGTATTGGATTGCTTGGACTTCGTGAACACCCTCGTAGCTATTCCGGAGCTTGGTCCAGTGTGGCGGCGTGTTTCCACTCGCCCCTGCACGCACATGGCGAGCTAGCTTGGTCGTCCAGGTCGCCAGTAGGTCTCTGTGAAGTTGCGGATGAAAGCCTGTTCGAAATCTACCCACGCGTTGATGCTGCCCACCGGCAAGCTGTTCATCTAGGTGGGGGCCAACCCTTGGAGCAAGAGCGGTGCGTAGCGCACGGCGAGTCGGTGGTTGCCACCCGTGACGCCGATGGCGGTGGTGTAGTCAGTGAGCCATTCCTCCGGCTTCACGGTGCCGTTATACTTGGGGGTGTCACGGGGGAGCGTGATCCCTTTTGGAAAGGGCTCCTCCCGAATGCGTGGACCAAAGCAGCCTGCTCTAACGGCACCGCTCTCCTCCACCTCCAGGGAGATAGCGAGCCGATTGAGGCGATGGCGGGCGTCGGTGTCGTCGATGGCGCGTGCGCCGAGCCGGCTGGCGACCGTGCCATGGGGGGCCGGGTTGATAGAAGCTGGACGCCGGCCGGGTTGATCGGGTCTGTGCCAGTCTTCCAGGGCCGGCTCGTCACCTAAGCCGCCGGCGGTCGTCAGGGTGGGGTTGCACCGGGTCCGGGTACGGCCAGAGTGCCCCTCGCCGGGTGGTCAAGACGTCGTGTTCTGCTGATCACTGGGTCCACCGGCGCGGGCTGAGCCGGATCCCACCGGCTTGGTGAGTTGGTTGAGGCGGTCTTGTTGCACGTTGTCCACATCGAGGAGGTCGTACACCCACTTCAGGCGGTCCCTCAGCTCTTCGCCTGCAAGCTGATCCAGGACGACTGCAGCCGCCTGGGCAGCGCGCATGTTCTTCACGTGAGTCTCATAGACGGGCGGGATGGCGCCAAGGGCGCAGCCGATTGCGCCGCCCCGGGCTCGCACATCAGTGACACGGCTTGGCTCGGCTGCGGCAGGTGTGAAGCCGTAGGCGGTGTTCTGCTCCAGCTGAGCGGAGTCCAGGTGACGCTGCGTGGTGGCGAGAGTCGCTGTCAGGTCCAGCAGGCGCTGGCGGTCCTCCTTGAGCCGAGCCCGGGCATCAGAAATGTTGGAGGCGTCGATGTCGGTACCAATGAGGAGGCGAAGGCTCTGCATCGAGGCACGCAATGGGTTGGGAGAGACGGCCCGATCCTCTGCGGCCTTGGCTTCGGTAGCCTTCCTCACCGCGCTAGACGAGGAAGAGGCGCTGGTGTCAGTGACGAAAACCTCCACGCGGAGGTCCATTGCCCTAGCGAGAGCGCTACCGCCGAGGAAGAGAGGGGAGTCGGAAAAGTCAAGTACCTCGCTGGGGTACTCATCGGCCGCAACGCATCGGAGATGTGCATCCTGGCGAAGGAGACGGCGAGCACGTCAATGACGTCGTCCGCCAGCGAGACAGGCTCATCGGAGTCGGTCAGGAGCCCTGTCTGAAGCATGCTCCTGGCCAGGACCTCGAGCTTCCCCATGGTGCACGCCAACTGTCATCTTGGGCACATGGCAGATGCCAAGGGATGGCTAAATAGAGGAGGAGTCTCAAGGGCACTGGTGGGCTCCAGAGGGGCGAGGTCGGCATGAGCGAGCGTGGGACGCAAGACATACCCAGGTTCGGCGCTCTCGGGAGAGATAACACCCCTAGTCCTGCCGAGTGTGGTTGATATGCAACAATATAGAGTTGCTCCTCGAGCTGTATTGAGGAAGAAAGAGGGCAGTCCAAGGCTCGGGCTGCTCCTTCCCCTGGCATATGGGTGGTGTGTTGTTAGCAATGGATGTCTCTATCGTATGGTTGCTTAGTTGCTTGCCCGTGTGCATGAGGGCTCCTGGGGGTTTTATAGGTCAACCCACCAGGGGTACAATGTTAACGTTACAAGGCCGTAGGGCCGGGTTGTCAGCGTCTGTGAACCCGGAGTTGGGACCCGCCGGGTGTCAGGGCTTGCCGGGTTCTCCAGGCATGGGCCCCGCACGCCTAGGGGCATTGTTCGTTGTCTTGTCGATCGTCAGGGAGCACTACAAAAAAAATACACTTCCGTGATGATACGTGTTTATCATAGTAGGTCGTGTTTTTTGTCATGCATGTACACCCATGACGATTTTATGACAGAATCAAGATAGTCATACCTGTGCTGTCGTAGAAGTGTTCCATGACATTAGCAAAATTATCATCACGGAAGTGTCCACTTCCATGACGATAAATCACGCGTCACAGAAGTGCTTTTGTCAAGGGTGACCGACACGTGTCATCCACCATAACGGACGCCGTTAAGCTATCCGATCGGGTTTTAGATCCGATAACCTGTTAACAGCGCCGACCAATGGGGATTTTCCACGTGTAAAATCATCTTTGGCTGGAGGAAACACGTGTCAGCTTGGGACAGATGTCATCCACTCACTGGACAGAAGGCGCCTATGATACATCGACTCGAGGCATGGCCCAACAGTGGCCCATTCCTGTGAAAAGTCCGGCCCGTTTGACTTGGTTAGAAGCTGGCGGGCCGGCCCATGGAAAGCCTGTTAACGGCCTGTTAGCATATAACCCATTTACAACCCGCTAACCCAAGGCCCATTACGCCCTATGCGAATTAGGTCCAGTAGCGTCATCTGGGCCATCCAATATGATTCCAGACCGTTTTCACTTCTATCCCATGTATGGCCCATGACGTTTTTGGCCCATATGAGGCCCTTTGTAACTCTTGGCACATTAGCGGCCCGTGCTCAAACTGGCCCGTAATGAACAGTGTATTACATTACACCCATTAACGGCCTGTGGTGAAACTGGCTCGTAATGAACAGTGTAACCCTTTATACCCATTAACGCGTGGTTATTCCGTTGGGCTGTTTCCAGCCCAATTAACTTTCGGCCTTATGAGGGCCCATTTATTCTTGGGCTCATTTGCAGCATTCAGTTACTTATGGCCCGTTACTGTCATTTTCTGCTTGTGGGCCAAATTCAGCCCGTCGTTACAGTCGGCCCGTTTGTGGTCCGTTAGTCTGTTGGGCCATTTTCATAGCATCACCAAATACGGCCTATTAACGGCCCGTTATGGTCAGCCCGTAAAATGTACAATTTCCATTATAGGCCCATCTATGGCCCATTAAAGGCCCGTACAAGACCCATAAATGAGTCGGCGGCCCATGGATCCTACTTGACGTAGAAGGCCCATGGATCCTGCGAGACGTAGAAGGCCCATGGATCCTGCGAGACGTAGAAGGCCCATGGATCCTGCGAGATGTAGAAAGCCCATGGATCCTGCGAGACGTAGAAGGCCCATGGATCCGATGGCCCATGAAGGGCCATGGTCGGGCGAGGTGGCCCCCGTTTGAACGATATAGCATATTCAAAGAATTATCCTACTCAATACTATCACCTCTAAAAAGCATACACTATACAACAAAGAGATCAAGGCATAGAAAGGTAGAATAATCCTACACTATACAATAAAGAAATTACAGCCGATTATACACACTGGGCATTATGGTTTGACACAGGTGATAATAAAGCATACACAAATAGCAAATTACATACACTAGGCAAATACAGCTCATACATCATGGATGTGCATCAACTTAACTCCATTTGAACTATAATCTCTTCAGAAAATAGGATTGGCCGGATTCAAATAGCACAAATTTCAGTCTGCAAAATCTCCAATTCCTTCATGGTTACCTCGGTGTCTTGTTTCATTTTATTGACTCCTGCATCTAATACCTGCATGTCTAGTCTCAATTGTCATCTCTAGTTGATGCTCGAGAACATCAGCACATTCCAATTCCAATCCATAATCATTCGGTAACGGCCATGCCGCACTGCTCGCAGATTTTTGTGTTGATGTCACTTCATCCTGAAATGTTTCTGTAAGTACACATGACTAGGGCAAAAATATAGTTACAACAGTGAAGCGAACAAGACACTATTTTGTACTACATGGCAAAACAGGACTAACAATAATTTTACACGTCACTTTCACAAAAACAATGTTACACGTCATGAAGCATAAGCAGGTGATATTTTAAAAATTATAAAAAAGATAGTCTGTGCAGCCTGCATACAGAAATCCCTCTTAGCTCACCATAGGAGCATGATGTTGGGCCCCAATCGAAAACACAAACAAGTTACAAATTTTGACAGCACGTTGCGTATAAGTAAGCAAGCACTTGGCCATTCTATACCTCAATTAAGGTCTTAGGGAGCATAATGAACAGTAGAGGGTTTCATACAAACATACTACAGCAGGCAAAACTATGCAATCATTAGCGTAGTATAAACTAGATTGTGAGCCTCATGCAATAATAGTTGGTTAATAGACTTCAAAGCTTCAGGCACACTTGGCAGAGTAATTAAATGGTAACACCTTTAATTATGTCAACTAATAGTGATACAAGTACCGAACATCAGGCATAATTATTTGGGCATCTCATTAAGTGAGGACAAATAAATCAATTGAAAAGAGAAAATTAACTATGCCTGAAACAAACAAGGAATTGAACTGTTGAGTTGCATACAGTGACTTACCTTAGCAGGTTGAAGAGGCTCAGTGCAGCTCCTACTTCTCCTGCAAGGCTCCTTCCTAACATCTTGTACTTGGAAATCCTCAATCTTATCTTCATTGCACCCCCTCTGCAAGGTGACACAAACTAGTTACTCATCTCCTTGGAAGATAAATATGCATACTTTCCAGTCTGTGAACACAAAAGGATGAGATTATAACAAAACAACACCACATAATGAAACATGCCGCATCTCTTGCACTTGCACACAATGAAATGAGCATTTACTATGTCTGCACTATGTAAAAACTAGGCATACCTTCAAACTGGATCTCCAGGTACTCTTGGAGAGCCTACTGTAGTGTACAGCCAAACCTTTATGTCACCTATGAGTTAGACAATGCCCCACTATAGCAGCCCTTAGTGTTTAAATTGTTGGCAAGCTCTGTTAGAGTTATAGGTCAAGAACATCAAGTAATCAAAGCAAACAGTCCTAGTATGGCTGGCTGATGCAAACAAGCAATTGAACAGATGTGCGAGCAAATCTTACATATCAAGAAAAGAAGCAAAGAAGGGGGCTTAAAGACCATCACTTGACTGACCCACTACTAGGAAAAGGCCTACTAATGGCGCACCTAATTTGGCCATTAATGGCGCATTAGTGGTGCGCCATTAGTGCCACGCCATTAGTATATTTTACTAATGGCGCACCACTGGTGTCCCATTAGTATCTGGTATACTAATGGCGGACCTCAGATGTGCCATTAGTATATACAACAGTGCGCCATTAGTATGCCTCCCAGGGGGCCATGTATACCCACGTGCTTTGGCATACTAATGGCGCACAACAACAAGATGCGCCATTAGTAACTTCGGCATACTAATGGCGCACTGTTTAATGATGCGCCATTAGTATCCTTTGGCATACTAATGGCGCACTGTGATGTGATGCGCCATTAGTATGAATATTAGGTTTTTTTTTATTTTTTAATTTTCTGTTTTTTGCACAGGTTACAAAATGTATAATTGGACAAAATATAGACAGCACACATCAACAACAGATTCATCGAATACAATAGAAGATTAGTCTCTGAATACAATTCATCATATTAGCGTCTGAATACAATTCATCATATTAGTCTCCGAATTGAAAAGACCGAACAAAGATAGAACATTATATTACAAGTCTCGAGACCGTGAGTAGCGAGTTTGTCTTCACATTACAAGTCGATATCGATCATCTAAACTACCATCACATAGAAGAGAGCTGCGGTCATCACGATGAGCATCATCACGATGAAACTCGTCTTCATCCGGTTCCTCCAACGCTCCCTCCCCTCTCCCGGTAGATAGCGGGCGTATCTAGATTCGGCCTCAGCCCTAGTGGTGTACCCTTTGTAACTATTACCGCTGAATCGGTGAACCTCTCTCCGACACTCCTCCCAGTCGTCGTAGACTCCGGGAACCTTACCCTTGTACACGACATACGACGGCATCGCTATGCACTAGCCAAACGAAACGTTAGTACCAATTCACAAACAATACATAAGCAATATATAAGTATGCAACAGAACAATCAGAAGAGAAAAGCAAGACATTAATAGCATCGATTACATCTAAGTTGAACGACTCTCGAAACCAAAGAGACATACTACAAGTTCATTAAAGTTTTATTACAACATGAGCCAATCGATGTTTCAGAACTAGACACAGCATCACTGCTTTTGACTCGACTCAAGGGACCGGAGCATGGATGAAGCCACCGTATATCGTGGGAGTCATGAAATAATGGGCGTTGTCAGCCTGCATTTGTAGCATTGTGTCAATGTCACTGTTGGACGGTTGATTTCTGAGGTAGACCTGCCCCGAGGTACGAAGGACATCTTGATGGATGATTTCCACAAACTCCGACTAGATGCGAAAGAATTCTTGTCTAATGTCCGCGTCTTGGATTACCGACACGCTCGCGGCCCAATCTTTGAGTTTACTCGGTAGCAGAAGTTGATGATGGTCCCGTACGATCGCCCGCATGTGATGGATGGCGTAGTAGGCACCCTTCTGACCGCCAGGCGGCTGCTTGACGCAGCAGAACATCGTATTGTGAGAGAACACGTGCTTGCCGTACTTACGAATAGGCCTAGTGAAGGTGCCTCCAGATTTGGCATAGCCGGGGAGAACATCATCAAGAACCTTCTTGACATTTGTGTAGTATACGTTCGACTGACGGTCCGGGTCGAAATACATGGCCATGGAATATTTGGGGCTTAGGAGGATGAGCGTGCAATGTGTGTCACTGCAGAAAACACGGAATGTTAAAAGAAAAATGATCAAAATCTAAGAATTCATATGTTACGGGCCGGTTGAGGGGAGGACTTACTCGGGAAAGTAAGGCATGAGGAAGTTATCCTTATCTTGGTTTGCCAGAATGATGCCTTCGAGGTAAGAACTCGTGACTTGCCGGTCCCCAGCGCTGCGCAAGATCTTGGCACGCATGTACAAGGGGTCGACTATCACGATGTCCGGGGTCTTGTCGCGAATGATCCGCATCTCCATACTCAGCGAAAATAGTCGAACGAAGGTGTAGTGCAGCGGATGAAGGTTCAACATAGCGTGGATGTCATCAAACCGCAGGATGATCGTACGCCCGATGGAGTTATCCACAAAGCCCTTGCCCTCTGGCACCTTGGCCGCGAACACCGGGTATGCCACATCCTTCTCTCTGAGACGCCGCTTCTCCAAAGAAAGAACACTATCATGCAGACTCCGCATAGCACCGGTTGCAACATTGAGCATATTTGTCGGTAGCATCGCCCTACCCGCCACATGCACCCTCCTCGAGATATCCTTAGGTGATGGTGGCCCGTCCTGAGCACGGATCGTACTCGGTGCCGGCTGGCTCGCACCCTTGTTAGTCTTTCTTTTGCGTGCCTTCTTCTTCTCCTATAATGGGACCGAGTTCTGCTCATAGACCGCCTTCTTGAGTGTGTTGGGGCTGATAATATTTCGCACCTCGCCTATCTGAGGCTCGGTGAAGTCGGCAGCTGGAGGCATCTCCTGAGAGCTGAACGGCAGACGACGCCTGTTGCAACTTGGCTTCTCCGCGGTACTAGCTAGATCGCGCATGTCTTTTGTTGGGTTGGGTTCTTGAGAAGGAGGCCCCATGAAGTCGCCATCGTACCCATGATCGGCAAAGTACTGATAGACATTGCCAAATGTATCGTCGTCGTCGTCGTTCTGATCCTGTGCCATATGCATGTTTGGATCCAGTGGCATAGGGATGTCCGGCACCGTTGCGGCGGTCTTGCCATGGGGCCGACTTGGCACCGGCACGACTGGCGGTGTTGTCTTTGGGGTGGTGTCCCCCGCCCCCAAACGAATCTGGCTCTTCGGCCAAAGCAGGGGCCAGCTCAGGCAAGCGCTGAGGGTCATCACGTCATCATCGTCGGCCCCGACGGGTTGAATCGGAGGTAACAACTCGTCGCAGCCTGGCAGCACCCGAACCAGTTGAACCCTAAACAAGTTGGGTGGCATCTGGGTACCGTGGAACAAGGGGTTGCCTGGTTGAACGATTTTTCCCTTGGCGACATCGACCAACTCGTTGTTCACGAAGTGCAGGAGAGTGCACGGAACGTGGGCGGCGCCCTGCGAAAACATGTAGGTCGTCAGGGATGCCCAGTCAAAGGCAAGGAGATGAAGTCCTCGGCCGAGAGAGGCTTAATTAGTTACCGTGATGAAGGCGTCGAGCTCGGCTAATGTCGAGGCACCGCCAACGGCGGGCGTGCAGTTGACAGAGGGGCCGCTTGCTGCAGAGGTGCCGGCCAGCATACACCCGGGTGCATTAAGCTCCCGTGCCGGCGTCGGAGACACCAATGCCGCCTCCGCCGGAGACACCAATGGCCCCGCCATCGCATTCTACGAGTTGCTGGTCGTGAAGCTAGGAATCGGGGGCGGCCCCTGTTGGCCACCCGCAATCCACACACTCAACCCCTCGATCAAGGTAGGCACAATGGCGGTGATCGTCGCTCCGAGTTGTTGTTGCACTTGCTCTTGGACAATCTCCGGAATCCGCGCCACCTGTGCCTTGAGTTCTTGAACCTCGCGCGCCTGGCTTTCCGAGCTGTTCTTTTTCTCCTTTCGCCCACCATTGTTATAGTATGACGACCATTTTGTTGACAAGCCTTTGCCGGCCACACGACCAGCTGACGTCGGCTTACTGAGCTTATCCTTGTTCTTGATTACATTCAACGTCCTATTTAGAGTGGTGTCCCAAGCGTTGCTCTTAGTCGACCCCGCGCTACTGCTTTCAGTCGCCTGCGGAAGGAATATGAACCATTTAGAAATTTGGCTTCATTAATTAGAATGTAACCATATGGAGCTAATTACGCGGGGGTGTATTCCTTACCAGAACATGCTCAAGCGCCCTGGTCTTCGGATCCGTGGTAAGCTCCTTTGTTTTCGGGTCCTTCTTGTACCATGCCCTGACAAAGTTCCTGGTCTGCTTGTCACCGTACTTATCGAAGAGGGGCGGTAGGCCTTGCTCGGCACGGTCCGCCTCCTCCTTGTCCCATATAGGCTCCACCACTCTGTAACCGCCGGGACCGAGTGTGTGTTCCCCTAAGTTCAGCTCCCGCATTTCTTTCCCCCACTGACTTGATCCACATCAAGTTCCCTCTACTAGCTCGACTGGTTAGCAGCCAGTTCTCACACCAGGAGGTCCTGGGTTCGATTCCCAGGCTCCACAATTTTTTATGCATTTAAAATGTTGTTTGATACTTATTTGTGTTTAAATATGTTCAAACTTGTTTAAATCATAACAGTAATATTTTTTTATAAGACAGTAATAATTTTTTAAAAAATATCATCAAACAGTAATGCCGGTGGAGCGGGGGAGGGTGCGGGGGGTGCGGGGGGTCGGCGGCGGCGGTTGAGTAGGGGAGGGGTGCGGGGGGTCGGCGGTGGCGGTTGAGTAGGGAAATCGAGGGTGCGGGGGGTTGGCGGCGGCGACCGGTGGACCAGGGGGTGCTCGGCGGCGAGGGGGACCGGATCTAGCGAGGTGGGATAGCGATCAAGATGGAGGGGGATCGAGATCGAGTCTCCATGAAATTTAAAAATATTCATGATAGTTCAAGAAGTGCCCATGAAATACAATCGAGAAATGAAGGCTACGATTTAAATACAATCGATCTTAGCTAGCTATCTGTTCACAATCTTCTTGCCCTTCTTTTTCACAAATGGAGTTCTTCTGTGGAACGGACGTCCTTTAGGTAGGGTGGTCCTGCTTCTTCTTGTGGTGTGTGCTGCTACTTCATGGTCGTCGTCATGTTCGATCTTCAGGTCGCCGTACTTGTCGAAGTCTTGCTCATTGGCTACTCCATCCATTCCGATGATCTTCCTTTAGCCTCTCCTCATGACAACACGACTGGGCTTTGACGGGTCGGTAATGAAGAAGCATTGGTCAACTTGGGAAGCCAGTACCCATGGCTCATTTTTCGCGGTGACGTTTGCGCCCGCGGTCTTGGATTTAGCTTCGGGTATAACCATGGTGGTTAAATACCGGTCTTCTTTTAGGACACTCTTCGCCCATCTAACACGAAACATCGGGGCCTTCTCTCCAGCGTAGCTCAGCTCCTAGATCTCCACGATCCTTCCGTAGTATCTTTCCTTGTCATTACCGGTGTAGGATTCCATTGTTACCCCGGAGTTATGATAACCATCGCTCTTCATGTCCTTGGCCTTGGTGTAGAATGTATAGCCGTTGATATCGTACGCCTCATAGGTCATCAGGTTGTGCTCGGCGCCCTGTGACAAGGCGAATATGAGTTGTTCTTCCGTGGAAGAATCCTCATGTAAAGGGTACGACAGAAGCTTCTGGTTGAACCAACGCGTGAAACATGAGTTGTGCTCTTTGATTATATCTCTGTCCGTCCTCTGTTGGCCTAGGTCATTGTACGTCTTCTTAATAAAGGTTTTGTGCTCTACCACCCAAGGATCCACCACGTCTATGTCACATCCCTAGCTTCTGGCATTGCTCTAGCCTAGCTTCATGTGTGCATCATATTTAAATTTTTGAAACTTGAATTGAGGAATATTGGAAGCCTCAAAACCCTAAATAAAAGAGGGGCAAAAACCCTAGAAATCTCATTCATTGCTCCAAAAGGCTCTTCTTAAATGTTTGATAATTTTTGGTAAGGGTTCTGGTCCCAACCAAAATATTGAACATTTTTAAGGATTTATTTTTGGGACTTTGAATTTAAATCATAGCTATTTGAATTGGACTTATATCTACTGTTAAATAAATATAGGTCCAATAATTCTGAAATATTTTTGTGGAGCATTGTTTTAATTCTTTTAGCTCCTAAAAATATTGTCAGAAGCAAAATAAATTGAATTGGTTTCAAAACCAAATTCAAAACAAACCTGCAAAATAGAAAAACTGAAATAATTAGAAAAAGGAGAGAGAGTCTTACCTGGGCCCTTACCTGGCTGGCCCAGTGGACAGCCCAGCCCACTGGCCTGGTGCCAGTCGTCCTCTACCTCTGCCAGTAGGCAGAGGAGGGAGACAGCGCACGCGCGCGCCGTGGCGCCACGCCACCTCCCTGCCTGCCTGCGTCCCTCGCCACCGCGACGCCTCGGGCCTTCTCTTCGGCGCCGCCTCGAACCCCTGGACCCCCTCACTCATCCCCTTCTCCTGCTCTCCCTCTCGCTCCGCACCTCGGGCCCGAACGGAGCCGTTGTCGCCGACGCCGTTCGCCGTAGCCACCGTGCTCCTCGCTGCCACCCGAAGTACCCAGGAGATCCGCCTCGACCACCTCTTCCTCCTCGCCGAGAAGCGCACCGCGGGAGCCCCTGCAACGTCGCCACCGCCGTCTTCTTCAACCTCGGGACCGCCGGCCATCTTCGTCAAATTCGTCGGCTCCGGTGCCTCCCCGAGCTCCCCGAGGCCACCGTCGCAACCCCTGTGAGCTACTCTTCCATTCCCCCTCCTCCTCGCGCTCGTTCCCGTACCCTAGCCGCCTTTCCGCCGGACCCGAGAGCTCGCCGCCGCCGTGCCTCGTCACCACCATGGCTGGAGCCGTTGCAGCTCGAAGCCGAGCACACCACCGCACTCAACACGTCTCCAGGAGCCCGTAGCCGCCACTAGCTTCCCCTCCCGTGCCCCCGAACGCCAACCCCGACCTCGCCCGAGCTCCGGCCGCCGCAAAAGAGCTCGCCGCCGGCAGCTCCGGCCACCCCAGCCTCCGCCACCGCCACCGTTGGATGCGCCACTCCACCCTCTCCCCGTAGCTGCTCCCTGCGCGCCAAAAGAGCCCCTGTAGTTGGTTTCCGACGCGCACCACCGCGTCTGGCCTCGCCGGCGTCAAGCCGCCGGTGGGTCTGACCCACGTTGACCACGGCGGGACCCCCCCCCTCTCTGGGTCGATGACAGATGGGGCCAGCCCCCTCAGTTAATTAGTTTAGTTATTTTATTTTAACTACCCCCTCTGCTGACACTGACAGGTGGGCCCCCGCCATCAGGTGATTAGCTTAAGCTAATCACCACCTAATCTAACCCCAGAGCCACTGACATGTGGGCCCTAGTGCCCTAATCCTTAATTAAACTAAAATAAACCCCCCTGTTTAACCTGTGACGCTGACATATGGGTCCCACAGGTCAGGTTTGACCTGGAGGCGCCCTGTTGACCTGCTGACGTCAAGGTGATGTCATGCTGACGCATTAAATGCTTTCTTTATTTATTTATATTCAGGAAATTCCAGAAAATAGTTAAAACTTCAATAAATCATAGAAAATTAACCGTAACTCCAAATTAAATAATTTATATATGAAAAATTATCAGAAAAATTCAAGGAATCCATCTGTACCATTTTCATGCATGTTAGAACAATGTTGTCCTCTGTTTTGGACAAATCAAATAAATGGCATTTAAATAATCACATACGGAGTTGAATTTGAATCTTGTATTCAAACCAACTTCATTTAATCTGTTGCTAGTTTCATTAGCCCAAAACACATTCATATTGCCATGTCATGAGCATGCATCATATTGTGCATTGCATTGATTGTATTTCTTCCTTGTTGCCGGTATTTGTCCCCTCTCGATAGACGTGATACCGATGATGTGATCGTTGACACTGATGAAGACTCAATGTTATCTTCAGAAGTGCCAGGCAAGCAAAACCCCCCTTGTTCATTCCGATAAAATCCCACTCTCTCGCTCCTGCTCTCTTTTACTGCATTAGGACAACAACGACATATTTGATACTTGCTGCGGTAGCTGAACCCCTTTATCCTTTGCATGACCTGTCATTGCCACAGTAAATAGATGAAACCCACTAGCATGAGTAGGAGTTGTTTGAGCCCTGTTGTGCCTACTCATTCATGCTTGTTTGTCATGCCTGCTACTGCTTAGAGTTGAGTCAGGTCTGATTCATCGGGGATGAATCAGAGGCGTGTGAACATGTCCTACTGTGTGTGAGCTAAGTGTGTGAACACGATTTGGTAAAGGTAGCGGTGAGAGGCCATGTAGGAGTACATGGTGGGTTGTCTCATTGCAGCCGTCCTCAGGAACTGAGTTCTGTGTTTGTGATCCATGACCAGCTACTACCACACATTGGAATGCTTAAGTGCCCCTCTCGACTTATTAATCAACATGATCTCTGTCCAGGAGTTGCAACTAGTTTCTGGTGTTTGTAGGTAGTGTTAGTAGTCTACCAAGTGGCACCCGGTACAGGTGGGCTTGGGACAGACTAGGCACAGTGGCACGGTGTACCAAGTGGCACCCGGTTGGTGGGCTTGGGAACCCTGCACACATCGTTTGGGGCCGTGAGCGACACCCCGGCCGGATCTCCTTGCGGATGGAACCCGAATAGGCGATAAACCTGGACTAGAGACTTGTTCGGTTAGTCAGGTCGTGGCCGACTCCCTCGCCCGGCTTCCGCTTGAAGGTTGCCGAGGTACATGACGTGTACAGGGCGGTAAGTGGCGAGAGCGTGTGTGAAGAAGTACACCCCTGCAGGGTTATCATCATCTATTCGAATAGCCGGATTCCTCGGATATGGAAACTTGGACCCCTTGTACAGTTCATAGACAAGTGAAAGTGGATACTCTAAAATACGCAAGATAAGCGTGAGTGCTATGGATGGCGTTCTCGTAGGGAGACGGGAGCGGATCCATAGTGGTGTATTGATATGGTGAATATGTGGACTCGTGTGCGCCACCTCAAAAGAGTTACTTGCAGTCGTAGTTCAGGATAGCCACCGAGTCAAAGCTGGCTTGCTGCAGTCAAACTCCACCATCCCCTTTGTTGATAATGATGCATATGTAGATAGTTCTGATGTAAGTCTTGCTGGGTACATTTGTACTCACGTTTGCCTATTTTATGTTTTTGCAGAGAGACTTCAGTCTCACTAGTAGTTCCACGTGGACTTCGACGTTTAGCTTGATACCTCAGCTACGATCTTGTGCCCTCGGCAGGATCTGATAGATAGTCAGGCTTCTCAGCCTTTTTCATTTATAGATGTCTGTACTCAGACATGATAGCTTCCGCTTGTGCTTTGACTTGTATGCTCTGATTGTTGGGTCATGAGACCCATGTTTGTAATGTCTCGCTCCTCGGAGCCTATTGAATAATTACTTGAGTCGTAGAGTCATGTTGTGATGCCATGTTGTATTTGCACATATCGAGCATATTGTGTGTATGTTATTGAAATGCTTGGTATGTGTGGGATCTGACCATCTAGTTGTTTATCTTTAGTAGCCTCTCTTACCGGGAAATGTCTCCTAGTGTTTCCACTGAGCCATGGTAGCTTGCTACTGCTCCGGAACACTTAGGCTGGCCGGCATGTGTCCTTCTTCGTTCCTGTGTCTGTCCCTTCGGGGAAATGTCACGCTTTGAGTACCGGAGTCCTGTTAGCCCGCTACAGCCCGGTTTACCGGAGTCCTGCTAGCCCAGTGCTACAGCCCGGACCCACTTGCTGATGACCGACACGTTCGAAGCTGGGTCATGGATGCCTGTCCCTGTAAGTCTGTGCCACTTTGGGTTTACGACTAGTCATGTCAGCCCGGGCTCCTTATCATATGGATGCTAGCGACACTATCATATACGTGAGCCAAAAGGCGCAAACGGTCCCGGGCAAAGGTAAGGCGACACCCGTGGGGATACCGTGCGTGAGGCCGCAAAGTGATATGAGGTGTTACCGGCTAGATCGATGTGACATCGAGTCGGGGTCCTGACAGCGTTGGTATCAGAGCTTGACTGCCTGTAGGATTACCAAGCCAAACTGGTCGAAGTTGAGTCTAGAAATTCTTTAGTTATATAAGGGAATTGATTGTGGGATGGAACGTAAGGCTCTTTTTACTCCTTATACCTCATGCCTTCTGATCTGAGTCATCATCTTCTCTTCTACGGGGATTAAGAACTAGGCTATCTCTTCTTTCTATCAGGATCACGTGTTACTAATCCGTAGACTTATAAGATTGTTGGATTAAGCCTCAGTTCAGTTCCTACTACTTCCGTATGTTAACTGTTGATCTCGAAACCTTGATATTGTGCTTCTGAGTGGTTATGCCACCATTTTTGTGAATGTCTCAAATCTTTTCTGAGCATTTACAGCCGTTATGCTGTCCGAGTCATCCCAGGTTTCTAAGTAGTCTGATGCATTTGCAAATCCTTTCCTCCCGTTTCAATGTTCCTTTGGGCCAGATTAACCACACTAATCAGTGAGTTGAGGTACTTCGTTACCTTGACATATATGTTGGAGATATTATTGTGACCCTAGGTGTCTTAGGGGATCATCTAGTAATTAGCCAGGATTTGTGTTCCCAGTGTGATGATTCTGGCCATCATTCTCGAAAGCATCCCGTGATGCTACTTAGTAGCAGGTATTCTGCTCCTGGGTTCTTGAACCCGAGATTCACTCTACCTACTTCATGTTGATAGTAATTGCTAGTGCCTTTAGGATATTAGTAACCTTCGCGATAGTCCTTGAAGTCCGTGGTATCTTCTTCTTCCAAATACCATGAACTACTTATGGCAGATGTTTATTGGATCAAAAAAAATCACAATTAGAGTACTCTTGAGGAGTTCTCCATTCATAAATCGTGACTCTGCCAGTTCTACCTTTCTGCATGGGTTATCCGGAAGAAATATGTTGAACTTGGTTCGACATACTAATCTATGCATCCACAACTCAGAAAATTATATGTTCCTTTGAGTTGTTCTCCTTAGTTGCATTCTGACCCTCGTCTATCAATTGATAGTCAAGAGTATGCGTGCGTTCGTTTATCGATGCCTATTACTCTTGTGGTCCGTCAAGCCATTCTGTCCTGAATGACTTGGAGAAACAAACTCCAGTACCTCATCCATATCTAGGATTGGGTCAAAGTAGTTGTATTCCGCAGATCAAATGCCAATCCAGCTTTTGGTTCTGTTCTACCTTGGAGTATTACCCCCTTTATGTCAGAATTGTCATGAGAACTGCACCAACTCTCATGAATTTTGACGTAGTGATACTTCTCACCATCATTAGTCATTCCTCGGCCCTCGTGTTGATGCAACCGGAATACCGACAAATGAATTGTGCTGTGTGAAATCAATACTCCCAGCAACTTCGTTGCTTGGTAGCTAAAGGATAATAGTTTCATTCTTAGCGTGTTGGTTTTTGAATCATCCTTCTAAGACTGATCGTGCTACCTAGTCCTTATTTCGGTGCACCCTTCGATTGATGAGTTAGGATCTTGTCAAGTCCTCACTCATTTGATCATATCATCTTGCCCTGAAAAGCAAGATTGTTCTCGAGCTTAGTAACATATCGGTGGTTCGTGATTTTCCGAATATCTTCTCAGAAGTATTACCAGGGTGTCACCTGACCGCTATGTTGAACTCGTGATCAAGTTGGTTTTTTGTGAACCATCCTTCTCCAAGAATCGGTGTTAGATATCCCTGAGCTAGTTGGTTAAGCTAAACGACAACTTGGAGGGTTGGAAGATAAAAGCTTGCCTAACTTAGTTCGTTCCAAAGGGATATTCTTGTGTAGTGTGTGTTGAAGAAAGATGATATCTTCATCGATTGGTCCCTGTGATCAGTTGCTGGACCTATCGTCTTATCAATCCTTTGATTTGAGTGTGGGCTATAGTCAAATCAAGTCAGAACCAACGATGTTCGTAATGTTGTCTTCCTCGTGGTTGATCCCTCGAGCATACACCATTATATCTTTTGGGTCTGACCAATGCTATCACCGTGTTCACACGATGGTGGAAGTCCAGTGATATGGAAATTCCAATGAGTTGTTGTTGAGTCCATTGACAACATCCTTATCTCCTCCATGATGTTGTTGAACATTAAGTTAGTGTTGGAAACTTTTGAAAGCATCTTCTTCATGCTAGCTCATGAAGTACTTGTTTGATGAAAGGAGTGACTTCCTTTGATTCACGTGCATTTTGATGTAAGTTGCCGTCGTGAACTCGAGAAGGTTTGTTTTTGCTCCTCTGGAATCATCCCAAGTCAGTCATGCATGTGCGAAGAGTTCTGTGGTCTGTTAGACTGATCATCTTCATTCCATATGTATTTCCTAGCACACCAAGCCACTGATTGACTTGTTCAAGGAAAAGAAGTCTATGCTTGGGATCTAATCCATGGACTTGCGTAAAGACTTCGATATCCTCGATGATGGCTCCCAACCAGAACTCGGTAGTGTTTTATTGTAAGACTACCATGTGGGCATGCTTGTCTGGAACAACGTGTTCACATGTTTGTAGCAGAACCAACTCATGTTTTGGAGCTTGCTATCGTAGTTCATTTCCTGAGAATCTCGCAACGTCATCTCGTCGATTTGTGTTGCAAACTTTCATTTTTCTTCCTAGACTCGATGAGTCTGGAATATCCTGACACCAACCAGGTCTGAGTCTCAGGCAGATATGATGGTTGGAATATTTCCCAAGAACTATAATATTGGTCCCTCGATAACCGGTAAGGTGGATGTCGTGGCCAACACACCCAGCCGGAAGACCTATTATTGTAGTATCTTGTTTGAGGAAGTTGGCCACCTCCCCATAAGGATTTCATAGGATTTACCTCCATAACTATTTCTTATGGATTCTATTGCTCCCGAAGTCCGACCTTTACTTGATGTTCTAGTTAGCAAACCATATCTAAGAATGGGTTACACTAGCACGTCAAGGAGAACATTAGAAGCGGAGTGCTAAATGTCTCTCGGTCGATCATCCAGATTTTATTTCCTTGGCCCCTCCAAGGGTGAAGTCTGAGAAGGTGTTATCCTCCTTTGCGTTTGCATCATCCATCATCATTTATCATGGTAACAAGTTGTGTTGCCAGGATTCCTGACACGGATGTTGGTAAAACCTTGATGATTATGGAAATGCTCAAGTTCTTGAGAGCACGCACAAGCGCTAGGTGTTATCATCGGCACTAACTGGGTTTGCTCTCACCTTCCTCGGTTATACTATAACTTCTCAAACAGTGGATTCACTCTCTATTGTTGGGTTCTTCCCCAGTTACTAGAATCATTCCCAACATTTGCATTTTGTTCCCAGCTGGCACCGCCAATGTGTCATTCTACCATGGGTCTCTTCCATCTCCGGTGATAAGCAAATTCATCCATTACGTTGTCTTCAACAAGGTAATCCACATCATCCAAGTCCGAGTATGCCATTCTACCGACCCCCTCCAAACGATCGCTCGAGAATTGCCTTAGGCTGGTTTAAAGAGTTTCAATGATCTCTGAATCAAAAGTAATTCTCTTTGCCACTTAAGGGGATATCTCTGCGAGTCACCTTCCCTAAGGTGTATCGTTATGGTATCGTGGCAACTCAACTCCTCGCTACGTTGACAATCGTTTACCACCTTCTTAGGTGTGGAATTGTTGTCTACCTAGTGAACCTTCGTCATCCGTTTCTTCCACCCCTATTGATGTGTATCTCGTGTCTCAACCCGAAAGATGGTTCTATGTCTCATTCCGTAAGTTAATCTTGAGTTGTTCGATCTTCGAGGAGATCGACCCTTCTAGAGTCTCCTTCCTTCCCCCCCCCCCCTGTCATGTTGACAGGATTTCTCAGAGCAAGACGACAAGACAAAGATGGTGTTCAAATCAACGTTCAACTGAAGTGCACCCTGGATCGTGAAGATTATACTAGTTGCGTTTCCCTTCACCTTACCCTACGCTTGAATCTCGAGACGAGATTCTTGTTTAGTGGGGGTGAGTTGTCACATCCCTAGCTTCTGGCATTGCTCTAGCCTAGCTTCATGTGTGCATCATATTTAAATTTTTGAAACTTGAATTGAGGAATATTGGAAGCCTCAAAACCCTAAATAAAAGAGGGGCAAAAACCCTAGAAATCTCATTCATTGCTCCAAAAGGCTCTTCTTAAATGTTTGATAATTTTTGGTAAGGGTTCTGGTCCCAACCAAAATATTGAACATTTTTAAGGATTTATTTTTGGGACTTTGAATTTAAATCATAGCTATTTGAATTGGACTTATATCTACTGTTAAATAAATATAGGTCCAATAATTCTGAAATATTTTTGTGGAGCATTGTTTTAATTCTTTTAGCTCCCAAAAATATTGTCAGAAGCAAAATAAATTGAATTGGTTTCAAAACCAAATTCAAAACAAAACCTGCAAAATAGAAAAACTGAAATAATTAGAAAAAGGAGAGAGAGTCTTACCTGGGCCCTTACCTGGCTGGCCCAGTGGACAGCCCAGCCCACTGGCCTGGTGCCAGTCGTCCTCTACCTCTGCCAGTAGGCAGAGGAGGGAGACAGCGCACGCGCGCGCCGTGGCGCCACGCCACCTCCCTGCCTGCCTGCGTCCCTCGCCACCGCGACGCCTCGGGCCTTCTCTTCGGCGCCGCCTCGAACCCCTGGACCCCCTCACTCATCCCCTTCTCATGCTCTCCCTCTCGCTCCGCACCTCGGGCCCGAACGGAGCCGTCGTCGCCGACGCCGTTCGCCGTAGCCACCGTGCTCCTCGCTGCCACCCGAAGTACCCAGGAGATCCGCCTCGACCACCTCTTCCTCCTCGCCGAGAAGCGCGCCGCGGGAGCCCCTGCAACGTCGCCACCGCCGGCTTCTTCAACCTCGGGACCGCCGGCCATCTTCGTCAAATTAGTCGGCTCCGGTGCCTCCCCGAGCTCCCCGAGGCCACCGTCGCAACCCCTGTGAGCTACTCTTCCATTCCCCCTCCTCCTCGCGCTCGTTCCCGTACCCTAGCCGCCTTTCCGCCGGACCCGAGAGCTCGCCGCCGCCGTGCCTCGTCACCACCGTGGCTGGAGCCGTTGCAGCTCGAAGCCGAGCACACCACCGCACTCAACACGTCTCCAGGAGCCCGTAGCCGCCACTAGCTTCCCCTCCCGTGCCCCCGAACGCCAACCCCGACCTCCGGCCGCCACAAAAGAGCTCGCCGCCGGCAGCTCCGGCCACTCCAGCCTCCGCCACCGCCACCGTTGGATGCGCCACTCCACCCTCTCCCCGTAGCTGCTCCCTGCGCGCCAAAAGAGCCCCTGTAGTTGGTTTCCGACGCGCACCACCGCGTCTGGCCTCGCCGACGTCAAGCCGCCGGTGGGTCTGACCCACGTTGACCACGGCGGGACCCCCCCCCCTCTCTGGGTCGATGACAGATGGGGCCAGCCCCCTCAGTTAATTAGTTTAGTTATTTTATTTTAACTACCCCCTCTGCTGACACTGACAGGTGGGCCCCCGCCATCAGGTGATTAGCTTAAGCTAATCACCTCCTAATCTAACCCCAGAGCCACTGACATGTGGGCCCTAGTGCCCTAATCCTTAATTAAACTAAAATAAACCCCCCCTGTTTAACCTGTGACGCTGACATATGGGTCCCACAGGTCAGGTTTGACCTGGAGGCGCCCTGTTGACCTGCTGACGTCAAGGTGATGTCATGCTGACGCATTAAATGCTTTCTGGATTTATTTATATTCAGGAAATTCCAGAAAATAGTTAAAACTTCAATAAATCATAGAAAATTAACCGTAACTCCAAATTAAATAATTTATATATGAAAAATTATCAGAAAAATTCAAGGAATCCATATGTACCATTTTCATGCATGTTTGAACAATGTTTGTCCTCTGTTTTGGACAAAACAAATAAATGGCATTTAAATAATCACATATGGAGTTGAATTTGAATCTTGTATTCAAACCAACTTCATTTAATCTGTTGCTAGTTGCATTAGCCCAAAACACATTCATATTGCCATGCCATGAGCATGCATCATATTGTGCATTGCATTGATTGTATTTCTTCCTTGTTGCCGGTATTTGTCCCCTCTCGATAGACGTGATACCGATGATGTGATCGTTGACACTGATGAAGACTCAATGTTATCTTCAGAAGTGCCAGGCAAGCAAAACCCCCCTTGTTCATTTCGATAAAATCCCACTCTCTCGCTCCTGCTCTCTTTTACTGCATTAGGACAACAACGACATATTTGATACTTGCTGCGGTAGCTGAACCCCTTTATCCTTTGGATGACCTGTCATTGCCACAGTAAATAGATGAAACCCACTAGCATGAGTAGGAGTTGTTTGAGCCCTGATGTGCCTACTCATTCATGCTTGTTTGTCATGCCTGCTACTGCTTAGAGTTGAGTCAGGTCTGATTCATCGGGGATGAATCAGAGGCGTGTGAACATGTCCTACTGTGTGTGAGCTAAGTGTGTGAACACGATTTGGTAAAGGTAGCGGTGAGAGGCCATGTAGGAGTACATGGTGGGTTGTCTCATTGCAGCCGTCCTCAGGAACTGAGTTCTGTGTTTGTGATCCATGACCAGCTACTACCACACATTGGAATGCTTAAGTGCCCCTCTCGACTTATTAATCAACATGATCTCTGTCCAGGAGTTGCAACTAGTTTCTGGTGTTTGTAGGTAGTGTTAGTAGTCTACCAAGTGGCACCCGGTACAGGTGGGCTTGGGACAGACTAGGCACCGTGGCACGGTGTACCAAGTGGCACCCGGTTGGTGGGCTTGGGAACCCTGCTCAGATCGTTTGGGGCCGTGAGCGACACCCCGGCCGGATCTCCTTGCGGATGGAACCCGAATAGGCGATAAACCTGGACTAGAGACTTGTTCGGTTAGTCAGGTCGTGGCCGACTCCCTCGCCCGGCTTCCGCTTGAAGGTTGCCGAGGTACATGACGTGTACAGGGCGATAAGTGGCGAGAGCGTGTGTGAAGAAGTACACCCCTGCAGGGTTATCATCATCTATTCGAATAGCCGGATTCCTCGGATATGGAAACTTGGACCCCATTGCATAGTTCATAGACAAGTGAAAGTGGATACTCTAAAATACGCAAGATAAGCGTGAGTGCTATGGATGGCGTTCTCGTAGGGAGACGGGAGCGGATCCATAGTGGTGTATTGATATGGTGAATATGTGGACTCGTGTGCGCCACTTCAAAAGAGTTACTTGCAGTCGTAGTTCAGGATAGCCACCGAGTCAAAGCTGGCTTGCTGCAGTCAAACCCTACCATCCCCTTTGTTGATAATGATGCATATGTAGATAGTTCTGATGTAAGTCTTGCTGGGTACATTTGTACTCACGTTTGCCTATTTTATGTTTTTGCAGAGAGACTTCAGTCTCACTAGTAGTTCCACGTGGACTTCGATGTTTAGCTTGATACCTCAGCTACGATCTTGTGCCCTCGGCAGGATCTGATAGATAGTCAGGCTTCTCAGCCTTTTTCATTTATAGATGTCTGTACTCAGACATGATAGCTTCCGCTTGTGCTTTGACTTGTATGCTCTGATTGTTGGGTCGTGAGACCCATGTTTGTAATGTCTCGCTCCTCGGAGCCTAATGAATAATTACTTGAGTCGTAGAGACATGTTGTGATGCCATGTTGTATTTGCACATATCGAGCATATTGTGTGTATGTTATTGAAATGCTTGGTATGTGTGGGATCTGACCATCTAGTTGTTTATCTTTAGTAGCCTCTCTTACCGGGAAATGTCTCCTAGTGTTTCCACCGAGCCATGGTAGCTTGCTACTGCTCCGGAACACTTAGGCTGGCCGGCATGTGTCCTTCTTCGTTCCTGTGTCTGTCCCTTCGGGGAAATGTCACGCTTTGAGTACCGGAGTCCTGTTAGCCCGCTACAGCCCGGTTTACCGGAGTACTGCTAGCCCAGTGCTACAGCCCGGACCCACTTGCTGATGACCGACACGTTCGAAGCTGGGTCATGGATGCCTGTCCCTGTAAGTCTGTGCCACTTTGGGTTTACGACTAGTCATGTCAGCCCGGGCTCCTTATCATATGGATGCTAGCGACACTATCATATACGTGAGCCAAAAGGCGCAAACGGTCCCGGGCAAAGGTAAGGCGACACCCGTGGGGATACCGTGCGTGAGGCCGCAAAGTGATATGAGGTGTTACCGGCTAGATCGATGTGACATCGAGTCGGGGTCCTGACAGTCTATGTGTTGTAGCACGACTAGGTTTGCTCTTTCAAAGTCGGCGAGTCGACCCTCTAAGTCGACATGCATTTCGCGGCGACCCTCACGGTGACCCCATCCAGCGAGCCTGCCGAGGTGCCTGTTGACGGGCAGACCAACGGGGTTCTCGATGCCTAGATAATTCATGCAGTCGGAGATGCACTCTTCGGTCAAAAAGCCCCTGGCTATACTTCCCTCTGGACGTGACATGTTGCGAACGTATCCTTCGATGACACCTTTCATCCTTTCGAACGGCATCATGCTGTGCAGGAACGTCGGCCCGAGTTGGATGATATCCTCCACTATATGGACCAGCAGATGCACCATAACATCGAAGAATGCGGGCGGGAAGTACATCTCAAGCTCGCATAGTATCACCATGATCTCTTCCTGTAGCCTTCTGAGTTGCCTCACGCCAATCGACTTCCGAGAGATGACGTCGAAAAAGTTGCATAGGCCAAATAGCGTTTCACGGACGTGCGCGTCCATGATCCCACGGATAGCAACTGGAAGTATCTGCATCATCAACACATGATAGTCGTGAGACTTCATCCCACTGAACTTCTGCTTCGCTGGGTCTAGGTATCTGCTTATCTTCCATGCGTAACCGTAAGGAAGTTTTACTCCTAGGAGGCAGGTGAAAAACTGCTCGATCTCCTCCTGACTTAGAGTGAAGCACACGGGAGGGTAGTCATTTCCGGTCTTCTTGGCCTTTTTGCCTTTGCGACGACTTACTGTGTCCTGCTTCGCCTCATCATCATCATCATCATCATCATCATCATCATCATCATTATCATCATCATTAGCGTGAAGCTCCTGCCTGATGCCCATTGATTTCAAGTCTGCCCTTGCTTTTGGCCCATCTTTGGTCCTCTTTGGCATGTTGAGCAGGGTACCAACCAGACTCTCGCACACGTTCTTCGTGATATGCATGACATCAAGGCTGTGAGGCACACGGTGGATCTTCCAGTACGGCAAGTCCCAGAAAACAGACGTTGTTTTCCATACCTTCAGCAGCGGCTCTAGCGCCTTTCGCTTCTTTCCCGGCTCTGGTGCCTTTTGCTTCTTTCCCGGCAGTGGGCAGTCTTTCCAATTTTTCAACAGCTTGTCTATTTCCTCGCCGCTCCTCGTACACGGGCGTTTTCGGGGTTCGGTTTCACCATCGAACAGATCCTTGCGTTTCCTTCACGGGTCATCGTCGCGAAGCCACCTTCGATGTCCCATGAACACGGTTTTCGAAGACCCGGGATCTCTATCTAGCTGGAGATACGTTGTGTCATCCATGTACCTTACGCATCCAGAAAATCCGTGGACTACCTGCCCCGCGAGATATCTGTAACCGAGATAGTCGTGCACCATCGTGAGCAGTGCGACTCTCATATGGAAATATTCTTTCTCTGCGGCGTCCCACGTATTGGCTGGCGTTTTCCACAGTGTGTCGAGCTCCTCTTTCAGCAGCCCCAGATACAGATTGATGTCGTTCCTTGGTTGTTTCGGTCCTTCAATTAGCATACTCATGTGAATGTACTTCCTCTTCATGCACAACCAGGGGGAAGGTTGTACATCCACACAAACACAGGCCAGGTGCTATGTGTGCTTCTCTGGCTGCCAAACGGATTGACTCCATCGGTGCTCGCGCCCAGCATGATATTCCTTGGATCGTTCCCAAATTCTAGGTCTTCGAAGGTCAACGCTTGCCACTGGCTCACATCCTTAGGGTGACTCAGCATCTTGTCTTTTTTATCTATCTCCGGATCATTTGCGTCATCTTCTCGCTTCTTCTCCTCCCTATCCGCGTGCCAACGCAGGAGCTTTGCTACCTTAGGGTCCGCGAAATACCGCTGTAGACGAGGAGTGATCGGAAAGTACCACACCACTCTTCGAGGAGCTTTCTTCCTCTTCTTGTATCGAGTGACGCCGCACACCGGACATATGGTAGACTCCGCGTGCTCGTCCCGATAAATGATGCAATTGTTCATGCACACATGGTATTTCACGTGCGGTAAATCCAGAGGACACACGATTTTCTTCGCCTCCTCCAAACTGGTCGGGCACTTGTTCCCCTTGGGAAGACGTTCGTGCCAGAATGACATGTTCTCGTCGAAGCATGCGTCGGTCATTTTGTGTTTTACCTTCATCTCCAGAGCCATGAGCGTTACTTTCAGGCGGGTATCCTCGGGCCCGCATCCTTCATACAATGGAGTAACCGCGTCTAACTCAAGTTGATCCATCTTGGCTTTCTCTCGGGCGGTAGCTCTTGCGTTATCCGTCTGCTTGAGAAGCGGCTCTTGAATATGAGGGTCCTGCACCCAGCCCGTCGATGGTCCAGCGTCGTCTGCTCCGCCGGCATCATCATCTTCATGATCATGCCCGTCGTCTGCTCTGGCATCTTCCTCATCATCATGTCCTGCATCTTCTACATGATGACTGTGTACAGCATCACCGTCGTGATCATCTCCTGGGGATTCTTCGTCTTCTCGCCCGCCCGAGCCATGGTGGTTGTCTTGCTGCCCTTCCTCATTTCTTGCCCGGCCCCCATGGACGACTTCGTAGTCATCTTCATCACCTTGCCACCGATATCCATCAATGAAACCACGCAAGAGCAGGTGGTCCCGCACCTGCCCGGAATCCGGGTCCGCAATAAGGCTCTTCAGCTTGCATCTTCGACACGGACATCTTATCTCCGTATCGTTCTTTTGAAGCATCTCGGCCTTCGCGGACCTCAAAAACCTATTCACAATGCCTTCGGTCATCGTGCGGACCATGGTCGCCTGCGGGGTAGAGCAAAACGATATTTTAGAACCAAGAAATTTTTTGGCATGACTTTCCCTAAAAATAGGACCAAAAAGAATGCTTAATGCCAAAATTCTCACCGAAACGGAAATGAATCAACATTCCGGCAAAATATTGGCAACTATCGCATTTCAAATACCGGTACACCTCCAAACACAAACACATTTGCAACTCCATAAACATATGCAACACCACGAACATACATAGATCTAGCTAGGCCATAAAAAGTGCATGTGCACATTGTTGTAGGGAGAACAACATAAATATATATTCCCCCCTTACTTACCTATCAAAACAAGGTAATTTAACCACTTAATTTGAATGAATCTATGGTGGAAATGAGGTGAAAAAGAGGAGGCACCCGAGACAAGGAGGTGGAGAGAATGAAGTGGGGAGAAAGTGATCGTGGGTAGGAGAGGCTGTCCAAAATATCTTGTTGCTGCCCACTTACTAATGGCGCACCAACTCTAAATGTGCCATTAGTAATCCAGGTTACTAATGGCGCACCTTCTAGTGGTGCGCCATTAGTAGTTTTGCAAAAAAAACATACTAATGGCGCACTGTTCCACAGTGTGCCATTACTAGTTTAAACTAGTAATAGCGCACGATGGAACAGTGCGCCATTAGTAGTTTTGCAAAAAAAGGAATAAAAAATATAATAAAAAACAACATTAGTGGCGCACTTTCCGACAGGTGCGCCATTACTAGTTACAACTAGTAATGGCGCACTGAGTCTGGATGCGCCATTAGTATGTTTGGACAGGCGCACTAGTTCAAATTTTTTTTGATACTAATGGCGCACCTTGGGCCAGGTGCGCCATTAGTAGTTTCAACTCTAATGGTGTATCAGAAGGTGGTGCGCCATTAGTATATACTAATGCAGCACCGCTTGTCTGGTGCGCCATTAGTGTGAATCCCATCTATAGCCCTTTTTCTAGTAGTGACCAGATTTAAGGGGCATTTAAACATCATGTGCAACGTATGAACTAACATAAACATTGCATATTCTAGATTCTACAATGGAATGCACATGTATTAGGTTATGCCATGTATGATGATGCCTAAATGTATAGATAGTAGGCAGGAGTGATTCATCATTGCACGCACAATTGAATTGCAGGTTAAGGGCCAGTTCGATTCCGCCTTTTCAGGGCAATATTGTCAAAATAAGCCATAAAGGTGTAAAGAAGTCATTTTTTAGTTATGGGCTTGGGCTTAACTAATTTCACTTTGGAGGGGGGTGTTTCGGGTAGAACCTCACTAAAAATTGAAGGGAAGGGGAATAGTGAAATGACTCTATTGTCTGCCTATATTACACCCAAAATGCAACTAATGATGCCCGTGTCACACCTAACCCTCAAGTAAAAACAAACACACAAGCATTCATTGCCCTGCCCGCTTGCATCTCCTCTCCCCTTTCCCTCTACCTTGATCCCCTGCCTGCAGCACTAGGGTTCCTCCAGCAAGCCATCGCCACTGGTCCCATCTGGCCTGGTCCTCGATGATGCTATGTCCAGCTAGGCTACATGGCCGGCGGATAGGGGCAAATCTCCCTGGCTGCTCCTCCCTCTAGCGCCGCCCCTCATTCTCATGGTCTCCAGCAGCTGCTCCACTGTGGTTCATCCAACGCACTACTCCGGCGGGCGCTGCACAACTATGGCTGATGCCACACTGCGGCAGAAGGCACCTTGTTCCCCCTGCCCTCCTCCCAGGCCATGGCCTTGAGGTGCTGTTGAAGGATGAGCTCATCCAACAAGGTGAGGATCTCCTCTGATTTTTTGCCAAATTTTCATTTTGATCCGCTATACGATGAATTGCTATGAGCTACTTCTGCTGCTGCTATATGATGCATTGCTATGAGCTGCTCCTGCTGCTGCTATATGATGAATTGCTATGAGATACTGCTGCTGTATGATGAGTTGCTATGAGCTGCTGCTGCTGCTATATGATTAATTGCTATGAGCTACTCCTGCTACTATATGATGAGTTGCTACAAGCTTCTCCTGCTGCTGCTATATGATGAATTGCTATGAGCTGCTCCTGCTGCTACTATATGATGAATTGCTATGAGCTTCTGCTGGTATATGATGAAAAGCAGACAGATGCTGTTGTATGATGAGTTTCTATGAGCTGCTGCTGCTGCTGCTATATGATGCTTTCAGGTGGTGCTGCTATATGATAATAACCAGCCACTTGGACCATCGAATTTCAATAAATAATTGTTCTGCATTTAAATGTGGGTCATGCATTCTTCGTTTAAATTAGGCAATGGGATCTCTATGGAAAACATTGACCAAAGTAGATTGTGCCAAGTAGATGGTATCTTTGTATTTGCATTTTGAGCAAATAGTGATGGTCTGTTTTCCTATCATATTAATTACTACACTGGGTTCAATTTGTGATGTTTGCAAGTCAAATTAATTTCCATATGGGCAGCAAAATGAAAAATATATAATGCAATCTAGACTTTCCACTGATCATACCAAAGATAAGCTGAAAACGCAATGAAAAGAACTGGTTGGCGTATTACATGGAGCTTATATTCACAGGTGCTTATTTTCATAGGATAACTCGTAATAACTGTCCCTAAGAAACTTGGATAACAGAACTGGCATACAAATAACATGTCACAATGATTGCAATGGAGGAGTGACGTACCATAGCACACTGTATAGGCTCACCGCTCCCTCTCCTTTTTTGTGATGTTCAATGAAATTGCCACATACATCTTGTACTTTTTCATTGTGTAACCCTATCTGCAAGTTGACACGGCTAATTTCAGACATCTGTACATGATACTACATTGCATATCCCTTGTGCATATTTAAACTACCAATTAACGATTGTGTGTGTACCATAAACTAGCCATGACTCTGTATGCTGGACTAGTAGGCACTCTAAGGGAGCCTAATGTAGTGCACTGGAATTCCTACATGCCACCTACGATTTTGTGTAATGTACTGCCCCTATTCCTAAATATATGTCTTTGTAGAGATTCCAGTATGGGCCACATACAGATGTATATAGATGCATTTTCGAGTGTAGATTCACACATTTTGCTCCGTATGTAGCCTATAGTGGAATCTCTAAAAGACTTATATTTTGGAATGGAGGTACGAGGTAGTATCATGTATGACATCTACATATCTAATTTAGCAGCCAGTAGTAGAAATCATTGTCTGCACAAAGGGATTACTGGTCAAAAATCCTAGCAAAGCACGCTGGCAGGCACAGAACAATACAAGATCATAGCAATGCCTCAGTCCAGGATCTTGGTTGGCCAAGCTGTTAGATCCGGAAGAAACATCGTCCTTGTAGTTTTTGCCAGCTACATAATAGGTAACAGTGACTGCTTAGTATATTCGAAGTGCATCGGGCAGGTGATGCTGGACGGGTTTAAAGGTGACAAGCACCTAGGCCGTGGCGGGTGCTTGGCATCTCTCCAGATGGTGGGAATCAGGTTAGAAACGTCGAGGGTGATGACGCTGCGCTGGCTGTCGGGGTCCGGTAAGGAGATCTAGGACCGTCGAGTAGGGTGTTTGTGGAGCGGCTCCGGTAGGGTGGACTACGGTGTGGGCGAAGTAGATCTGTGGCCGTGGACGAGGGCATAGGTGAAGCTGCTCTGGTGGTTGGGTTAAGGATGGTGTCGACGACGCGGATCTGCAGCTGTGGACGGGGCGTCAGAAGCTGCTCCGGTGGTTGGGTTAAGGATGGTGTCGACGATGCGGATTTGCAGCCGTGGATGGGCGTCAGAAGCTGCTCCGGTAGTTGGGTTAAGGGTGGTGTCGACGATGCGGATCTGCGGCCGTGGACGGGGTGTCAGAAGCTGCTCCAGTAGGTTGGATGAGGGTGCGAGGAAGCGGATCTGAAGCCATGGACTTGTGAGTTGGCAAAGCGGCCCCGGTAGGATTGAGAATGGTATAGGCGAAGCTACTCCGGTAGGGTTGACGATGGTGTCGGCGAAGCGGCTCCGATAGGGTTGAGGAAGGTGTTGGCGAAGCGGCTCTGGTAGGGTTGAGGAAGGTGTCGGCCAAGAGGATCAGAGGCCATCAACGGGGGCGTCGGTGGGGCATCTCCGGGGGGTGTGGACGAAGCGTCTCTGATGGGGAGTACGAATGAGCCACTGCAGATGCGCGGCGGTTGACGAGAGTACCGGCGAAGCAGATCCGGCTTCGTGGACAAGGCCGACACTGAATGGGCAGTGGTATAGTGGTGGATGAGTAGTCTACTTGTTTCTAGGGGAGGTGGGAGGTGTAGTTGCGGCCGCAGAAGCAGATCTGGCGAGGTGGACGCCGTTGGTAGTGAATGGGCTATGGTACGCCGGTGGATGAGCAGTCTAGGGTTTCGAGAGGGGAGGGGAGAAAGGGCAATGAAGTACGGACGGCGTGATGTAAGATGCTCTGGTGTCGTGGAGTTAGTCGTTTTTGCGGGAGGGGTAGAGGAAATGGGGTTGTCGTGTAGTCGGGGGAACCGGAAGTTACCAAAGCAGCCCCGACCTATCATGTAGATGAGGGCAGTATTGTAACTGTTCATTTCCATGCACCAAGGACAAAAGGGGGATTTCGCATGCTAAATACTAAGGTGGTGGAAATTTTAGAAGGAGGCGGGAGATTTTGCCGCCCGCGGGATCGTTCGTATCTAGTTTCAACTAATTTTGGACCGTGCTAGCGGGAAGGTCATGCTAGACTATCTACACGGGGCACACGTCAGCAGTTAATAACTGGTGTGAAGTCCACCCCAGAAAAAAAGACAATAACTCGGGATGATGCGCCGATAACTTGGACGTTCACACGGGCGCGGCCAATCGTACGGGTGTAGTGGCGCGTTCTCAAAAAAGGGATCAAACGCTCAGCCTTTGTATTTCTCGTGTAAATAGAAAATTTATTGACATTAGTTATTTACTTTAAACATAATGCATTGACGTGTTAGTGTAGAGGCGCACAAAAAGAAATGGATATTGTAGTTAGCTACTTAAAAGTGTTACCTCATATGATTACATAGCCTCCATTTCATAAATTGCATACCCGTTGAATTCATATATGAATATTACATATATTACTTCAAAATAGAAACTTAAATCATCCAAGACTAATGAATTTGAATGCAAGAGTAACAATGGTGCATGTGCATGATAGCTACATTGGTTGTTCGAAGAAACATCACTGTAACTTTGGCATGCACAACTAAAAAGGTTTATTTAAATAGAAAAAATTGTGATATGTGTGTGTCCAATCTTTACAGCGTTGAACCTTTGGCCACGATACGAAGTAGATATTGACTTATGTTCAAGCGATGCACGTCCACGATTGCTAGATAGTGATACGTGAATGAATTGTGCAATCTCTCTCACACGCATACATATCTCATTTCCCTGTGGGCATCGGAATCACACACGCGCACTTTGTGTATTTCTCTCTCTCCGTCAGGGTTAGATTCATCTTTCTACCCCGTCCTACAAGTCTCTCACATAGAAACACACACGCTCTCTATGTCTAACACGCCCACCCCTTTAGTTCCGCCCACCCGCAACCACTAATGTCTCAAAGTATAATAATGTCTCTCACACATATGCTATCTACCTATCCCTTAATATAACTAGATATGTGTCACACAAAGTCCTTCTCCCTACTAGCAAGATGCCCATGCGTTGCACGGAACATCAAGATGCATTTGTATGAGAAGTTTATCTCGTGGGAGAAAAGGATGAACGAGGGAATGCCTTATTTGCAAATGCGAAGATGGGTGTGGGTATCTTTTTGCAAAATGGCCATATTTTCCTTCCTGACCGTCAGATATAAATCAGATGGCCTATATTGTAGGATTTGCGGGAACACCATCATCACCAACTCTATTTTTTATAAGAGTAGATATATCTGAGTGTCACTGCCCCTCCCCCCCAACACACACCCACACTTCCCAACACCGAAGGAGTAGGGTGACACCTCGATCTTGATACTAATCTATCGACTGACTTCTCTCTCAAACATACACACACACTACCGGCACCGAAGGAGTAGGATGACACCTCGATCTTGATACTAATCTATCAACTGGATTCTCTCTCAAACACACACACACACACTACCCGGCACCAAAGGAGTAGGGTGGCACATCGATCTTGATAATAATCTATCTACTCCTCTTTCAAACACACACACACACACACACACACTCGCTAGTTGTGCCTCTGTGCCTACCGCGCACACTCTCAATACGTCTTTCTCTCCCTCCCCCCCAACAATGACAACAGAAGGGTGACAACTCGATCTGATCATAATCTGTCAATTGGTTTCTCTCTCAAACATTGTGTCTCGGTGCCTTGCTCGGTAGCCCCCTCGATATGTAGACTTCTCGCGCGCGCACAACTGTAGTGACGATGACGCTGAACCCAGTGTGCCTTGTTTTTACCGGCCTCATGTGATAGTTTTCACCCTGTTTTCTGTTAATTAACAAGGCAACCTTTTCTTTGTTACTACTAGTGAATCTGAAATCATTCGGGGCAGACATAAAATATATCACTTCAACCCAATTATCGCAGCAACTATTTTAAAAGAAATTAGCTAGCTGCCCGTGCGTTGCACGGAACATCAAGATGCATTTGTATGAGTAGTTTATCTTGTGAGAGAAAAGGCTGAACGAGGGAAGGCCTTATTTGCGAACGTGGAGAGACGTGTGGGTATATTTTTGCAAAATTGCCATAGTTTCTTTCCTATCCGTTAGATATAAATCCGACGGCCTATATTGCAGGATGGCACGCACACCATCATCACCAACTCTGTTTTCTACTCCCTCCGTCCGAAAATACTTGTCATCAAAATGGATAAAAATAGATGTATCTAAAACTAAAATACGTCTAGATACATTTCCTTTTATCCATTTTGATGACAAGTATTTCCGGACGGAGGGAGTATTTGTCTTTTTAGAGATTTCAACAAGTGACTATGACCGGACCTTACCAACATACTCAAAAAAGTAGTCCATAATTTTGATGTTACCCTCTTTTCTTGGCGGTGCAGTGCCATCTGGATACCTCATAAATAAATCAAGGACAAATCTGACCCCTTCCTGAAAAGACATACGTAGCAAAATGAGTGAATCTACACTCTAAAATATGTCTACATACACATCCGTATGTGGTAGTCCATTTGAAATCTGAAAAAGACAAATATTTAGGAACGAATGGAGTATATATAAGAGTAGACATGGAGATATATCTCCAGCATGGTCTACAACAAAAATGTGCTGGGCTGGTTAGCGCCGGATGCTCGCAACGCGATGACATGAGTTCGAATTCTGTCTTTTAACTTTAGATTTTTATATTATATATTACTCTACTTATTTAATATATACTTCTTTCGCTACTGTACTGACAGTGGAACCCACAGAGTACTTAGAATATTAAGGATGGACTTGTTTCTTTTTAACTTTCTGTACGAAGCTGTAGCCACCCTGCAAGTCACGTGTACACTGTACATGCAATTAACTTTTTATAGAGGGACAATCATACAGGCAATTAACTCAAATGGATTGGATGTCACTCTATTATTTCCAGCATAAAGAGCATCTCCAACGGCAGCCGGCAAATTTCCTCCCGCTTCCTTCCGCGGAGGACGACATCAAACGCCAGCGGCATACATTTTTACAACTCTAACCAACCAGATGAAATTCGTGCAAACACGGACTGATTTCATATAAGCATGAAGGATTTCATATAAAAAAGCCGGATCTTCATATAAACATGATGGATTTCATTACATTTACATGAACTAAGAGGTGCCAATCCGGCTCTCTTGTATAATTAATACTCCCTCCGTCCGGAAATACTTGTCCTAGAAATGGATATATCTAGACTTATTTTAGTTCTAAATGGCCGCACGCGGATCCCTTTGTCTTCCTCATGTCTGTCAGACACTTGCAAGGTCGACGAAGGTCCTCGGAAGAGACGAAGCAGCAAAGAAACCACCTGAATCCGTGGTCGTCGCCTCAACAGTGGCCTTCATGGGTCCCAAGTGGCGGCGGCCTCCCGTGTTCTACTTCTCCTCGATGATGGCGGCGGACATAGAGAAGCTGGCAACCGACTCGCCGCTCTCCCCGCCCCAGGCTTCTGTCGCTGCCTGCATGGTGCTGCTGCAGGCACGGGAGGCGCGCCCTTAGACACGGGAGGCGCGGCCACCGCAGACACTGGTGGCATGGTACAACGTGGCAGCGACGGTGCCCGTACCGGCGTGCTCGCCGCCGTGCCGGCGTGGAGCAACTCGCCACTCCTCATCGAGCTGAACTAGAGCGGCGAGTTGCTGAACCACGCGCCTGCTTGGGGCGGCAATTGGCTCCGTCCGGCCAAGCGAGGTTGGTGAAGCACCGAGCGGCCTCGCCCGTATCTGGAGGGCTCGGCGGGCCACCCAGTCGGGTAATATGCCGGAGAACGGCTCATCGGAAGCCATCGGAAGGGTGGAGAAAATTGTGAAGGAGGAGATGGGGGAGCGGCGGAGGGGTGCGATTCTTGTCCGCTGTCTGTCTGGCCTCGTGTAAATAGAGGGCGGATGGTAGGAGCTTGGCCGACGTCTGGCCTCGTTTAAACTGAGGGCGGACGGGAGGATCTCGGCCGGTGTTGCGTTTAATTCCGGCCAGCTCATGAACAGACGTGTGGCCGGAGTAGGATTCTCTGTTTTCATGCGGGTTTAACGGAGGGATTTAATGGAGGCGCCGGGCATGCAGCGGGCGGCGCAGTACTATTCGATTTGACAGCATTAACGAGCCGTCAAATCACAAAGTCCCTCGCCTCTCATGAAACCGACTGAGCTAGACTGCCCTGTCCTCTAGCCTTTTAAAAAATGTATATACTCCACTTTTGTACAGTAGTAGTATCGATGGATTGCGCCATGGAGCAAAACTTGAAATTAAAAAAAAGGTGGTACATATAGAGAGCGCTCCTGAACTATGTGTCATATACATGGCAATAAATAAAGTACTATGTGATACTAAGGCTGGTCGTAATGGGAGTATCATAGGTAGTATCATGCATGTCAACTAAGCAATTTTGATGAGGTGTCATTGAATTAAATGAGGAAAGAGGAGCTTGAGTATCATATACTACTTTGTGTCATGCATGGCAATAAATGTAGTCCTATATGATACCAACATATGATACCATGCATTAAGGATGTAGTATCATACACTAGTATCATATGCATGATACTAGTATATGATACTCCCCATTACAACCAGCCTAATATATGATACATGGCGCAGGAGTACTAAGTATTATTAATACAGTTTTGCTAGAACTCATCTAGATGAGATATAATTTGGTCTCATTCATCTTTTATAGCCATTGGATGTGATGCTATAAGATGCGTGTGTGCTGACGTGGGTTGTATTTGTTCTTGTGCAACGAACTGACCACTGCATGTCATGTTTGATAGTCTCAAGTCATTAAAAGCATACAAGCCCCACATCTCTTCTTGGTTGATTCCTCTATTTATGTCAAAAAATAAGAAACAACGTGAGAGTTAATGCACCACGCCTATGTGTTTACTAGTATTTGGTTTTCGTAAGATGACTTAATACTCACCTAGACGGAGGGAGTATTCGATTTGACAGCGGGCGGCGCAGTTCCTGATACGGCTTTAATGCAGACGAGGGAGGGAGTAGCGGTTCCCGATATGTTGAATGGCCAATGCATCCTCCTTCAATTAATGCATGAGGGAAGTAATGGGAGGAGGTCCGGGAAAAGAGGTTGCACGATGTGAATGCAACGCAATTTGCCCTCATTGCCCTCATACAAAGGCGCCCCTCCATTCCAATGCATCTACCACATCGTACGCACCTAAGCATTTGCCTAAGCACCAACACTAAGCTCAAAAGAGCTCGCTCCAGACCAATGGCGGCGACGCGCATGAGAGGCCAGCGGCTGCGCCAGATGGTCCACGACGCCAGCCTGCGGCATGGCTCCGAGGATCATCTCCAGACGGTGTTGGAGACCGGCTGGTGGATGGCCGCCATCGATGCCAACTACGACTCTCAGTTGGACCAGCTGATCGTTGCCACCAACAACAAGTTCACCGTCCTCAAGAAGCTCGCGAACGACATCGCCGTACTCCTCCAGCCCGCGCGCCCGGGCTCCTCATTGCCTGCCACCCTAATCGGACTCCATGGCCGGAACCTCTTTCAAGCACTGGTGGCCCTGCGACTACCCGCCAACGCCACAAAGAATGTCCACCTGGAGGTTGCGCTCGCCACAAGGCACCTCGCCCTACAAGAATTCATCGACCTACACATCCACGCGTACGAGCAAATCGTGTACATAGGTATCTACAAGGCCAGTGAGGACGCTATGACGTTGACCTTCCTCAACCGGCTGGAAGCCTTGGATGCCTTTGTTCAGAAGCACCTCGACCTCGCCACAAAATCCACCGCTCCTTAGCCGACGGTTGGTGGCCCGGCGCACTAAGTTGAGGAGGAGGAGGTCGTACGTTCATGGATCCATCTTTCTTCTTGCCTTCTGTAACCACCACTGTGATTGCATCATCGTGGCCTTAATTCTTATTGTGCTGTTGCATTCTCGTTCCAGTCAATACCGACATGTGCGATCCCTTTGCTTAATTATATGCATCACTGTAACTAGTACTCCATCCGTCAATTTATAAGTTGTGCTTACCTTTTCCATCAACTTCGTGCAACGCGCGGGCATCTTGCTAGAAACACTAGAATATGTCTATATAATCCGTATGTGATAGTCCATTTGAAATCTCAAAAAAGACAAATATTTAGGTACGGAGGGAGTAATATATTAGGAGTATATCAAAACAATAGTGATTTCTTCCAAGTTTGTGAACAAATACTACTATTCTACTACTTTGGATCCGTCGCAACGCACGGGCACATTGCTAGTAAAAGGAAAAGGCCTGCCGCGTTCGCGTCGCACCCCCACACGCCCGGGAATCGGGAGTACAACACGGCCCGTCCGGCATGACACATAGCTTAGGGAAGGCGTGTTGCCTGCCTAGCATTTTCACTTTCATGTGGGACCGCCGTTGAGCAAACCGACACCCCGCCCGCCGCCGGGTTGGAAAACAGAAACAAGGGGAAGATCTAGCTGTAGCACGGAAGCCAAGAAATTTTGCGTCAGACAGGGCTCGTTGATAGAGTAGGAGCATTCCGTACTAGTACTACTCCTACTAGTACTACCAAGTTTGTACTCCTAATACTATATTACTAGTACTACCACTATACAACTACTAGTAGATACGTGCACGGCACAACATCATAGGAACTAAAAACGGGAAGATCTTGTTTTGGGTGATTTATCTTTTTTTCAATCAACGTAGTATGAATAATATGATGTGGGGGCACCCATGAAGCTTATGTGGCTTGGTTGCATGGCTACGTAAGGTTAGAGAAAAATAAATAGATAATGTGTTTAGAGTACACTCCACTAAATAGATATACTTTGGATCCATTGCAACGGACCAGCACATCTATATCTATACCCCCTATATAGTGTGTGAAAAACTTTTAAAGTTGGTCTTTGGATGAAGCCAATCCGACGGTACAAAGATGGAAAATCCGAGACCTACTGGCCGTTGGATATCATCCACCAGATTCTGCCACATGTATAATCTAGAAGACTCCATGGTTGAACTTAATTCATGACTAACTTTGCCACAACTAATCTTAGGCAAAGTTATTAGTTCTTCAAATGAGAGCCACAAGTTGTCAAGCCTAAAGGAATCTTGCCACATTTTTTGTGTGTATGTCATGTGGGGCCTTAGTGTGGCTTGCCTAAGGTGTGGCTTGAACTAAACACTCACCTAAGTTAATCAAACTTGCCTAACCTTACATTCCACCAGATTTTGCCACATGTTAGAATCCAGAAAAATCCACATGTAGAAGCATAATGCACAAACCACCAGAATCTCATGTGTGCAATGCACGTGTACCTTACTAGTACTAATTGGTAAGTAAGAAACAAATTCCTGTTTTGGCACGAGTTCATACTGCGGGAGCACCACAAGGCCCGCTGCAGGAGTTACATTTCCCTATCAGGGCCCACGGGACCGAACTTCAGTGGCTTAGTGCCCGGCCTATGAGTCAATGACATGCGGACTTTAAATGCGGCTGGCCCACATGTCATTCTCATGGTGGTGGTGTGGTTCGCGACTCACTCGTTCGAGATGAACCGTCCAGGGTACGGATGAAAATGTGTCACAGCCGCTGGATGAAAAATTGATGGTGCGGGAGTACGGATCGGAGCACAGTAGCGGAGCAGGAAAACCGCGCCTAATCAGGTGTGTCTATGGTAGAAAGTTGATGGTAGCTGCAGTTTAGCTGGCCCGCATGTCAAGCACACAAAGGCAGAGGAGCGGTGGGGCCGAGAGGGATGAGGGGCACGAACAATCCTACCATTCTGTCACTGACATGTGGGACCCATAAGCGTGGGTCCCACCTGTTAGCGAAGGAAAGGTAGGGCAAGGCAGTGCTAGCCACGTCAGAGGATCCATGTCCACATCGGGGGACGTTGTGCCATGGGTTGGAGCGGCTGTCGGTGTCAAAACTGGTGGATCTCGGGTAGGGGGTCCCGATCTGTGCATCTTAGGCTGATGGTAACAAGAAGCAAGGGACACAATGTTTACCCAGGTTCGGGCCCTCTCGATGGAGGTAAAACCCAACTTCCTGCTTGATTAATATTGAAGATTGTGGAATACAAGAGTAGATCTACCACGAGATCCTAGAGGCTAAACCCTCAGAGCTAGCCTATGATGGTATGATTCTAATTGTGATCGGCCTTCTAAGGACCATCCTCTCCGGTTTATATAGACACCGGAGAGCTAGGGTTTACATGGAGTCGGTTACAACGAAGGAAACATAATATTCGGATTGCTAAGCTTGTGCTCCACGCAAAGGAGAGTCCCATCCGGACACGAGCCGAAGTCTTGAGTCTTGCATCTTCACGCTTCTATAGTCCGGACGATGTATATAGTCCGGCTGTCCGGATACCCCCTTATCCAGGACTCCCTCAGTAGCCCCTGAACCAGGCTTCAATGACGATGAGTCCGGCGCACAGTCTTGTCTTCGGCATTGCAAGGCGGGTTCCTCCTCCGAATACTCCAAGGTGATTATCGAACATGTAGGTCGTGTCCGGATCTGCAAGATGATCTTCACATACCACCATAGAGAGAACGATAATCCAGCTGACAACTTTTAGATGACGTGACATGCCATTAGGGCCAGGTCATTACTCGAACCGTTTTTCCACAACCAGCCACAGCGCGTATTGTGAGGCAGTTTCCTTGACACGTCCTGTCAAAGCAGAGATCATGTCCCCTTATCGCGGGATTCTCATCAATACGGGTATGGGTAATCCCCCCGTGCCATCAATTGTGGCACTTGGGAAGTAAGTGATTCTCAACAGGCTAGTGGGGAGGCGCACCGCTTTCGTCGCCTCTATAAAGGGATAAGAGTTCCTCATTTTTACCCACGCCTTCTTCCCCCCATCGCATACTCTTGCCGCCTCGAGCTCCAGCGCCCTAGTCCAGGTCTTCTCCGCATAGTTAGTCATGTCCGGAGCATGAGGCAAGTGGGTGGTCTCCACCACGATGGAGAAGAAGATCGTGAATCTCCGGGCGGCCGGATACTTAGCCGAAGACATAGCGCACCGGCTACCAGATGCGGGGCAGGTCATTCCAACTCCAGGACCCCACGAGAGGGTCGTGTTCCTTGCCCACTTCGTCCGTGGACTGGGGTTTCCACTCCACCCCTTCATCTGCGGGCTTATGTTCTACTACGGGCTAGACTTCCATGATCTAGCTCCGAACTTCATCCTTGACATCTCGGTGTTCGTCGTCGTGTGCGAGGCTTTCCTCCGCATCAAGCCTCATTTCGGCTTGTGGCTCGAAACCTTCTGCGTGAAGCCGAAGATTGTGAGCGGCCAGCAAGCGGACTGTCGAGGAGCCATGGTGGGAAAAATGCCTAATGTCACCTGGCCTGAAGGCTCCTTTGCGGAAACCGTGAAAGGGTGGCAATCGGGATGGTTCTATATCACTGAGCCATGCGACGCCAACTGGGCGCCGGCCCTCGAGTTCCAATCTGGGCCCCCTATGCGGCTCACCTCCTGGGAACATAAGGGCCTGCTATGGGGCGAATCTGCAGAGCTGACCGGACTCATCACCTGTGTCAAAGCCATGAACGACAAGAACATCAAGCTTGTGAATGTGATCCAAGTCATGCTAATTTTCCTGATACAGCTGTGCCAAAGGCGGGCATTCAATTTGTGGGAATTCATCCCGGCCGAACACCGGATGCTCCAGAGGCTCTACGGCATGAAGCATAGGAACGCATGGAAGGCGTTGTTCAAGGCCACCGAGGTACCTCCTCTCATAACCGAGGACCGCGGGCTCCACGCCGCACGGCAACCTACCCAAGTAAGTTCTCAGGCTGCCACCAGGTCCGGTTCTTCCTAATGTACTCATGGGGGAATTCGTAACTGATTGTGTACATTTGTTTCAGGAGTATGTGGAGACAGCGGAGCGGATCGATAGTCCGGCTCGTTGCCGGAAAGCCCAGCCAGTGATCTTTTGACGAAGATGCTGGTCCCATTGCCCTACAAGGGGCCGGAGAAGAAGGCCGATAAGAAGGCCCCGGGGACCCGAAAGGGTCTCCGAAGTAAAGCTGCACAAGCCTCGTCCGAAGATGACGAGGCGCACTCCTCCCCCGAAGGGGAAGAAGAAGAAGAAGAGGAAGAGGAGGCCACCCCGTCCGGAAAGGATGGGGGGCCTAAGACGTCGAACCATGGGGCCAGGAGAGGCCTCTGGCGTAAGGCCGTCATACCCTTTTTGTCTGACAACGATGAGGCAGATTACTCCCATGGAGAGGGGGAGGAACAAGGAGAAACACCACCTCCCCGTATCGGGGGAGGGAAGAAGAGGAAGGCCGCCCCGGTGGGGAGAAAGGGACGTCCAAGAAGGGAAAAGCGTCCCTTCTGGACTACTCCACCACCGCCACCGATAGCGAGGAAGGGTGGCTGCCCAGGAAGAAGCCCCTTGTGCGGTCGTAAGTATCTGCACTCAATCGTAATTTTTGCTTCATAATTTTGTTTATAATGCCGAACTTGTATGCAGTCCGGCCAGGGCCCATCCGGGAGTGTCACCTTCGGATGGGTCCTCGAGTGAGTTAGCAATGAACTCACTCCCGATGGCCACGTCTCCTCGTCCTGGGGACGACACAGAGGTGTTGCCCCGAAGGCTCCCGATCATGACGGAGGTGGCCCTGGAGGGGCCTCAAGGCGGCGTCCCAGGCGTCGGACTCGCGGGGTTCAAGGTCCCTAGGGATCGTGTCGATGAGAGCCACGGCAAGCCAGGCTCTCAGCTGAACACTGTTCCGGAGCCGTCAATGGTTCTGGACTTAGGCGGGCAGCCCCTCGTTATGGAGGGAGGGCCGTCTATATCAAGGACTTCCGCTGCGCCCTAGGCGCCGGATTGTCTGCTGGAAGCGCTTCGAGGCACTTCCCTAGATGAAGAGCACCATACTCTCATGAGTGCGGTGATTCAGAAGGTTTCGTCCGCCAAGAGCGGACTAACCGAAGCCTGCACCAGCCTCCTAACAGGCTTTGAGGTAAGCAGTAAAAATGTGTAAAATCACCACCCGATAGGTAGTAGCCCCTGATACTCTGTTTGGTGTTCGGAAAGAAAAACCAATTGGAGGGTCAATTATAATCCGCAGGAATCTAACAATAAGTGTTGAATGTAAATAAACAGGCTATGCTGCTAGCCGCTGCTGCTCGCACGACCGAAATCGCCGGCCTGACGCAGGATTTAGAGCGGGCATAGGGAGAGCTCGGCCTCGCGAGGAGGCAGCTCGAAGAGAACAAAGATGAATGATTTCCCTTTCTCATATAATAAATAACAAATAAAATTTGATTATGCTAACGACGAGACATCGCGATGTGGTAACAGAGGCTGCCACCGAAGTGGCGTCTCTCAAGAAGGCGCTGTCCGAGGCCGAACACAAAGCGGCCTTGGAACTCAAGGAGCGCAAAAAGCAAGAGGTCCGAGTGGGCGAGGTACAAGAAGAGCTCCAGGAGCTCGACAAGAAGCTCGAGTCTGCGGAGCGGGAGCTTAAAGCAAAAGAGGCCGAGCTTGCGAAGGCCCTTACAAATACAAAAGATGGCTCAACGAGATATCTAGGAGGCTAAGAAAATAGCGGCGGGTAAGAAATTTTTTATGCAAAGCAAACATGTGGAGGAGGCGTTTCTTTTACTTACTCGAATCCGGAGCTCTCCAGGGGTATTCATAGACCTGCCATGCAGCGTATCAGATGCCGCGGAGTTCTACCATGCCCAGGAGGGTTGCTCACAAGAGAAGTTGTTCTGGTCCCAATATACTGGGGCCGAACATGCAACACCTCTGAGTGATCAACTGAAGTAGTTGGTCAAACTCCACAAGGCGGCTGAAGTGGCTATGAAGGATCTCATAGTTCGGATATGGCCTAGTGAGCTTCTACCCACTAGCTACTTCGGCCTGATCAAGCGGATGGTGGATTCCTGTCCGCAACTGGAAGTCATCAGGCGATCCGTTTGTATTGAGGGTGCCCACCGGGCCCTTGCCCATGGCAAGGTGCATTGGGGCAAGCTGGATGCGTAGAAGATGGTGAGGGACGGGCCACCGAAGGGCAAGCCGCATCACGTCCCTGAGAAGTATTATGATGGCGTCATGAAGGTTGCTTGCCTCGTGGCAGATGAATGTACCAAAGACATAATTTTTGAATGAAGTCACTTCTGTCATGTTTGTAATATAAAGACAAAGTTACTTGTGCTATGTATCGCTTTTGTGATTTAAAATATTACCTTCTGTGCGGCTGTTTATCAAATTCTGAAAGTAGGCCAGTCGTCGGCTTCCGCCCCCGTGTAACTAGTACTGGGGTGTTCGTGGAAAACCCGGACACTCTTTATCCAAATGTTTGGTCCCTTAAGGAGGTGTCCAGCGCAGCGAACCAGGCAATCGGACTATACAGCTTTATAACCTTCACTTAGCCATAGAAGTATATGATTTTAAATTCCGGCGAAGCCCCTAGAGTCCGGAAGGCCGAACTGGGGTGCTATACACGCCTATATCGGACAAAGCCGAATTAACGCCTAAAGCGGAAAAAATCTTTAGGGATTTTAAGACCTCTCGAACAGCGACCAATCTCTCGCCACATCATGTCAGAAAGTTTTGTGCTTTCTCTACTGAGGTGCTCGTCCGGCAAAACCAGGGCACAATCGTAGTAGTTCTCCCTACAGTATCTTAGCCGAATTAATTGAACATAAGGAACCAAAGCAAGGGAGCCAGGCTATCCCAACCGTAACCTAGACATGATTCGGAGCTGATGCATATAATGCTATAAGTTCGGGGTGCCGCACTGTTGAAAGTGTTTGGACTTGACTTGCCGTATTATAGGGTACCATAAGGAGCCCCTGGCAAACTACATGTACCAAAGTGTACGGACGCAAAATTAAATAGACATTTATATAAAATGCTCAAGTAAATATAAGTAAGCTAACGCTATATGTGGTCTCCCATTGATGAATAATGCGTTTAAGCGTATGTTTACAATGTGTGCATTAAGCGGAGACAAAATAGGATGATTTGACATATCCTATCCATGGGCAGGCTACGTATAGATAGATAAAGCGCGAAAAATGATCGTAAATAGATTCCACCTGGGTGTTTCCTGCTATGCCCAAAGCCTGTGGCCTCCTGGGTTTCCTCTCCTATGTAAGTCCAACAATCCGGATATTCTGGAGAGGCTGCACTAAAGCAATGTCCTTAAAGGTGAATGGAAAGGTTATGATGTGATACCATACTGTTGACTGAGCCCTTGATACGCCTCCTCTTGTGCCCATGGTATTTTGAGTGCATAATTGTGTACGCGTGGCACGAATGCTGCTTTGATGGGATTTGAGCGGAGGCCGGACTGCTAGTCCTGCTCTTGTCGTGCCTGCTGATCTTGCTGTGGGGTGTTAAGTCCTCACTTGACGGGGCTTGAAAATGTCGTCGCCGGATTGGTGGTTTGCTGGAGGAGGCCGCATTGTACTTCTGCCGCAAGGGCCACAGTATGTTCTTCTGTATGGAGAGAGCGGTCCTTGTTCCTGTTGACTATTATGACCCCGCGCGGGCATGGCATCTTAAGCTTGAGGTATGCATAGTGTGGTACCGCATTGAATCTAGGAAATGCGATTCGTCCGAGCAAGGCATGGTAACCACTGCGAAAAGGGACGATATCAAAGATTAGCTCTTCACTTCGAAATTATCCGGAGATCTGAAGACCACTTCCAATGTTATAGAGCCCGTGCAACGGGCTTCTACTCTAGGAATGACACCTTTAAAGGTGGTTTTGGTGGATTTGATCCTTGAAGGATCGATGCCCATCTTCCGCACTGTGTCCTGATAAAGCAGGTTGAAGCTACTGCCTCCATCCATAAGGACTCTTGTGAGGTGAAATCCATCTATAATTGGGTCTAAAACAAATGCAGCTGAGCCGCTGTGACGGATGCTAGTAGGATGATCCCTACGATCAAAGGTGATCGGGCAAGCTGACCATGGGTTTAACTTGGGGACGACCGGCTCCATCGCATATACGTCCCGCAGTGCTCGCTTTTGTTCCCGCTTGGGGATGTGGGTGGCATAGATCATGTTGACCGTTTTTACCTGGGGGAGGGGGGATTTCTTCTGGCCCCCCATGTTCGGACACCGGGGCTCATCGTCATCGTTGCTGTGTAGCCCCTTATCCTAGTTTTTGGCGTTTATGCCAGCCTATTTAAAGACCCATCAGTCTCTGTTGGTGTGGTTGGCTGGCTTGTCCGGGGTGCCATGAATTTGGTGTGAGCGCTCCAGTATACGGTCCAGACTGGATGGTCCTTGATTGTTGCGCTTGAATGGCTTCTTCCGCTGATCGGATTTCGATACACTGAATCCGTCATTGACTGCCGTATCCTCGATGCTGTCGCCGTTGTTCCGTCGCTTGTGTCTGTTGCACCGTGGCTTGCCATTATTGTCCCGGACATCTGAAGTTCCAGAATGTGGCGTAGTGCTACTGTGAGCAAACCAGCCGTCTTCGCCCGCGCAAAAGCGGGTCATTAGTGTCGTAATAGCTGCGATGGACTTGGGTTTCTCCTGGCCGAGGTGTCTGGCGAGCCACTCGTCACGGATATTATGCTTGAAAGCCGCCAGGGCTTCAGCGTCCGGACAGTCGACTATTTGGTTCTTTTTAGTTTGGAACCGGGTCCAGAATTTCTTGGCTAATTCTCTGGGCTGTTGATTTATGTGGCTCAAGTCATCGGCATCCGGAGGTGGCACATATGTGCCGTGGAAGTTGTCAAGGAATGCGTCTTCCAGGTTTTCCCACCTGCCAATGGAATTTTCTGCCAGGCTGTTTAGCCAGTGCCAGGCATGTCCTTTGAGCTTAAGGGGAAGATACTTGATGGCATGTAGATCATCTCTGCTGGCCATGTGAATGTGGTGGAGGAAATCCTCGATCCATACCGCGGGGTATGTGGTGCCATCGTATGATTCGATGTTTACGGGTTTAAACCCTTCTGTCAATTCATGATCCATCACTTCATCAGTGAAGCATAGGGGGTGTGCGGCGCCTCTGTGTCAGGCTATGTCACGGCGCTGTCCGGCTGCGTCTGACTGGTTGTATTTGGCCTGGCCGGATTTGCTATTAGTGTATCCGGTATGACGGTCATCTTCATGTGCTTCGGCGCGCCCCCGTGATCCGTAGATCGATCTTGGTTGTTTTGCGGCATTATCCAGTTTATCACGCAGGTCCTGAGTGTTGCCCCGGGCCGTAGTAAACTGGTGCAGGGGTACATGCTGGTATTTCGGCTGATATGCTATTTTGTCCCGGCCTCGAGGCTGTCTGTCAGCCGTGGGGCGCTCGAGTCCGTATTCCTCGGCTCCCAGGACTTCTGTCCATCTATCTATGAGCTGATCTTGATCAGCTTGGAGCTGCTGCTGCTTCTTCCTCAGGCTTCTCGCAGTGGCAATAAGCTCGCGCTTGAAGCGCTCCTGCTCTGCGGGGTCTTCGGGTACGTCGAACTCGTCATCGCCAAGGCTAATATCGCCTTCGGAGAGGGGCATGTAGTTGTCCTCCTTCGGATACCCGTCTGTCGCCTGTTCGTCTGGGCTGTCATGCCTGTTTTCCTGTTCGGCCTGCTCAAAGGTGGGCTGTTCGTGGTTGTATTCATCGTCGGCACCGTCCGGATTATTATCGTCCCCGGTGCCGGTATTGCCTTGGCGGGGCTTGGAGCGGTGTTGCGACGCCCATGCTTTGCTTTCTTTTTGGGGGGTTATCCTCCGTTGCCTCCTCGCCATTCGTTTCTTTTGGAGTGTCCACCAGATATATATCATATGAAGAGGTGGCTGTCCACCACCCTGTGAGCGGTGGCTCCTGAGTATCTCCTGCATCATCGTCCATACCGTCGATGTCTTCGATGTCAAAGTCGAGCAGGTCGATTAAGTCATCGATCGTGGCGACAAAGTGGGTGTGGGTGGGCAGCAAATTCCTTCATCGCCCGCTTCCCACTCCAGCCGGACATAGTTCGGCCCAGATTCTCTTGACAAAGAGAGAGACTTCAATGAGTTCAACATGTCACCAAAGGGTGAGTGCTGAAATATGTCTGTAGCGGTAAACTCCATTATCGGAGCCCAACCTGACTCGGCTAGCTCGAGAGTGAGCGGACCAGGACCAATAGCCGGATATGAGTCCGAGGGTCCAGGGTTACAGGCCTCCACAGAGGTGGGACCCGTGTTCGGCTCCACCGCCGATAAGTCTGTGGCCTGCGGAGCGGGGTCCCGCCCTCCGTCCACAAGCACCGCAACCTGTCCCGAATTTATATCCAAGGCTACTTCGGGGATAATGTCCCAGACAATGTCCGACAACAGGTCTAGGCCGTGCTCGTCATGGCTGTCCGGCTCTCCTGGCGCAGGCTCGAATCTGTCGAAGATCAAGTCTCCGCGGATATCTGCCGTGTGGTTCAAGTTTCCGAACCTGATCTGGTGGCCAGGGGCGAAGCTGTCGATCTGCTCCAACTGGCCAAGCGAATTGGTCCGCAGTGCGAAGCCACCGAACACAAAGATCTGTCCGGGGAGAAAATTCTCACCCTGGACCGTGTTGTTGACGATTGAAGATGCCATCAAGCCTCGAAGCGACGACATAGAGGAACTCTCAATGAAAGCACCAATGTCGGTGTCAAAACTGGCGGATCTCGGGTAGGGGTTCCCGATCTGTGCGTCTTAGGCTGATGGTAACAAGAAGCAAGGGACACAATGTTTACCCAGGTTCGGGCCCTCTCGATGGACGTAAAGCCCTACTTCCTACTTGATTAATATTAAAGATATGTGGAATACAAGAGTAGATCTACCACGAGATCGTAGAGGCTAAATCCTAAGAGCTAGCCTATGATGGTATGATTCTAATTGTGATCGGCCTTCTAAGGACCATCCTCTCTGGTTTATATAGACACCGGAGAGCTAGGGTTTACATGGAGTCGGTTACAAGGAAGGAAACATAATATCCGGATTGCTAAGCTTGTCCTCCACGCAAAGGAGAGTCCCATCCGGACACGAGTCGAAGTCTTGAGTATTTTATCTTGATGCTTCTATAGTCCGAACGATGTATATAGTCCGGCTGTCCGGATACCCCCTTATCCAGGACTCCCTCAGCGGCGTCGTGGGAATCGTGAGTGGGTGTGGCAGTGGTAGAAAGAAGAAACGTGATGGTCGCCGTGGTTCAACTTCCATGGACAAGCTGTCGTGTCTGCTGACACATGTATATCAAAACTAGAGTGTTTATATTTCAAGCACGTGTACAAGTATTGTTCTACTAGTTTGGATCCATTGCAACGCACGGGCCAGCACATTGGTAGTAGTAGTGTCCATCTCTATCTCTAGAGGCCTTCCCTCGTTCATCCTTTTCTCTCACAAGATAAACTACTCATACAAATGCATCTTGATGTTCCATGGAACGCACGAGGATGATTCCTTGGGGGTCTCTCTAGCGCGCCGTGGCCGTAGTTGCAAGTTGACGCCCCTTGAGATGCCGACGTTGAGGGGCACTTGGATTTCCTCCGATGAGCAGGTAAGATGAGTTTGATCACGTAGTAAATGCATTCTAAATACTACTTCCTTGTCTATTTCCTAATTCTCCCTCTGCCCACTGTTTCAGAGGCTAGGCTTGGTGCGAGTGGAGATTGGCTTGCATATGTACGGTAGGGTACCAACATCAATTTGCATAACATTTACAATGGTGACACCGTTCCCGTAGAACCTTTGTCCAACATTGGATCAGCCATGCAACGGGCCACCGCATGAATTTGTACGATGGAACCACGGTGAGATTGAATAAAAGGTAGCACGAACCTTGCACATGGCGGTCAAAGGTGGACCATGCTGTCTGCGGCCGATTTGTTGCCGTACGAGTAGGAAGACGCTGTGCTCCTTCCTAACCGCATCTTTGCGGTGACAAACCAGGGGACTTATTTTGTATGCGACACATCCGACGATATACTCCCTCTCTCCCAGTTTATTTGTTTTGAATCTTTTCGTTTTATAAGTTTCAAATTCAAATTTAGAGCTCCCCATCACATGTTGAGATTACAATGTCTATTAAATCATTGCATGCATGTATAGTAAAGAAACAAACCTCGAGTTTGGCACGAGTTCGTGCTGCCCGAGCACCACAAGCCCTGGCGCAGGAGTTACATTTCCCTCTCAGGGCCATCGGGACTGAGCTTCAGCGCCTTACTACACACACCTTTGAGTCAATAACATGTGGATCCGATAGGTGACTAGTCCACATGTAATGCTCCAGAGGGCAGAGGGGCAGTGGGGCCAAGAGGGGTGAGCCGTGGGTCGGGGGATGTGTGGTTTCATGGGTTCAAGCGGCGTCATGGGAATCGTGGGTGGCTGTGGTAGAAACTTGATGCTCGCCGCATTTTAGGTGGACCACTTGTCATGCACACAAAGGCAGAGGGGTGGTGCGGTCGAGAGGGGTGAGGCGCACGTTGGGGGCATGGTGCCGTGGGTTGGAGAGGCGTCGTGGGAATCGCGAGATGAAACGTGATGGTCACCGTAGTTGAACTTCCACGGATGGCTAGTCTAACTGAAGTAGTAGATGATTATTTAAAGAGCTTAAAACAATGTGAACGTAGTGGGGTTTGGATGCAAATGAAGACGAAGGGGAGGTGAAGAAGCCGAGGCGAATCGGTGCCCGATGGAGAAGTAAATGGGAGAGGTGGCATGCAGGCAGTTGATTAGACGGCTAGGTAGACTAAACGAAAAGGCTATGCGGGTAGACTGAGGAGTCATACCTGTTCGTTTACGTGCCCATCATTCCTGATAGGTGGGACCTATGCAAACAGATAAAAAAATGTGTCGTAGCTTTTTTTTAGCTCGTGAGTGGGAGACACAACATTCTCTGGTTAAGGAATACTCCCTCCATTTAGGTGAGTATAAGTCACCTTATGAAAATCAGATTTTCCCAAAACCTTTAGGCGTGGAGCATTAACTTCCTGCTTGATCCCCTCCTAGCCTCATTAGCCAGCATTCTCTTCCTCTGCTGCAGCATTCTACCTTTCCATTTTTCCTCTTCTCAAGTGTGGAACGATCTGCATGTCGTCCTTGATGCACCAGAACGACCACTGCATGCATCGCGGCAGGGCGTTGATTGGGCATGCACGAGAATTTGGTTCTGCTCGCAATATGGATGATACCTGAACGATAAAGTGAACAGGCATGCTAGCACGGGAGACCTATTTCCGCTATACAATACTGGAGTACTCATGTTCCTACTAGTAAGAGTAGTAGTACAACTGTGGTACACTGGATGGTCAAAATACTATTCATCCGGTCCTCACAGTGAAGTGAAAACACCGTGCGCCTGACACTAGTCCAGGCGAGGCGGCGTGTTCGGGATACCAAAGTTAGCCTCACCCTGTGCATTGTGTAGTCTGTCACCACCGCTGTACAGCACATTGGCGCCTCGCCTCGTCTCCCTCTCCGTCCCATAGCACCACTCCATCTCCATCTCCGTCTCCGTCTCCGTCTCCATCTCACTGTGCCCCCGTGTATCGTCGCCTCACTCGCCTCCCCCAGTACCACTATTCCCTCGCTAGCCGCTCGAGCACCGACATCCTTCTCCCCCGTAAATCAAGCCTCCTTCTAAACTCCACCATGGCCGAACGCGAACCGCGCAACATCCATATGAACCGCGATTGGAGCAATCTCCCCATTGACATCCTCGACCTCTGTTGTTCGTTTATGGATATGTCGATCGCCCTGCGGCTGGCTGCATGCTCGAGGGACATGCACACGGCCATCATCGAAGCGAGGCCTAAGCTTTTCAAGACACCCTGCTTGCTGCTATCTGGTCTTGCGAGATCGGCTCACCATGATACGGAGGCGTGCATGATGCCCCTCGACTACAATCCAATCTCCATTATCCGAAACTTCTCTGCAGGTATGTAGTGTGTCGCCATACATCATTTCCCTCGACATCGATCCGATCACCATCGCCCGAAACTTCTTGGCAGGTATGTACTGGGTCGGCATGAACTCCCACTGGATGGATGCCTTTAGAGAAGACGGTAAAAAGTTGGTGCTCGTGAACTTCCAGACCTCCCATGAGATTATCCTTCCTCCGTTGGATTATATAGAGTATTACCATCGCGGTCCAAGTCATCTAGATTACTATGTCAGTTGGACGGACCTTGTTTTGCAGAAGATTGTAATCTGCCAAGTACCCACACGACATGCGAATTACGCAGACTTCAAGCTAATTGCCTTGTTCGACCGTGGACTCGCCTATCTTTATGTCGGTGCCTTTTCTAGCTGGAGACAACTCGGCTCGTAGTGGATCATCGTCAAAGCTGATACACAGTTCTGTGATGCTATTGAACACAATGGCATCTTCTACGCAATCGACAAAGCAGATGGCACCACATATTGCTGGGACGGCGAGTGTAAGTTGTTTCCGTCTCCTGTTAATGATGACGCCATGACACTGTTTGAATTTTTTGTGATGATTGGCATATCCCTGTTTGAGCAGAATTTGAGTAGAACTATGGCAATATATTTGAGACGCCGTAAATTAGCTATATTTGGAATGAGTTAATTCATGCGATTGTGACCATGTCATTATAGCCAATTGGTACCCTGAATAATCAAATAGTTAGGAATATATGGATATTATCCTTATTTTACAGTAATCTATATACTACTACTAAATATGAGTGTGTATCAATGGCCATGTTAGTTTCCTCATTTTCATGATGTAGAAACATGAACCACACTGTTGGTTTCATCTAACCATACATTAGGGAAGTAAATGTGCATATGGAGAACCCTATATTTGGAAGTAGTGAAATCCTGCAATGCTTACCATGTGTACATACCTATATTTGCCCTTCAGCATTCAATGGCTAGAATAATATCCTCACAAAATTTTTGCCCACAGAACACGAGTATATAACAATGCATGTTCTGTTAGTTACCTTGAAGAATTTGTTTGTGAGGACAGAACATGATTACATAACATGCATGACATGGTAGTTTCCTATGAAGAATCGATTGCGAGATAACATGAGTATAACCATGCATGGCACTTCTATAATTTCGAACCCAATATACATTTCCCTATATTTTCCTCCCAGTTCCAACAGGGACATATCAATGTTGTTTCTTGCATTATCCTACTCATACTCTGAACAATGTTGATCTTACATTAACAACGCCTGTCCTTTTTGATATGATGCAGTGTCCCTACAGTTACTGCCCTTTGTAATTACACCACCTTTGCCAAAAACAAGGAAGCACAACTGGTTCCTCGCTCGATCAGACGATTGCAGAAGACTGATGATCATTCGGACACATGAGACGGAAAAGTTATATTGCAAAAACCCCACTATATACAAGCACCGTGTAATACGTGAGTATCCGGACAGTGGCTGTTATGTCTATGAGCAGCATACCATCTTGCTGGGGCCTTTAGGATTTTTTTAGTTGGAAGCGGGTAAACAACCTTGGTTCACACCCTCTGTTTCTCGGACTCAATTATCCGATTAACCAGGAGATTACCATTGGCAAGGACCTTGATGGCAGAGAGGCTCTGTTTGCTATGGAAAACTGTGTCTACACGACGAGCCCTAGGAGTTCGGGAGCAAACTCCCCTGATTGTCAACGATACAGCCTGCAGCCAAAAGAAGGTGAGAATGACAAAGGCATCCAGATTAACTTTGATCCTTGGATGTCTCAATTACGACAGGTAGTGATGTGGTTCAAGCCTTCAAGTTGATAGGTAACTAGGCTGTTGCATCGAAAGGGTGGAGAACTGGTGTCTCCGGATCACTGATAGTTGAAGCGGGGCTGCAAATTATGATGGTGTTGGATCATCTCTTCGAATGACTTTGTTGTCTTCGCTGCTGGTTCTGGATGGGTAGTTCTTTCTTTTGTTATGCATATTCCTTGTCATTTGGTCATCCTTGTCTATGTCACTCTTTCTATGTAATAGTTGCTTCTGTTTAGAATGTCATTCTCGTCTGGATCACGAGAGTCTGAGCGCTGCAGATGGGTGAGTTTTTGTGGTGTAGCAAGACTTCTTATGAACTATCATGTCTTGCTGTTTATGTCAGTAGTAGTCAGTCAGTGTTTGAATGTTGTATATATCGTTGGTTCAAACTATTTATTATCTCGAACTACTGGTGGGCTAAATGAGGGCATCACCATTCTCCAGTGTTCAGAGTATATCTCCTTTTTTCAAGTTACATAATTTGAGCTCACTGCCTTTTTGATGATGTACACTTGCTTGGGCCAGTGAGGTGTCGTTGAATATGGGCCGAGTAGTAATGCAATGCCAAACAGGTCAATTATGACTCTCGGGCCGGGCTCTCAAAAGATCCTGAAAAAAAGGTCGGGCTCTCCAAAAAAGGAAGAATAAGGACTCTTAGGCCGACATGTGGGCACCACCGGTGTTTTCGTGCGCTTGCGCGCCGAGAGCATATTGGCGCGTGCTCAAAATTCATGCTACCTTTTCATCCCCTGTCTCCCGCCCCTCCCCCACCTCTGGAATCTCGATTCCTACTCCAGTTCCCCCAAATCCCCCTCCTGTACTCCCTATACACAAGCGCACTATCATGTCACCGGTCAACGCGGATCTCCGAGCCGGAGATCCTGAGGTCCGTTCTACCTTCGGTGGCTGCGTGCTGCCGCTCAACAGTGGCATGGCGGCGCGTGACGACTAGTTTGCCGGCAAAGTGCTGATGGTAACCATCAACGGCGACCGGCCTCTCGTCTCACCGGACAACATTGTCAAAGCTCTTGGCATTGCGCGCGACATCCAAATAAGTGACTTGCTCGTCAAAGTCTATCCTCCACGGGCTGATTTCTTCGTTAGGTTCCGGACAACTTTTGACTCAGTCGTGTGTTCGAATTTTCCCGGCGTTTGTTTTGCAATGGCGCGCTGGTGAGCTTTGATCGGTGGCACCCAGGATGGGGCTCGATGCCCTCTGAGCTTGAGTTTTAAACAAAGCATACCTTCCACGGCATGCCTCGACGTGCTTGGAACAGGGAGTCCATGAACGAGCTTATCAACAACCTTGGAGGTGACCTCGTAAGTATGTTGTTCCTCCAGACAGCTGGGCTCTGTCTGTTATGGCATGGATGAAGAAGCCGTCCACCATACCGAAGGTGATTGGTGTTGAGATACCGGTGCAGGAACCGGGGTTGTACTATTCATGGCCACCAAGGCCGCCGCGGACCACGTTAGGGATGTACCTGTATCGAGTGTTGGTGCATTTCGAAGAAGTGGTCAATCCATCAATCGAAGTCCTGCCGCCGTCGCTGGTGCCAGGGTCCGTCGACGACATCCATTATAGGAGTCAATGTCAGACTTTCCCCGTGTTGCTCGGAACAATGGATGGCACAGGGCCTACTCCATCGCGCGGCGGAGGCCACTGCTTCTTTGGGAGAAGAGGCAGGGCTGGCTGCATGGATGTGCTCTAATTTGAGGTAACAACTGAATCTTGTCAGATAGTACTAGTTAAATCCGAGCTATGGGTCTGAAGCACTGATATGCCAGTACATTTGATTGTGACTTGTTCTAATTTTGTACCTGAACTTTTTTTAGAAAGGGTTGTACGTGAACTTAATGTGCTAGCAGAACTTATTGTGTTGTTTGTCTGTTTTCTTTGCACAACATTCAAGATATTTCCCCATCATTTATAAAGACAATGAACCATTATGTACGACTTCGTTGGTTTCAACATAGCCCTTCCCGTAGCGATCCACTGCTTCCATCCTGATTGTGCCGCCTGCGTGAAATTTTTGTATGCAAGTTCAGTGTGCTATGATGTTCTATATGATTGTGTCAACTATATAAGTTTTTACAAAGCATCAGCAATGCATATGGCTGAAAGATGTATTTACGAGCATCGACCGATGGGTCTCTCTCTCTATCTTTCTCTCTCTCTCTCTCTCACACACACACACACACACGCACACACACATGCACACACGCACAAGTGGGACCCATTGAATTATTTATTTGCTCGTGACAACTTTTAATTAGGTTCCACTGTAATCTAACTTTTTTCTTAAGTTATTAATTGAGCTCAGTGACTTTAAAAAGTTGTACAGAAGCCTTGTTTGGGCCTTTCCAGCATCACTGAATGTGGGCTGGGTAACCATGTTAGGTTGTACTGTACTACACAGGCCTTTTTTTTCAACATCAGCAATGCAACTGGGCCGACAGTTGTACACAATATCCGGGTCAACTTGTTATCTGCCCTGCTGGGCTACAAAGTTTCCTAGGAGGTATGCATTAGGCTTAACAAGAAAATGGACTTTAAGAAATAATAAATGGGATGTAATTATAATAACTAGGCAATTACTATGCACCAACACGTAATTAGTTTGAAAAATATATTATTTTTGGAATTTGGAAATTGTAATTTCATTACTTGTCGCGCGCGCAATATTTTGTTGGATTTTAACATGATACAACTTTATTTTGAAATTATATTTAACCTGACTAGAAATTTCAGATAAAAATATTTCGGATCCCATCAAAATGTGGGAATTTTTTTTGAATTCTGTTTTGAGCGGTTGTTTGAAATTATTAATCGTTGTCCTAGCTAGAAGTTGGGTTGTACTTTTAACAAACTGAAATGGGCTGTAGTAAATTCCATTAGAATTGAAAAATGGGATGTACATTCTTACAAATCGCAAATGGGCTATATGTTATCTACCAAATCCGAGCTGTGGGCCTACTAAGTTGATGTGTACCAAGGTCTTTGTGAAATTTGTCAATATAAACGATTCTAGCTGCAGTGATCGTACGATGTCCATCCAACGGCCGTAGTGCTTCTTCAACCTCTAGTCTTCTTGCTCCAACTGCCCAAAGCAGCGCGGTCGTGTCGCGTGCTCCTGCTTGCCATGGTCGGCTGTGATGCCGCGAAGGCCTCAACGTCCCGTACTACTCCCACCGCTGGCCAGGCCATCCCTCTACTCACCCACACTGCCTGTTATTCTGCGGCGACGGCAGCCTCACACCGCAGCCGAACCAGTGAACCCTCGTACTCCTCTCCGCGCGGGTTACCACTGTTGCATCTTCCCCGGCTCCACGTCGTCCCTTTCCTAGGCCTTGCCGTCGTCCAGACCACCGCCCTGGTGCTCTCGGCGCGGCATGGTCAACGTGGTCAACGATCGACTTCCATCGGAAGAGTACTGTACGTGGAGAGGCTGATAGCTGGGTCCACGCGGCCGCAAGGAAGTGCGTCCTTATTACGCGCAAAATAATTATTCCTCCACCTGATAGCAGGGACCCACTGGACGGGCCACCTTATTTCGCGAAAAAAATGTTTCCCCCTGACTGCTGGGATCCACCGAACGGGCCAGCATATTTCGCTAAAAAAATGTTCCGTGCGCTGTCAGCTCGGACCCACCGGAAGTGCCTCCTTATTATGCACAAAAAATGAATACTCCCCCTGCTAGCTGGGACCCTCCATGGTGGGAGGCAGACTTGTGGGCCTACTAAATTGACTGGGACGGGGGCCTTTGTCAACTTTAGTCCATATGAACGATTCTAGCTCTAGTGACCGTACGATGTCCATCCAATGGCCGTAGTGCTTCTTCAACCTCTGGTCTTCTTGCTCCAGCCGCCCAAAGCAGGGCGGGTCATGCCGCATGCTCCTGCCTCCCGTGGCCGGCTGTGTTGCTGCGGAGGCCTCACCGCCCCCTACTATTCCCACCGGTGGCCAGGCCCTGCGGCGACAGCAGCCTCACACCGCAGCCGAACCAGTGAACCCTCGTACACCTCTCCGCGCAGGCTTCCACTGTCGCGTCTTCCCCGGCTCCCCATCGTCCCCTTCCTATCCCTCACCGTCGTCCACCGCCCTGGAGCTCTCATCGCGGCATGGTCAACATGGTTAACGTGGTCAAGGAACGACTTCCATCGGACGTGGACTGTATGTGGAGAGGCTGACAGCTGGGTCCACGGCCGCAGCAAGGAAGCGCCTCCTTATTACGCGGAAAATAATGATTCCTCCACCTGACAGCTGGGACCCACCGGATGGGCCACTGTATTTCATGAAAAAAACATTTCCCCCTGACTGCTGGGACCCACCAGCTACATCTTCGCACGCAAGGAAGTGCGTCCAGGCAAAAAAACAAAATGATTCGCCCCCTGACCGCTGGGACCCACCAGCGACACCTTCGCACACAAGGAAGTGCGTCCGGGCAAAAAACCAATTCGCCCCCCTGACTACTGGGACCCACCAGCTACATTTTCGCACAGAAGGAAGTGCGTCCGGGCAAAAAAAATGATTCGCCCCCCTGACTGCTGGGACCCACCAGCTACATCTTCACAGGCAAGGAAGTGCCTGACAGTAGGGACCCACCTGGTCGAAGCATACATAGCATTGTCATTCTGGTCGCGAACTTGTACGTACATACTGGTCGATGTAGAGGCACGCACGTGTCGTAGTAGACGCGCGCACGTGTCGTAGTAGAGGCGCGCACGTAGCATGTACACGTACGTACAGCGGCGAGGATGCAAGAAAGAAATTAAGGCCACGTACTTACATACAGGCAGGGTCTCGAAGGCCTACTCGCACATACGTACATGGCTGGGTTGGAACGGAGAAACAACGTCGTCGTCGTGATCATGGGGAGCCAACCGGTTGGGTCGGAATGGAATGCATGGTCGTGTTCATCGGGAGGGCTTGGAAGGAACAGGCGATGGAAACAACTCCTGGCGTACCGCACAACGGAGCAAATGGCCCTGTGTTCGACCGGCCATGTTCAAAACGGGATCCTATTGATCAGGAGGGGCCTGGTGTACCGCAAAACGGAGGAAACGGACCTCCTACGGTCGAAACTGGGGTCCTATTGATCGGGAGGGGTGTGGCGTACCGCAAAACGGAAGAAACGGACCTGCTACTGTCAAAACGGGGGTCTTGTTGATCGGGAGGGGTGTGTCGTACCGCAAAACGGACGAAACGGACCTCCTACGGTTGAAATGGGAGTCCTGTTCATTGGGAGGGGTGTGGCGTACCGCAAAACGGGACTCCACGGGATACTGTTCATCTCCACCGTCGACCTCCTCCAGCCTCCACGGGCTACCGTCGACCTCCTCCAGCCTCCACGGGCTCCTATTCATCCAGCCTCCACCACGCGCTACTCCACCGTCTACTGTTCAACCACACCTCCACTCTCTACTGTTCATCCAGCCCTCCACACCACGGGATCCTGTTCAACCACCCCTCCACGGCTACCCCTCCACCGTCTACTATTCATCCAACCCTCCACACCACGGGGTCCTGTTCATCCAGAGGTAACGCCACCGCTCACTGTTCATCCAACCCCCCCCCCCCCCGTAACGGTCACTGTTCATCCAATCGATCGGCTTCAGTTAGCAGTAGTAGCGAAGGAATCGCTCCATCAGGTTCAGTTAACAGCCATCGATCAATCGCTGGGGTTCAGTAACGCGTAGCCTGCTGTGCAATCGCTCGGGTTCAGTTAGAGCCCATCGCCTCGCTCGGGTTCAGTTAGAGCCAACGCCTCGCGCGTGTACGACAGAAATGCGCATCGCTCGGCCCCCGACCACCCACCGTAACCGGCAACTCACCGAAATTTTCCTCCCCCTCGCTTCTACCATGGTTTTTTCCATCATGGACGGCCCAAAGAATGTCATGCAGCTGCGTCTCCGGCCCGCCCAGGACGAAAAGCCCATTTTCTGTCATGATTTTTTGTCATAGAAGTAGGAGCCCACCACATCTATGATGATACCGTGTTTTGTCACAATTATCGTCATAGAAGTGTCATATGTATGACAGAAAAAAATTTCGTTTGGCCCAAAATGTCACGTATGTGTATTTTTTTTGTAGAGACGTGGCCGGGCTGAGTCGGGTACAGTGGCGCTCCGTCAGGTCGCCGCTTGCTGGCGTCGGCAGTGATGATGGGTGCACTGTTGCCACGCCGGCCCTGGTCAGCGGGTAGGTGAGGGGCACTGTCGCCACACCCAAGCCGACCGGAGGCATGGACGGGGCACTGTTGCCTCGGTCATCAGTAGATGGAGACTCGTCCCATTGTATGGCCTGGATGGGATGGGAGCCGACGTGTGTCCGGGTTGAGGAACATGCCAAGGGTGTAGTTGGCTTGTTGAGGAAGTCTTGGTGTGCTGGGTTTGGCCGCCTTGAGCTGGCCGTTGGGGCCGAGTTGAGGAGTACAACCGGGTTGGAGAGTTTGGCCGGGTCGAGGGGCTTGGCCGGGTTGAGCGATCCGGCCAAGCGCGAGCCGGGCAAGCGCGAGCCGGCTTGAGGGGCGATGCTGGCCCCGTTGTTTTTGAAAAGGATCCGACTTCCGTTGCCTGCCCGGGGTTCATCCCCCCGACAACACTGACTAGTGTGGATGATGACTTGCTTAAATTAAGACGAATGCTAAGAGTGTTCTTGATATATCTGACTATGCATTTAGTATCTGTCCAGTGAACAGTGGTGGGTGCATGAAGAAACTGGCATACTTTGTTAACAGCAAAGGAAATATCAGGTCTTGTAAGTGTAAGATATTGAAGTGCACCTATGAGACTCCTGTATTTAGTTCTATCTTCTAGACTCAAAGCTCGCCCTTCTGTGAGAGACAGTTTTTCTGAGATGGATAATGGAGTAGGTGAGGGTTTACTCTCTTGTAAAATTGCTTTGTTTACTAGATCCACCACATATTTTTCCGGAGATAGGTGAAGTCCATCCTCATGTTTCTTCACTTCTATCCCTAGGAAATAGTGGATGTCTCCAAGGTCCTTGAGAGCAAACTCTGTACTGAGATCCTTCAACAGTCATGTGATGGGTTCATTAGATGAACTTGTAACAATGATACCATCAACATAGAAGAGGACAATATACATGTGTTGCACTTGTTGTAAAGAAACAATGAAGTGTCAGACTTAGAAGGAACAAAGCCAAGTGTTTGCATTTTATGACTGAGACGTGAGTACCATGCTCGTGGAGCTTGCTTCAACCCATACAGTGCCTTGTCAAGCTTGCACACATGAGAAGGTGGATGTTGGTTTTCAAACCCAGGACGTTGTTTCATGTACACTTCCTCTTCCAGAACGCCATGAAGGAACACATTCTATACATCTAGTTGTCTGAGACACCAGCCCCTGGACACAGCAATGGACAAAACAAGACGGATGGTGGCATCTTTCACAATAGGACTAAATGTGTCCTCATAGTCTATACAATGCTGTTGTTTGAAGCCCTTGGCCACAAGTCTTGCCTTGTAGCGATCAATGGTGCCATCGGAGTTTCTACTAATCCTGAACACCCACTTGCAATATATGAGATTTTTACCTTGCTGCGGAGGGACCAAGTGCCATGTTTTGTTTCTCTTCAAGGCCATATACTCCTCATGCATGGCCTTCTTCCAATTGTCATCTGCAAGTGCTTCATCAAGTGTGTGTGGTTCACCTGGTTCACCTGTAGAACATACAAGTCCATATTTTGTGACATGTTTATAATTCACTGATTGTATTACCCCTTTCTGTAACAGTGTACGAAGTGTTGGTGAAGGAGCTTGTACGCGTGCCACAGAAGATCCTGAGCCAGCAACAGGAGTTTCAGATGATGTAGAAACCGATCCCGAGGCAGATCCCAAGCTAGCGGCCTCCATGTCGGGAGCCAGATCTGCTACCGGATCCTCTGTGGTCGGTTGTGGAGGCGTACAATGCTGCAGTGTCACAGAAGATCCCGCGCGGCAGATCTCATCATGACGCCCTACGTCCACCGCGCCAGAGGTGGGTCTGGTGCCTGTCGGCCGGCGCTGGTCACGCCGCTTGTAGCATAGCGGTTGGTCCGGGAATCGGACGCCCACGGGTCCGCTGGGAGGCAGACAGGTGGCGTGTACCGACTCGCTCGCAGGGGCGCGATCGGCTGCGCCAGGTGCAACTGAGGGCATAGAATGCCGAGCCAATTCTGCTGCGTTGGTTGGTGTAGATCTCGGACTAGACCGGCTGGAAGGTCTGCCGCTACAGATCCCGAGGTAGATTTGCTCCCCAGGGAAGGACACATGAAATATGGCCTGTTGAGACTATTTCCTTCACCAATTTCTGCTCCATTTTTTCCAATGTAATCTCCCGCATCATCACACAGCTCATGCACAGTGGTTTGAGAGTTAGTCAACATATGATCATCACAGTTATGTTCCCCTTCATCAAGACTAGTGAGAGATGGTGGGAGGAGAAGGATTTCTTTGCGGAGTAGGGCACCAACATTAGGGTGGAGATCGGCAAAGGGGAATTTAGTTTCATCAAAAGACAATATCTTTCGAAATATAGACACATCTAGTAGAGACATCTAGACACTTCAGCCCCTTGTGTTGAGCACTATAGACAAGAAAAACACACTGTTTTGATCGAAACATGAGTTTGCGGGAGTTGTATGGATGGAGATTTGGCCAACATGCACAACCAAAAACACGTTGAGAGGTGTAGTTTGGTTTGACGTGAAGAAGCCTCTCGGTGAGTGTTTCATTGTTTATGACCCAGGTAAGGAGCATGTTAATAATGTGGACATCAGTGACGAACGCTTCATCCCAGAATTTTAAGGGCAGGGAGGCTCCTTCGAGAAGTGCAAGACCAACTTCAACGATATGCCGATGCTTACATTCGGCGGAACCATTTTGTTGGTGAGCATGCGGGCAAGACACATGATGTGATATGCCAAGTGTTTGGAAAAAAGTTTAATTTCTCGTATTCCCCTCCCCAGTCGGATTCGACCGTAATGATCTTGCGGTCGAACTTGCATTCGACGAGTGCTTGGAAAATTTCTAAAGACTTGGAAAACATCAGACCTTTTCTTCAGAAGGTATATCCAAGAAAATTTACTAAAGTCATCGATGAAACTGACGTAGTATGTGTGTCTACCAACAGAACCAGGGGCAGGACCCCAGACACCAGAAAATATTAATTGCAATGGAATAGTAGAAACACTTGTGGAAATAGGATAGGGTAACTGATGACATTTCGCTCTTTGGCAAGAATCACAAATGGTCTCAATATTATGATCAACAACAAACCAGAGCCTACTTTTCCTAAGCAAACGTTCAACAAGTGAAAAGGAAGCATGCCTTAAACGATTGTGCCAACGTGTTGAAGAAAGTTTGACAACACCATAGGCTTTTTATTGAATTGTTGAAGCTCCAGAATCAACAGGTATAGACCTCGAACGTATCTACCTCGGTACAGTACCTTCTTCGTGGCCTGATCCATGATCAAAAAGGAAAAAGGATGAAAGTCAATGAACACATGATTGTCAAGAGTGATGCAATGAACGGAGAGAAGATTTTTGTTGGCACTAGGGAAATGCAGAATTTTGCGAAGAAGTATTTTACGAGAAGGAGTACATATAACCGAATGACCAACGTGAACCTCCACCACTGGCGTTGTGAATTTGTTCCTTCCCGTGATACTTCTCACATAGGGTCACCTTTTCGAGCTCCCCCGCGAGGTGATTGGTTGCACCACTGTCTAGATACCAGTTGGCATCGATGTCGTATGACCCATTGGTGACAGCAACAACCTTGTCACTGTCTTCAGACGAGGGTTCATCCTCATCGAACTTGTACCAGCAGTCCCTAGCCGTATGACCAGGTTTCCCATAGATCTGGCAGCGGACAGCATTGGGATGAGATTTGCCTGAGCCACCGCCACGGAGGCCCCTGTTGTTGGTCGAGGAGGGGCGGCTGCCGCGAGAACTGGATTTGCCACCGCCTTGCTTGCCCTTGGAACGAGGAGGACCGCGATAACGAGAAGATGACCCATCACGACCACGAGTCGCCGCTCGTAGTCCATGTCGGGTAGTCCATGTCTAGCCCTTGTAGCAGATAGGAGATCATCTCATCATCTTGGATGGGCTTCCTAGCCGTGGTGAGCTCATCGGCGAGGCCCCACATGGAGGAGAAGTAGGTGGCCACGGACTGGGTGCCCTTCTACGCATTGATCAAGGCAGTGCGGATGTTGTTGACGCGGCTCAAGGACCGCGAGAAGAACATACCTGCGAGCATCGTCCAGAGAGCATGGGCGGTGGTGACCGCGATCACCGTGATGAGTACCTCTTTGGAGAGGTTGTTTAGCAGGTAGCCCAGCACCTGCTGGTCCTCCCTGACCCAGATGGGGTGGAGAGGGTTGGGCTCGGAAGTTTCCTTCACATCCTTGTCCTTGCAGACGAGGAGGCACGTCGACTACGGTATGGTGCCGTCGATGTAGATGGAGATCCCGACTCCCCTTAGTTGTGGAGTAATCTAGGTTTGCCACAGCACGTAGTTCGTCCGGGAGAGCTTCTCCATGACCTGACCACTTAGGTTTGACTAGAGGGCACTGGAGGAAGACATGGCTAGCACTAATGAAGATCAAAAAGCTAGGGTTTAGGAAGATGAGGATCTGATTACCACGTGCATTAGGCAAAAGCTACATACCTCATCGTGTGGGAATGCAGTGCATGTTTATAGGCAGGGGCGCACCTCCCTGGATAGCGCATATAGTTGGAGAGATTACAACTTGAGGGAGAAGAAAGATAGAGATAAGGGTTTATGGTTACATAGTCGAGTTATCCATCTAACTACCTAAACTATGCCTCACAAGATTGCAACCTCCTAGGCTGTCACGCTACCACAAGATATTATGTTTAACACACGTGTCTGCAACTCATGCTTTGTTTCAGAAAAGATATACACTACTACAGGATGCTGCTAACGCGAGACTATGATCAGAGACCCTTCGACGAAACTGGGTGCGATGCAATAATCGCAAATGGTGGTGTAAAAAACCCGTAAAAAGGTGCAATCCGTTTGCGATGACGGATGCATCAAACACGGTTCAGATTTTTGTTGCGTGTGCGATCCAGGACATACGGTTCAGTTCAATTAACTGTTTGCGATGAGGGTGAACAAAAGAAATGGGCTACCAGATGAAGGTGTGTGCGATGTAGAGCATACGGTTCACTCGGATGAACTGTTTGCGATGAGGAGGAGCAACAGAAACGGGCAGCCTGTTGAAGGTGTGTGCGATATACGGCATACAGTTCACTCGAATGAATTGTTTGTGTTGAGCCAAGAGAACAGAAACGGTTCAACTTAACAAGATGTGTGTGATACACAGCAAACAGGTCTGTAATCGGAAGTGTGTGGGAAGACCGATAACAACACAGACAATTCCTGTTAACAAGCCATGTGTTTTGTGAGCAAACTATTGCTGGTATACAATTGTCAGTGATTGATGAAATCCTCACCAACGGGTTCCATTGTTTAGTCCGTGTGCAATGTGATTTGCTCTTCCTACAGAGCAACAACATAATAAAACTAAAAAGACGGCATTGCATAACCAAATTAAGCATACAATTACACAAGTGACTACACACATAGCATTTTCACACACCAAAATAAGAAATTACATGCATACTAAACTAGGAGAAACAATGATCTAATCATCTACTTCTTGTTGCGATGATGCTTGCTATTGCTTTGCTTCCGGCTGGATCCCTGGCCATTTTGGGGAAGGAGGCACTTCCTCATGTCAACGATCCGCCTGTACATGTTGTAGCATGTGTATGCCTCCTTGGCCGCATACATGACGTGAGCTTTGTCGAGTTTCTCCATCCATGCCGAGTGCCAGCCACGCTTGCCCTTGTTGCAGGAATCCTTCATGTCTCTGTAGTAGGGGTCGATGATGGCCTCGGCGGGGTGAACCAGTGAGTCCTTCTCATGCTCCTTGCTACCACAGATCTTGTATTGGCCCTGGATGTTCACAAGACTCTGGCAGGCGATGCCCGAATTCTTGAGCACCTTGGCATCGTTGGTGATGTCCACCATAGCGAACATGTAGTGGGGGCTGTTGACAAACCTGGCGAAATACTCGCAAGGCCCTGTGGCCAGGCAGTAGAGGTAGACAAGGACGTGTTTGCGCACACACATATGGGCGACGACGACTTTGTGATGAGACCCGGCACAAGTGCGAGTGTACTCGAGGTTGAAACCGACCACCTTGTACTTCTCCTCGGCAAGCATCAGCTCCATGATGTGGATGGAGTGCTCCACCTAGACCGGGTTGTTGGTATACACCACTGAGAGCTCCATGAACCTTCGGTGGGTGTCCACCACGACATGCATGGTGAACTGCTACTCATCGTCGGCAGCCACTCGGAGTGCCATTGGAGCCGCCCAAGATACCCTCTAAGGAATTGTCGTGGTGGGTGTGCTTTTTGCGATGGTGGGGCGCGATCGAAAGGTTGAAGAGACACAAGAGGCTTAAATGGCCGCTATAACAAATGGGGGCCAGCCAGCCAGTAATCTTCATGTCTTATCACGGCGTACGTAGCGGAGGATTCCAGTGCATGCTTGACAACACCGCACCACAATTTGACCACCCGTGGGCTCGAAGAGGCACCAAATCTATCGTCGGTGAGCATGTTCCCACGCTACAGTGCAGTTTACCGGACAGGCTTCCCGCCCGGCTTGGTTTGCCACGCATCGGCTAGAAGAGGGACAAATCGTGGGCGTTTATTGGCAAAAAGCTTTGTAAAATCGAAGTGTTCAATGACTTTGGTCAAAAGTTTACCCGTAGGTGATGAGGTCAAAGTTACACAGAAGGGTGATGATGGACACTCGAGTGCGATAATTATTATGTGCTCTACAGGGCACACGATGGAAGAAACCAACTGTGTGCAAGAATGTCGAAGATCGCAGTCGAGTTAGCTATACAGATCATGTGATGTGAGATCGACAAGGTAAATAGATTCGAGAATGTTTAATCAAATCAAATCTAATACCATTGCATATTAAGGTCAAAATAGTGCTACCAATATATGAGTCACATACGATGTCATTTCAATGATTGTACCACAAAAGCTCGAAATATTACAAGGTTCAAATTCCAGAGTTATATGGCTCAAATTAGAATATTACAAGGTTCAAACTGATATTAGAAATGAAATTCAGATCATCAGCTGCAAACGCTCGCGCTGATCCACTGAACATTGATATCAGATTGGTTCAAACTAATATTACTGCTTCTTAGTCTGGTTTCGAAACCTCACAACTTTTGCAAAGGGGCCAGCCACTGAGAAGTCATGTATGGAGTTGATACGATGAGTTACGATTACTCTGTCATCTGAAGTTCCAAATGAAATTCAGCATTTTTAGAGCCTATTCCATCCTGCCGCAGGCGCTGGCGCTGATCAACAAACCATTCATTTTTGTGAAATAAATGTAGGGAAAACCTCATTACCTTCAGCACCCTTTCTCTGACAACAAAGAAACTAGCAAGTATAATCTCCGGTAAGGTCCCTCGGTAGGAGTTCAAAGTTATTTCTGAGAGATGCAGATCTATGCATTCGACGTGATTGTTATATTGTATCACATTATCCACCACTGGTCCTAATCTTATATGCAAAATAAGAAAACGTGTTAGTGCCTAGATGCAGTTTTGAACACTACTACAGGCCTATTTGGTTTGCGGGATTTGTAAAATGCAACAACGACAAGTGTTTTTTTCGTAATTAAGCATGACTTCAACTATTTCAACGTCTAATTTTCATCTTTTACAATTCAACTAGCTTATCCCATGCCATGAAAGACACTATGTCTTGGAGAGGATGGGTTTTGAAGACCATGAAAATTTTGAAACAAAGAAAATACACCTAAGGACCCATCATGATATGGATTTTGAAGTAAATTTGTGCAATGCTCAGAGCGTAACCCATTTTGGTTGCCAAAATTGGGAAGCACTTTGAAAAATGTATGGTTTTTATGAGGGTATGATTGTCACCATGGATCTTGGTGATCCTGACATCGAGCAAGACAATATGGACATTTGGGTCCTTGTTGATACGCTTCCGATTGTACCGCTATGTGAGTTTCTCAAACATAGTTATTAACTAATTTATATTGTTTATTTCAAAATAGTTGACAACTTATTTCCATTGACAGCTTATTTTCATTCTTCAAAGACTGTGCGGAGGATGGTAGACAAAACCCACTACACCGATGGCTCCGAATTAACTTATAAGGAGAAAAATCAGTTGATCGCATTTTGTACTCTTCTTGAGGATTACAATAACTATTATCGAACTCCTCCAAATTATGGTGAATACGTGCCACTAGTGCACGTGTTGAACCATGGTAACTTCTCTGGAGATACCCTGGTAAGATTTTTTACTATTACGACATCCGTGCATCTTTTGCATACTTCTAAAACTAGTACATCATTGCTAACTACGAAGTTATTACTATGTTTTTCAACAGAAACTCCCGATGGATTGTGTGCCTCATCTGATGTATCTGAATGGTCGCCTTACAGTTCTGAACATACTGCCAGGTAAAACAAGGGAGCTCACCTGTGCATATTGGATTTCTAAAACCGGTGAACACATGTTCATCAAAGAATGGAAGAAATGTATGGACATTCGCAAGGAGGTTCTTGGAAGTAACATTTAGTGAAAGGCAAGAATTGGAGACAGGCTAATCTCCATTCTCCATAATGGAGAGTCAGGGGCTATCTTGTTTTTTGCTATTTTACCTTAGAAAATGTAGTAGGTCTTAATCGAATGTAGTAGGTCCCATGAGGTACAATATGTTTATTATGTGGTAATGTGTTAGAGTTGATAATGAGGAGTACTTGTGATTACGACTAGTGACCAGTTTGCTAAGTTGATCTTGAGGAGGTGTTATATGACAATGATGTATTATGATGATAAGTTATTAATGATATGATGATGATGATGATATTATTATATCACTGGGTGAAAGAACCGTGGATTAGTTTCAAGTGGATGGACATCCACTTGAAACTAGTCCACGGTTCTTTCACCCTGTGATGTAATAACTCATTATGATGTAAAAACAATCTCTAAATTCCTGTTGTATGAAAACTTGTGTAAAGGTGTATGAATACAACATGAAATAAAAAATAAATAAAATACTAAATAATAGTAGTAGCGCGGGTAAGTAGAAGCGCTACTACTAATTACCAGTAGCGCTCTTCTGGAGAAGCGCTACTACTAAGTCAATTTAGCAGTAGCGTGGGTCTAGGCATGCTATTGCTAAGCTTTAGCTGTAGCGCCTTATCAGTAGCGCTCCTGCCCGCGCTACTGATAGGCCTAAAACCCGTGCTGCTGCTAGGCTTTTTCCTAGTAGTGGCGGTGCGCCTCCCCACTAGCCTGTTGAGAATCGCTTACTTCCCAGAAGCCATGATTGATGGCACGGGGGGATTACCCATACCCATATTGATGAGAATCCCGCGATAAGGGGACATGATCTCTGCTTTGACAGGACGTGTCAAGGAAACCGCCCCGCAATACGCGATGTGGCTGCTTGTGAAAAAGCGGTTCGAGTAATGACCTGGCCCTAATGGCATGTCACGTCGTCTAAAAGTTGTCAGCTGGAGTATCGTTCTCTCTACGGTGGTATGTGAAGATCATTTTGCAGATCCGGACACAGTCTACGTGTTCAATGATAACCTTGGAGTATTCGGAGGAGGGACCCGCCTTGCAATGTCGAAAACAAGACTGCGCGCCGGACTCATGTCATTGAAGCCTGGTTCAGGGGCTACTGAGGGAGTCCTGGATAAGGGGGTATTCGGACAACCGGACTATATACATCATCCGGACTATAGAAGCGTCAAGATACAAGACTCAAGACTTCGGCTCGTGTCCGGATGGGACTCTCCTTTGCGTGGAAGACAAGCTTGGCAATCCGGATATTATGTTTCCTTCTTTGTAAACGGACTCCATGTAAACCCTACCTCTCCGGTGTCTATATAAACCGGAGAGCATGGTCCTTAGAAGGCCAATCACAATTACAATCATACCATCATAGGCTAGCTCTTAGGGTTTAGCCTCTACAATCTTGTGGTAGATCTACTCTTGTATTCCACATATCTTCAATAATAATCAAGCAGGAAGTAGGGTTTTACCTCCATTGAGAGGGCCCAAACCTGGGTAAACATTGTGTCCCTTGCTTCCTGTTACCATCAGCCTAAGACACACAGATCGGGACCCCTACCCGACATCCACCGGTTTTGATACCGACACCGAGGACCCCCTAATCCAGGACTCCCTCAGTAGCCCCTGAACCAGGCTTCAATGACGATGAGTCCTGTGCAAAGATTGTCTTCGGCATTGCAAGGTGGGTTCCTTCTCTGAATACTCCAAAGTAGATCTTGAACACAAGAATCGTTTCCGGCTCTGCAAAAGAAATTCCACATACCACCGTAGAGAGTACAATATTCCACGAGTCTAATCTGCTGACAACTTTTACTTAGCATGACATCACGCCATGGCCCGGTTATTATTCAAACCATTTTTCCAACCTGCCACTACACGTCTTGCGAGGCGGTTTTATTGGCACGTCTTGTTGAAAGCACAAGTGCTCCCTGGGTGGTTTTGGTAATTAATGTCAACATATCTCTTGTTGGACTAATACTTTTACCTAGTATGTTTCAGATAAGTTCAACAATGGAGTGGCATGGACTAGAGGATGTGGAACCCCTTCAAGATGCTAAGGACAAAGGATTGGCTCAAGCTCAAAGGACAAGACTCTACATTTTACTTTTAGTGATCCAAGATCACATTGAGTCCATAGGAAAGCCAATACTATTAAGAGGGGATGAGGTGTTGCTTAATGGCTTGCTTGCTCAAAGTGCTTAGTGATATCCTCCAAAGCCCTCAACCACTTTCTCACACCCACATATGTCCCAAACCAAAAGTCAAACTCATCCTTATCAAATCTTTCTATCCAGCGCCACCGAGTTCATTAGACATAGCCACTGCCAGAAACCCTAGTCTTTTCGGTCTCACTGACAGGGATCTCAGTCTCACTGAGACGGGATTGTAATCTCTCTGTGTGTCTGAGGGAGTCCTGGATTAGGGGGTGTCCGGATGGCCGGACTGTGACCTTTGGCCGGACTCCCGGACTATGAAGATACAAGATTGAATACTTCGTCCCATGTCCGGAAAGGACTTTCCTTGGCGTGGAAGGCAAGCTTGGCGATTTGATATGAAGATCTCCTCCCCTTGTAACCGACTCTGTGTAACCCTAGCCCTCTCCGGTGTCTATATAAACCAGAGAGTTTTAGTCCGTAGGACGAACAACAATCATACCATAGGCTAGCTTTTAGGGTTTAGCCTCTCTGATCTCATGGTAGATCAACTATTGTACTACCCATATCATCAATATTAATCAAGCAGGAGTATGGTTTTACCTCCATCGAGAGGGCCTGAACCTGGGTAAAAACATCGTGTCCCTTGTCTCCTGTTACCATCCGCCTAGACGCACAGTTCGGGACCCCCTACCCGAGATCCGCCGGTTTCGACACCGACATTGGTGCTTTCATTGAGAGTTCCTCTGTGTCATCACCTTTAGGCCCGATGTCTTCTTCAATCATCAATTGCGACGCAGTCCAGGGTGAGACTTTTCCCCCTGGACGGATCTTCGTATTCGGCGGCTTTGCACTGCGGCCTAATTCTCTTGGCCATCTAGAGAAGATCGAAAGCTATGCCCCTGGCCATCAGGTCAGAATTGGAAGTGTAAACTACACGGCTGACATCCGGGGAGACTTGATCTTCGACGGATTCGAGCCGCAGCCGAGCGCGCCACACTGTCATGATGGGCATGATCTAGCTCTACCGCCGGACAGTGCCCAGAGCATCGCTCAGGTGTCTGCTCCGACCCTCAGCTCGGAGTCGACTGTGCCGGTCGAGGACGGCTGGCTGGACGCCACCTTGGGGGCTGCAATCTCTATGGCGATCGAGCCGAACACCAATCTTGTCCCTCGCGGAGCTCGTGACTCCAATGTGCCGGACTCCTTTCCGGACTCCGAATCCTCCGCATCCCTTCTGATCGAACCCAATTGGGCTCCGATCATGGAGTTCACCGCCACGGACATCTTTCAGCACTCGCCCTTTGGCGACATCCTGAATTCACTAAAGTCTCTCTCTTTGTTAGGAGAGCCCTAGCCGGACTATGGTCAGCAAGGTTGGGATGCGGACGAAGAAGAAAATCGAAACCCACCCACCACCCACTTTTTAGCCATTGTTGACGATTTAACCGACATGCTCGACTTCGACTCCGAAGACATCGACGGTATGGACGCCGATGAAGGAGACGACCAAGAACCAGCGCCTATAGGGCACTGGAAAGCCACCTCGTCATATGACATATACATGGTGGACACCCCAAAAGAAGGGAATGGCGATGGAAATACGGAGGATGACCCCTCCAAGAAACAACCTAAGCGCTGGCGTCAGCGGCGCCGCTCTAAATCCCGCCAAAGCAAAAACGGCGAGTCCGACACTGGAGATAATAACACCCCGGACAGTGCCCTCCTGCAGGATTCAGCGCAGGAGGATGAGGAAGCCAGCCCTCATGAGAGAGCGGTAGACAGAGAGGTCGAGGACGACAATTATATGCCTCCCTCCGAAGACGAGGCAAGCCTGGACGACGACGAATTTGTCGTGCCTGAGGATCCCGTCGAACAAGAGCGTTTCAAACGCAGGCTTATGGCCACAGCAAGCAGACTCAAAAGATAACAACATCAGCTTAGAGCTGACCAAGATTTGCTAGCCGACAGATGGACCGAAGTCCTGGCGGCCGAAGAGTACAAACTTGAACGCCCCTCCAAGAGCTACCCAAAGCGCAGGCTGCTACCCCAACTAGAGGAGGAAGCAACTAAACCTACATCACCAGCGTATGATGCGGCCGATGGGCCACCCCGTGGCCGCGACAGAGAGGCCTTTGGGCCCTCAACTCAAGCCGCACCCCAGTGCCGCTCAAAAAGTTCCAAGGCACGAGGAAACGCGCCAGACCTGCGAGACATATTGGAAGACAAGGCAACGCAAACAAGATCAATCTACGGAACGCGTGGGCGCCCCAGGACACGTGACGATAACCGTCACGCCGGATATGGCAAATACGGCCAGGCCGAACAGGGCAGGCAAGGCTCATATGAGCTACATCGTGATATAGCCCAGTATAGAGGCGCCGCACACCCACTATGCTTCACAGATGAAGTAATGGATCATAAAATCCCCAAAGGGTTTAAACCCATAAACATCGAATCATACGATGGCACAATAGATCCTGCGGTATGGATCGAGGATTATCTCCTTCATATCCACATGGCCCGCGGTGATGATCTACATGCCATAAAATACCTCCCACTCAAGCTTAAAGGACTAGCTTGGCATTGGCTTAACAGCTTGCTAGCAGAGTCAATTGGTTGCTGGGAAGACCTGGAATCTGCATTCCTCGACAACTTCCAGGGCACTTATGTGCGACCACCAGACGCCGATGACCTAAGCCACATAATTCAGCAACCAAAGGAATCAGCTAGACAATTCTGGACATGGTTCCTAACCAAGAAAAATCAAATAGTCGATTGTCCAGACGCAGAGGCTCTCACAGCCTTCAAACATAATATCCTTGACGAATGGCTTGCCCGGCACCTTGGACAGGAAAATCCGAAATCCATGGAAGCCCTCACAACACTCATGACCCCCTTTTGCGCGGGAGCAGACAGCTGGCTAGCTAGTATTAATAACATGACGAAGAGCCCGGGTAATTCAGATACCAAGGACAACAATGGCAGGTCGCGAAGCAACAAGCACAAGCGCCGCATTAACAGCAACAATACTGAGGACACGGCAGTTAATGCTGGATTCATAGGTTCTAAACCCGGTCAGCCGAAGAAGCCGTTCAAAAGAAATCCTCCGGGCCCATCCAGTTTGGACCGGATACTCGACCGCTCGTGCCAGATACATGGCACCCCCGAACAACCAGCCAATCACACCAACAGGGATTGTTCGGTGTTCAAGAAGGCATGCAAGTTAAGTGCCAAAAACAGAGACAAGGTGCTGCATAGCGATGACGAGGAGGAGCCCCGGCCGCCGAACAACAGAGGACAGAAGGGCTTCGCCCCACAAGTGCGGACGGTGAACATGATATACGCAACCCACATCCCCAAAAGGGAACGGAAGCATGCGCTCAGGGACGTATATGCGTTGGAGCCGGTCGCCCCAAAGTTCAACCCATGGTCCTCCTGCCCGATCACTTTTGATGGAAGGGACCACCCTACTAGCATTCATCACGGCGGATTCGCCGCATTGGTTCTAGACCCAATCATTGACGGATTTCACCTCACTAGAGTCCTCATGGACGGCGGCAGCAGCCTGAACCTGCTTTACCAGGATACAGTGCGCAAAATGGGCATAAATCCCTCAAGGATTAAACCCACAAAGACGACCTTTAAAGGCGTCATACCAGGTGTAGAGGCTAGTTGTATAGGCTCAGTTACACTTGAAGTGGTCTTCGGATCCACGGATAATTTCCGAAGCGAGGAGTTAATCTTCGACATAGTCCCGTTCCGCAGTGGCTATCACGCCCTGCTCGGGCGAACCGCATTTGCAAAGTTCAATGCGGTGCCGCACTACGCATATCTCAAGCTCAAGATGCCAGGCCCTAGCGGTGTCATTACGGTCAATGGAAATACCGAACGCTCTCTCCGAACAGAGGAGCACATGGTGGCCCTCGCGGCAGAAGTACAAAGTAGCCTCTCAAGGCAATTCTACAGTCTGGCTATTAAACGTCCGGACACCGTCAAGCGTGCCCGGAGTAACCTACAACAAGACCGTCTGTCACATTCCAAGCAAGCATAGCAGTGCGGCCCCTACCCCAGCCCTCGCGAGATTGCGAAACCAGTACCATGCGTACATAACTACGCTCTGAAAGTACCATGGGCATAAGGGGAGGGGCACAACCACGGCATGCCCAGAAGGCGGCTCAACCACACTAGGGGCTCCTGATGTTGTCGTTTCTCTTTTCTTACTTTCAGGACTCCACTCTTTGGAAGGCCTGTTCGGCAATACAATCGCCGAACACACGATGCAACAGCCAGGGAGACAGCAAGCCACGTCGAACGTCCAGGTGGTCTCTATCACAAGCTAAATACATGTCTTACTTAAAGTCTTGCAGCTTGCCCCTGGAGGGGGACATGTCAAATAATCCCATCTCTTGCTTATCGCACTATTTGTATTGTCCTGCTTTCATAGCATCCCTTTAATAAACAATACATAGCTCTTGTCTATTATTGCATCCATTTTTCATGTAAATATGTTCAGTCATGACATCATGCAACCGTACACTTTGGTACGGCCAATACACCAGGGGCTTAAGTTCCCCAGAATACGGTGTGAGAAGACCGAACACTCTTATGAGTATGGCACCCCGAACTTATAGCATTATATGCATCGGCTCCGAGTCATGTCTTGGGTCAATAGTTGGGTTTGCCCGGCTCCCATGTTTTGGTACCTTACGTTCTGCTATGTCGGCTAACGTAGCGCTGGGAGAACTACAGTGATTGTGCCCCAGTTGAGCTGGGTTAACACCTCAGTAGAGAAAGCGATAACTAACCTTCATGATAGGGCGAGAGACCGGTCACTGTTCGAGAGGTTTTTCGAGTCCCTAAAGACTTATGCCGCTTCGAGCGAGGAGCCGGATTTATCCGGCCTAGGCGTGGATAGCGCCCTGAACTCGGTCCTTCAAATACTAGGGGCTTCACTGAAATTTAAAATTATAGAATTCTATGGCTAAGTGAGAGTGATAAAGCATTATAAGTCCGATCGCCTTGTTCGTTGTGCTGAGCACCTCCCTCGAAGGACCCAAGAATGGGAACAAGATCGCTCAGGTTTATCCCGAACACCCCGGCACTCGTGGCATGGGGGTAGAAGCAGACGACTTGCATCTCTCAGATTTAATAAACGACCGCACAGAAGGTAATATTTTAAATTCAAAAAGCGTTGCTTAGCACACATGAACAAGTTTTCAGCGCACAGGACAAACACGAGCGAGTTTACTCAAAAATTACATCCCTGGTACATTCATTCGCCACAAGACGGGCACCCTTCAGGACGCCCTCATGATACATCTCGGGCCGACGATGCTCCTTCCCCTCCAGGGGCCCTTCTGTCACCAGCTTCTCAGCATCCAGCTTGCCCCAGTGCACTTTAGCACGGGCAAAAGCCCTACGGGCGCCTTCGATGCATACGGAGCGCTTGATGACTTCAAGCCATGGACATGCATCCACCAGCCACCGCACCAGCCCAAAATTGCTCAAAGGCATGGCCTCCCCAGGCCACAACCGGCCTATCAGGCCCTTCATGGCCTGTTCGGCTGCCTTATGAAGCTCAACCAGCTGCTTCAGCTGGTCGCTCAGGGGCACCAGGTGTATGGTCTCAGCATACTGGGACCAGAACACCTTCTCTGTCGAGCTCCCTTCCTCGGCCCGGTAGAATGCGGCGGCGGCGGAAACACTGTGGGGCAGATCTGCGAATGCTCCTGGAGAGCTCCGGATTCGGGTAAGTAACAGGTAATTTACTTTGACGTGCTTGCTTTGCATAAAGAAGGCCTTACCCGCCGCAATCTTCTTCATCGCCTCAATTTCCTGGAGGGCTTTTTGGGCTTCGGCCTTGGCAGATTTGGCGCTTTCAAGTGCCGAGGCAAGCTCGGACTCTCGAGTCTTCGAGTCAAGCTCTTAACTCTCATGTTTTTTCACAAGAGCATTGAGCTCTTGCCGCACCTCTGCCACCTGCGCCTCTTGCTTCTCTCGCTCGGTGCGCTCCACGGCCACATTGTGTTCAGCCTTGGAAAGCGCTTCCTTCAAGGTCGCCACCTCGGTTGTGGCCCCTGTAACATTCATGTTGGTCCTGTCATTTTTGCAACCACATATTTTTTATATACTTACATAAGGTACTACATACCTTCCTTGTCCTCGAGCTGCTTCTTGGCAAGACTGAGCTCGTTCTCGGACCGCTCGAGGCTCTGCTTCAATGCATCGACATCCGCAGTCAGTGCGGCAGAGGTCAGCAGCGCAGCCTGCATTCCCATATTGACATATTTATGTTAGACTCCTGCGTATATCTTTTTTGGATCCTCAGTCCGGCTTTTCCTTCCGAACACCAAACTGAGCATCAGGGGCTACTGTCTATGCGGTACCATTTTCATATGTTTTAAACACATACCTCAAAGCCTGTTAGAAGGCTGGCACAGGCTTCTGTCAGCCTGCTCTTGGCGGACTGAACCTTCTGGATCACCACACTCGATGGAGGCGCCGCTAAGCACCTCCACGAAATTGTCCGGCGCCTCCGGTTGGACGGAGGCCGCCGGCATCATAGGCTTGCCCTTCTTTCGAAGGGGCCGCCTGCCGGATTCCGGAACCACTGAAGGTTCCGGTGCAGTGTCCGGCCCAGGGCCGGACTTAGATCCCTCTAGGGCTTTGTCCCCTTTGGGCCTGGAGTCCGGGAGGTCTCCTTGCGGCGCCTCCAGGACCACCTCCTCCTGGTTTAGCCTCTTTTGGGACTCCACCTCAGCATCGTCCGTAGGATGGGGGGAGGTAGCCGTCGGGAGTGAAGCGCTATTCACATCCGACGAGTCTAGCGAGCCGCTCGACAAATCGCCTAGTTGATCCTTGGGCGGACTGCATAATTGAATTTGGCGTCAGAAGGTACTGTACAATAGAGGAACGCCATAAGTTATTCTGGTATCTGGATACTTACGATTTTGCCGGGGGCTTGGCCCTGGATGGCCATTCCTCTCAGCCATCGTTGGCGTCGGAGGCATAGTCCAGAAGAAGGGTCTTCGCCTTCTTGGCCCCTCCGGCCTCCCCGGTTGGGGCGGCCTTCCTTTTCTTTCCTCCCCCCACTGGAGGGGGAGAGGCTTCCTCTTTCTCCTCCTCGTCTTCGGAGGCGGAGGGCGTCTCGGGGTCGTCGGGCGATGAGTTCGACACCACCAGGCGTAGGGAACTCTTTCAAGTCCCCATGGCCTTCTTCTTGGCCTTCTTCTCCGGCACCACGTGGGGTGCCGGAACCAGCAGCTTTGCCAAACGGGAGTCAAACTATGGGAGCCTCTGGGTCTTCGAGCAAAGGAGCCGGGCAGTTGATCTGTCTGGCCTTCTTCTGCCAGTCCTTTTAAAGGAATGGGAGTTTAGATCCCGCATAGAGTCAAACTATGAAAACCAAATACCCTATAATGGGTAAACTAAGCTTACCGCGCTGGCTTGGCGCTTCGCGCAGAATCCGCGATCCTCGGTAGTGGGAGGGTTGACCTCGGAGCTCTTGAAAAGCACCTTCCAAGCATCTTTGTGCGTTGTGTCGCAGAGCCTGGAAAGAGTTTGGTGCTGAGTCGGGTCGAATTCCCACAGATTGAAAGCCCACCGTTGACACGGGAGGATCCGGCGGAAGAGCATGACCTGGACTACATTGACGAGTTTGACCTTCTTGTACATCATGTTCTGGACGCAGGTTTGGAGTCCGGTCGCTTCTTCCGGATTACCCCACGACAGGCCCATCTCTTTCCATGAGGTGAGCCGCGTGGGGATGCTAGATCGGAACTCGGGGGCCGCTGCCCATTCAGGGTCACGCGGCTCGGTGATGTAGAACCACCCCGATTGCCACCCTTTGATGGTTTCCACAAAGGAGCCCTTGAGCCATGTGACGTTGTCCCTCTTGCCCACCATGGCGCCTCCGCACTCCGCTTGTCAGCCGCCCACAACCTTTGGCTTGACATTGAAGGTCTTCAGCCATAAGCTGAAGTGGGGCTGGATGCGGAGGAAGACCTCACACACGACGATAAACACCGAGATGTTGAGGATGAAGTTCTGGTCCACATCGTGGAAGTCCAGGCCGTATTAGTACATGCGTGTCGGTGTCAAAACCGGCGGATCTCGGGTAGGGGGTCCCGAACTGTGCGTCTAGGCGGATGGTAACAGGAGACAAGGGACACGATGTTTTACCCAGGTTCGGGCCCTCTTGATGGAGGTAAAACCCTATGTCCTGCTTGATTGATATTGATGATGTGGGTATTACAAGAGTAGATCTACCACGAGATCAAGGAGGCTAACCCTAGAAGCTAGCCTATGGTATGATTGTTGTTCGTCCTATGGACTAAAGCCATCCGGTTTATATAGACACCAGAGAGGGCTAGGGTTACACAGAGTCGGTTACAATGGTAGGAGATCTACATATCCGTATCGCCAAGCTTGCCTTCCACGCCAAGGAAAGTCCCATCCGGACACGGGACGAAGTCTTCAATCTTGTATCTTCATAGTCTTGGAGTCCGGCCGATGATGATAGTTCGGCTATCCGGACACCCCCTAGTCCAGGACTCCCTCAGTAGCCCCTGAACCAGGCTTCAATGACGACGAGTCCGGCGCGCATATTGTCTTCGGCATTGCAAGGCGGGTTCCTCCTCCGAATAATTTATAGAAGATTGTGAACACCAGGATAGTGTCCGGCTCTGCAAAATAAATTCCACATACCACCGTAGAGAGAATAATATTTACACAAGTTCAATCTGCTGACGTATTTTGTGGCGTGACGTCACACCACAACCAAGCCTTTACTCGAATCGTTTTTATTATACCACCTCCGCGCGTTTAGCGAAGCGGTTTCCTTGGCACGTCTTGTCGAAGCAGAGATCGTGTTCCCCTTATTCCGGGATTCTCATCAATACGGACGTGGGTAACCCAACCGCGCCCGTTGCCACGCCCCCTCCATCGAAGGCGGGTTCCAAACGGTCACGGGGACGGCTCTTGGTATTCTCCCTCTTTATAATGAGACCAAGGCCCGTTCTTTTCTTCAATCCTCAATCGAATCCGCCCCTCGCCCCGAGTTCCAACACCCAGGGCTCCAGATTCGGGTACTTTCGACCTTCGACAATGTCCGGCTCCGACCTACGAGGCCGGTGGATGCCCTCCTCCGTCACGGAAGAGGACGTGCTAAAGCTGAGAGACGCCAGGTACTTAACCTACGAGATTTCGCATAGGTTGCCTGCCCGAGGGCAAGTTATTCCTACTCCCGAGCCCGGCGAGAGTGTCGTGTTCGTGTCTCACCTCCGTCGGGGTTTAGGCTTCCCGATGGATCCCTTCGTGAGGGGGCTCATGTTTTACTATGGGCTGGAATTCCATGACTTGGCTCCGGAGTCCATCCTCCACATCTCATCATTCATTGTCGTCTGCGAAGCCTTCCTCCGCACTACCCCTCACTTCGGCTTGTGGCTCAAAACCTTCAACGTGGAGCCGAAGATGATTGAGGGGCGTCAGGCAGAGTGCGGCGGGGCGGTTATAAGCAAGAGGGCCGATGCTCCATGGCCCGAGGGCTCTTTTCAGGAGGAGCTCGCTTGTGGCAACAGGAGTGGTTCTATATCACCGCTCCCAGGGGCAGCAGGCAGAGGCCGCCGCCCGCCTTTCGCCCGGGCCCTCCACAACGGCTGACGTCATGGGTCAACAAAGGGCTTGACTGGGGGCCGTCCAAAGACGTACCCCTGTTGCAGGGCCGGATTCGAGACCTCCAAGAAAGGGAGATCAATCTGGTCGTAGTGGCACAGGTTATGCTGATTCGGCGCCTTCTGCCCTGCAAACGTCGCCCCCTCCGCCTGTGGGAATTTAATCCGGAGGGCCACGAGCTCTCCAACACTTCATGGGTTTGACACCCGTGGAGATGTACAAACTGTTCTTCGGATCACAAGAGATGCGTCCGGACTTGACCGAGGACGCTGGCCTAAGCTGCAATCGCCCGGATACTCAAGTAAGTAGCCCTGTGTCCGGACACATTGTCCATTTATTTATCATGGGTTTGCCTTTTAACCAGCTATCCCTTGGACAGGAGTGGATAGCGCAAGCAAAACTGATACGGTGTCCGGCCCCCCTCCCTGAGACCACGCCGGATCCCGTGTTAATCAAAATGTTGGAGGTTGCACCTTCGGAGGAGGGCGAAGGGGGGCACAGGGAAACTACCACCTCTGCCAAGGAGGCTTTCAGTAAGGGGGGAATCGAGAATCCCTCCCTCCAGGGGGAGAAGAGGACCGCTTCCGAAGACCCGGAGGCCAAGGCCTCAAAGCGGGGAAAGAAATCTGCACCGGAAGGTCCTGTGCCGGGAAGAGCCCCGGCCGCACAGTCTCCCCAGAGGAATCAGCCCTCCAGCGAGCCGTAAGTAAAAAGGGGGAATTTTGTAATAGGGGACACCCCTACTTTATTTCTAAGGGTAACCGAAGTTTTCACCTTGTAGTTCGGATCTCAGCCCTTCTCAGCAGAGCTCATCTTCGGGGGACCTTCGTCCGGAGATGATGGAGAGCGAAACGCCTCCATCTGCCGCCCCGTCGGGCGGGGCGGACGACCCTGAGGTGTCGTCATGGAGGGTCTCCCCGAGTCCGGCGGGGCCGGGGAGTTCGGCACCCACTGGAGTACGGCCGGTGGAGCTGCATGATTTGCTCGAGAGGGCGTCTATCTCAGAAGATCACCGCACATTAATGAGTATGGTGATTGAAAGGATCTCATCCGCCGAGAGCGGGTTGCATGAGGCCGTCGGAAGTTTGCTGACGGGGTTTGAGGTACGCAAAAAATGACATACCTTTTGACAGTTTTGCACATGGAGTGCGCCCTGTATAGATAGTAGCCCCTGAGACTTGGTATGCTGTCGAAAGCGACAGCGTGCCGAGGATCATAATCTCAGTTATAGAATGTCGCCTTTCCTATGCAGGTGGCGGAACGTTCGGTGGCCAGCCGGACTGATGGAGTTGCCGAGCTGAAGCGGCAACTCGACGTTGCGGATGCGGACATCGCGCTGGTCAATAAACGACTTGACGAGTCACAAGGTAGGTGGTTGCTCCGCGGTCACCTAGTAAGGGAGCTGATGCCCGTTCCTTACAATTTGTATGCTTGATGCAGATGGTGCCGCTGCTGTGGAAGACCTTCGAGCAGAGCTTGCTCGAGCCAAGGAGCAAGCCAGGAAAAGTGATGCGGCTGCCTCGAAGGCAGCGGAAGAGCTAAAAGCCGAAAAGGCTGCTCACTGCCGAAGCAGGGAGGAGATGGCCGGAATGGCCGTGAAATTAAAAGATGCTACCGACCGCTATGAGGTTCTTGAAAGAGAACGCCGAGCGGAGCAAGAGGACCTGAAGAAGGCCGCCGCCGAAGCCAAGGATGCCCGTAGTGCGATGCGGGCTATGAAGGAGGAACTGCGTCAGGCCGGAGACATTGCGGCTGGAAAGCCCTTTCTGCTGCGTAGGAAGTTCACGGATCCGAAGTATGCTCAGTTGGGCCAATTGTGTGGTGCGGAGGATCCTTATCTGGATTTGGCGGCGAGTGCGGCGGACGCAGTCGTGCACTTCCGAAGCCAGAAGGATCACGAAATGGAAGAGCTTTTCTGGTCTCAATTCCATAGTCCGGAGCGTCCACTTCCGTTGACTGATCGGCTGGCTTAGTGGGCTGAGCTGAATAGATTGTCCGGACTTGCCATGACGGATGTGGTGGCTCATCTGTGGCCAGAAAGGCCCAAGCCTGAGAGTTATTTTGGCTTGTTGCAGCAATTCCTTGGGGCGGTGCCGCATATCGAGGCGATGAAGCGGTCGGCATGCATAGAGGGTGCACGGATGGCTCTCGCCCGTGTTAAGACATACTGGGCGGAGATGGATGCCACCGATGTTGCATCCCGGGGTTCGGACAAAAGCCGATTACCCGCCGAGCACTATTTTGAGGAAGTCCTGCAGGGCGCTCGTTTAATAGAGTCGCAGTGCTCGAAAGATGTTATGTTTAAATGACATGTATGATTTCTGAGATCATGTTTATAATGTAACGGCTTTTTATACTTGTGCGTTCAAGTATTGAACTATCTCCTGTGCGGCCGTATATGTATGTATAACCTGAAAGATGGCAGTCTTTGGCTTCAGCCCCCACGCACATGGTGCGGGGGTGTTTGCAAAAAAAAGCGCTTTTTCACACTTAATCCAACGTCTTGGTCCTTTGAAGGAGGTGATAGCATAGCAAACTAGGCAACCGGACTATAATGCTTTATCACTTTCACTTATCCATAGGAGCTCGATGGTGGGGCTACTATATAGCCCCTAGAGGACCGCGCTCTCCGAACTCGGGGCGCGTATGTGCCTGACCGGGAAGCGGTCCTTCGTCAAAGCGGAGGAATTCTAAACATTCCAGTAGTCGATCGAGTGGTTGACCAGTCTCTCGCTATATCATGACAGTCAGTTTTCGGCTTTCTCTACTGAGGTGCTCGCCCGGCCGAACCGGGGCACAATCGCAGTAGTTCTCCTGGTGCCGCGTTAGCCGATGGAGCGGAACGTAAGGCAGCAAAACACAGGAGCCGGGCAAACCCAACATTTGACCAAAGACATGATTCGGAGCTGATGCATATAAGGCCTAACTCGAGACGCCGAACACTCCCTGAGGTATTCGGTCTTTATGATACCGGGCAGAACAATGCCCTAAGCCCCTAGTGTCCAGGTACGGGCGAGAACTTCTGACGCGGCCGATGCCAAAACGCCAGCCTCCTCCTCGGTTATGGTAGGAAACCGGGGGATGTGTATCAACAAGAGACAGTAAGAAAGGTTTACGCAGGGTCTTAATCTGAAAAGAATCCTTGCAACGGGTCCCTGCTGCACGTCTGCGCCTGTGTCTCCGTTGTGCTGTATCCTGGACGGGTGTAGCACGTGCTTCATCTGTAAAAGAGAAGAACTTAGTTTGGAAAAAATATCGTGCAAAAGATGTATTTAAAATAAAGTATGATTTGGAAGATGAATAAAGTTGAGCTTTATTGGCTCTCATCGTTTATACGTGCAGCCCCTTGTAAAGAGGTATGCGGCTGGGAAGCCCCTTGTTTATTTATGCCGGACTCGCCTAACCGTGTCCGAGGTCTGAATGACCTGTTTTTAGGGGCTTTGACCAGCAAGGTCGGATTAGTGTGTGGCTGTCAAGGCAGTCTCACGTTTTCCGTGGTCGAGGAACACTCGGAGTTACCCTTTAATGAGATTATGCCGCGTGGACCGGGCATTTTAAGCGTAAGAGACGCGTAATGCGGTATTGCGTTAAAGCGGGCGAAAGCTTCGCGTCCCAGTAGTGCTTGATGGCTACTTTTGAATGGGGCGATATGGAAAATGAGCTTTTCGCGACGGAGGTTGTCGGATGAACCGAACACAACCTCTAGTAGTACAGAGCCTGTACAATTGGCGTAAAGGCCTGGCGTCACTCCTTTGAAGGAAGTGCTGCTACGGCGAATTTTGGTAGGGTCTATCCCCATTCTGCGGATGGTGTCCTGGTATAGCAGGTTTATATCGCTGCCGCCGTCCATTAGGACTTGTGTGAATTGTAGTCCGTTGATTATGGGATCCAATACCAAAGCAGTCCCTCCTGCGTTTCGAACACTTCTGGAGTAATCCTGATGGTCGAAAGTAATTGGGTTAAACATCCAATTTCGGGATTCTGCTGGGTGGACCGTGCGGCGCGTGTTTTAGCAGGTGCCGCACTATTTTTCCTTGTTATCACATGAAGTGAGTTCACTGTTTTGACTTCTAGTGGGAAAGTCTTCTGTTTTCCGGCGTGCTGCTTGTGGGGTTCGTCGTCTTCGCTTGGTGTGTCGAGCCCCTTGTGTTCGGCGTTAAGTCGGCCGGACTGCTTGAAGACCCAACAATCTCTGTGGGTATGGTTTGCAGGCTTCCCGGGGGTACTATGGATTTGACATATCCTATCCAAGATTTTATTTAGGTTGGATAGCTCATCACTGTTGTCCTTAAGAGGCAGTGTTTTATTATTCGGCCGAGAGCTTTTGAACCCGGCGTTGACCGCCGTGCTATTTGGGCCATTTTCCTTATTCCGGCGCTGATCTTTTCTGCGTCGTGATTTCCATTTCCATCCCTGACCTCGGATGTACTCGGGTCGCTGGTGCTGCATCTTGCCAGCCAGCTATCTTCCCCCGCGCAAAAGCGGGTCATGAGGCTTGTTAGTGCGGCCATTGTTCTTGGTTTTTCCTGGCCGAGGTGTCTGGCGAGCCATTCGTCTCGGACGTTATGCTTAAAGGCTGCTAAGGCTTCGGCGTCCGGACAGTCGACTATTTGGTTCTTTTTGGTGAGGAACCTGTTCCAGAATTTGCGTGCTGACTCTCCGGGCTGTTGAGTTATGTGACTTAAATCGTCTGCATCCGGAGGGCGGACATAAGTCCCCTGAAAATTTGCTCGAAACGCATCCTCGAGCTCTTCCCAACTTCCAATGGTATTTTCTGGGAGGCTTTTGAGCCAATGCCGAGCTGGCCCTTTGAGCTTGAGGGGTAGGTATTTTATGGCATGGAGATCGTCTCCTCTGGCCATATGTATGTGTAGGATATAATCCTCAATCCAGACTCTGGGGTCTGTTGTTCCGTCATATGCCTCTATGTTTACGGGTTTGAATCCTGCTGGAAATTCATGGTCCAGTACCTCATCGGTGAAACATAGTGGGTGTGCGGCGCCCCTGTATTTAGGTGTGCCGTTGTCTTCAAACACTCGGCGGGTTGTGTTGCTCCCTGGAGTCTTCTTTTTTGGCCCATAGATGGACCTGACCGGGCCATCCTTTTTGCGAGGATCTTTATGTGGATCGTGTGCCGGCTTGTGTGCGGCGCCCCTTGCCGCTCTTAGCCTGTCATCTGGTCGTCTATCCGGCCAGGCGGCCTCTTTCTTTTTTGACTGTGGGGGCTCTACGGCCTCCTCGTCAAATTCGGGCAACAGCTTGCGCTTCGGGTAGCTCTTTGCCTGGTGACTATTGCCGTATTTATCTGCGGTATTGAGTACTTTGCTCCATCTCATTCTGAGTGCGTCCTCCGCTGTTTTGAGCTTCCGCTTTTGCTTCTTCAAACTTCTTGCAGTGGCGACGAGCCTTTTATGAAGGTTCTTATGCTCCGGTGATGTGTCCGGCGTGAGATCGTCTGGACTGTTGTTTTCGCCGGGGATGGGTTGCTTGTCCAATCCATCCTGTTCGGATGGTTGCTTGGTGGCATGTTCGTCGTCCACTGCTTCACCCTGCTCTAAGGCTGGGTCAGTATGGGTGCCGTTGTTATCGAGGCGGGACTTCGGGCGGCGCTTGCGTCGCCGTTTTGGTTGTTTGTTGGGGGAGTTGTCCTTCGCCACGTCCCGTTGTTCCTCGTTATCGCTTCCTTTTGGTGTATCCACCATGTATACGTCGTGAGTTGGGGTGGCTTTCTAGTGCCCAGTAGGCGCTGGTTCTTGGTCGTCTCCGGCATCGTCGTCCATACCGTCGATGTCTTCGGAGTCGAAGTCAAGCATGTCGGTTAGATCGTCGACAGTGGCTACTAAGTGGGTGGTGGGTGGGCTTTGAATTTCTTCGTCGTCCGCATCCCAACCGTCCTGACCGCAGTTCGGCCAGGTCTCTCCTGATAACGAGAGATACTTTAGCGAACTCAGGATGTCGCCGAAAGGTAAGTCTTGAAAGATGTCCGCAGCGGTGAACTCCATGATCGGCGCCCAATCGGATTCTATTGGAGGGGGCGCGGGAGGTTCGGAGTTCGGCGAGGAGTCCGGCACCTCGGAGTCACGAGCTTCACAAGGGGTAAGGTCAATATTTGGCTCCATCGCCATAGAGATTGCAGCCCCCGAGGCGGTGTCTAGCCACCCGTCCTCGATCTGCGCAGCCGGCTCCGAATCGAGGGTCGGAGCAGGCTCGTGTGCGGCCTCCATGGCACTGTCCGGCTGCAGAGCTAAATCATGCTCATCGTGATAGTGCGGCGCGCTCGGCTGTGGCTCGAATCCATCGAAGATCAAGTCTCCACGGATGTCAGCCGTGAAGTTCAAACTTCCAAATCTGTCCTGACGGCCAGGGGCGTAGCTTTTGATCTGCTCCAGATAGCCAAGCAAATTGGCCCGTAGTGCAAAGCCGCCGAATACAAAGATCTGTTCGGGGAGGAAAGTCTCACCCTGGACTGCGTCATTGCTGATGATCAAAGAAGCCATCGAGCCTATCGGTGACGACACAGAGGAACTCTCAATGAAAGCACCAATGTCGGTGTCAAAACCGGCGGATCTCGGGTAGGGGGTCCCGAACTGTGCGTCTAGGCGGATGGTAACAGGAGACAAGGGACACGATGTTTTACCCAGGTTCAGGCCCTCTTGATGGAGGTAAAACCCTACGTCCTGCTTGATTGATATTGATGGTGTGGGTATTACAACAGTAGATCTACCACGAGATCAAGGAGGGTAACCCTAGAAGCTAGCCTATGGTATGATTGTTGTTCGTCCTATGGACTAAAGCCATCCGGTTTATATAGACACCTGAGAGGGCTAGGGTTACACAGAGTCGGTTACAATGGTAGGAGATCTACATATCCGTATCGCCAAGCTTGCCTTCCACGCCAAGAAAAGTCCCATCTGGACATGGGACGAAGTCTTCAATCTTGTATCTTCATAGTCTTGGAGTCTGGCCGATGATGATAGTTCAGCTATCCGGACACCCCCTAGTCCAGGACTCCCTCAATGAGCCCCCGAACAAATGGGTGAAGAGGAAAGCCCAGTCCGCGGAGGAAATGGGGAAGAAACACGACCCTCTCATGGGGCCTGGGGGTGGGGATGAGCTGCCCCTCATCTGAAAGATAGTGCGCCATGTCGTTAGACAAGTACCCGGCTTTCCTCAACTTCTTGATTTGCCCCTCTATAACGGAGGAGGCCATCCATCTACCTCCCGCTCCGGACATGATTGGAGAAGGTTGAGGTGGGAAGTGCGAACTTGGGTGCTACAGCTCGAGTGTGCAGGAATGGGTAAGCGAAGGAAGAAGAAGTCGTAAATAGAAAGGGCAGATTCTTATCCCCTTATATGGGCGGCCGAAGATATGACGCCCCACAAGCCTAGTAAAACTCGCTTTTCTCCCAAGCGCCGCGATTAATGGCGCGGTTGGGTTACCCACGCCCGTATTGATGAGAATCCCGGAATAAGGGGACATGATCTCTGCTTTGACAAGACATGCCAAGGAAACCGCCTCGCTAAACACGCTGAGGTGGGACAGTAAAAGGATTCGAATAAAGACTTGTCTGTGGCATGATGTCACGCTGCGGAATAAGTCAGCATATTATATTTGTGCGAATATTATTCTCTCTAGGTGGTATGTGGAAACTATTTTGCAGTGCCGGACACTATCCTTGTGTTCAACATCTTCTATGAAGTATTCGGAGGAGGAACCCGCCTTGGAATGCCGAAGACAATTTGCGTGCCGGACTCGTCGTCATTGAAGCCTAGTTCAGGGGCTACTGAGGGAGTCCTGGATTAGGGGGTGTCCGGATGGCCGGACTGTGTCCTTTGGCCGGACTCCCGGACTATGAAGGTACAAGATTGAAGACTTCGTCCCGTGTCCGGATAGGCCTTTCCTTGGCGTGGAAGGCAAGCTTGGCGATTCGATATGAAGATCTCCTCCCCTTGTAACCGACTCTGTGTAACCCTATCCCTCTCCGGTGTCTATATAAACCGGAGAGTTTTAGTCCGTAGGACGAACAACAATCATACCATAGGCTAGCTTTTAGGGTGTAGCCTCTCTGATCTCGTGGTAGATCAACTCTTGTACTACCCATATCATCAATATTAATCAAGCAGGAGTAGGGTTTTACCTCCATAGAGAGGGCCCGAACCTGGGTAAAAACATCGTGTCCCTTGTCTCCTGTTACCATCTGCCTAGACGCACAGTTCGGAACCCCCTACCCGAGATCCGCCGGTTTTGACACCGACAGTGTCCATTCCCAAATTGGGTCTCACCAAGTTTGTGTAATCGGTCCTACCGAGATTGCAATGCAAACTCTCTGTTTCCCTTTCGTACCATTTCGGTCCAACTGAGATGAGCGAATCGGTCCCACCGAGTTTGCCTGACCAACTCTCTGTGTGTCTATTACCAAAATCGGTCCCACCGAGTTTGTGTAATCGGTCTCACCAAGATTATGTTATGCCCTAACCCTAACCATATCGGTCCCACCTAGTTGACACGTCAGTCCCACCAAAAAACCTAACGGTCACATTATTTACTTAATTGGTCCGACCGAGTTTCACGATTCGGTCCCACCGAGTTTTGTAAGTTGTGTGTAATGGTTAGATTTTGTGTGGAGGCTATATATACCCCTCCACCCACTCTTCATTCATGGAGAGAGCGATCAAAACGTGCCTACACTTCCAGCATACATTTTCTGAGAGAGAACCGCCTACACTTGTGTTGAGGTCATGATATTCCATTCCTACCACATAAATCTTGATCTCTAGCCTTCCCCAAGTTGCTTTCCACTCAAATATTCTTTCCACCAAATCCAAATCCTGTGAGATAGAGTTGAGTGTTGTGGAGACTATCATTTGAAGCACAAGAGCAAGGTGTTCATCATCAACACACCATTTGTTACTTCTTGGAGAGTGGCGTCTCCTAGATTGGCTAGGTGTCACTTGGGAGCCTCCGACAAGATTGTGGAGTTGAACCAAGGAGTTTGTAAGGGCATGGAGATCGCCTACTCCGTGAAGATCTACCCTAGTGAGGCAAGTCCTTCGCGGGTGACGGCCATGGTGGGATAGACAAGGTTGCTTCTTCGTGGACCCTTGGTGGGCGGAGCCCTCCGTCGACTCGTGCAACCGTTACCCTTCGTGTGTTGAAGTCTCCATCAACGTGGATGTACGATAGCATCACCTATCGGAACCGCGGCTCAAAAATCTCCTTCTCCAAATTGCGTTTGTACACTCCAATGCCATCCCTTTACATTCTTGCAATTTGCATGCTTTACTTTCCACTGCTCATATACTCTTGACATGCTTGCTTGATATGTATTGTGAATGTTAAACTTGTGCCAAAACTCCACTTCAACTTAAAGAAATTAAAAATTTCAACTTTTCTTGCTTAGAGTATATTCACCTCCCTCTAGACACCTCTTCTCGATCCTTTCACTTGTTGAAGCAGATATCGTGTCCCCTTATCATCAATACGGGCGTGGGTAACCCAACCGCTCCATTAGTATGAATCCTTGGATTAGGCAAGTTCCAAACGGCCGCGTGGAGGACGCTTGACATTCATCCCCTTTATAAAGAGGTCAAGACCTGTCCCTTTCTTTCTACGCTTGATCTTTCCCTTCCCCCACCTTGAGTTCCAATACCCAAGGCTCAGTCCAAGCGCTTTGGACCTCCAACCATGTCCGGATCCAGCCTTCAAGGCCGGTGGATGGCCTCTTCTGTCACAGAGGGGGACATCATGAAGCTTAGGGAGGCTAGGTACTTGACCGCCGAAATCCTTCACAGGCTACCTGCTCAAGGGTAGGTTATCCCTACTCCCAAACCCAACGGGAGTGTCGTGTTCATCTCCCACTTCCTCCGAGGGCTAGGCTTCGGTCTTCATCCCTTTGTTAGAGGGATCATGTTCTATTATGGGCTAGATTTTTATGATCTAGCTCGAGATTCCTTCCTTCACATCTCAACGTTCATCATTGTGTGTGAGGCCTTCCTCCGTATTACCCCACACTTTGGCTTATCGCTCAAGACCTTCAACATGAAGCCGAAGATGATTGACGGGCGACACACGGAGTGCAGAGGCGCTATAATAAGCAATGGTGTCGATGTTTTATGGCCAAAGGGTTCCTTCCCGGAAGTTTCTGACCTATGGCAACAGGAGTGGTTTTATATCACAGCACCCCGAGGTAGAAAGTGGGCGGCCGCCCCAGCCTTCCGCTCCACTCCTCCGCCAGCGCTTGCATCATGGGTCAACAAGGGGCTGGACTGGGGATCGGTTGATGATGTGCATACATTGCAAAGCCGCATTCAGGATCTCATCAAGAAGGACATCAGTCTTGTCAAAGTAATCCAAGTAATGCTAGTTTGTCGGGTCCTGCCATGCCAACATCGACCTCTCCGTATGTGGGAATTCAACACGGAAGGACCACGAACTATTCAGCACTTCTTCGGCATGACGCTCGAAGGGATGTATCAATTATTCTTTGGATCACGAACAAAGTGTCCGGACACAACAGAGGATGCAGGCCTCGATTGCAACCATCCAGATACCCAGGTATGTAATTCCACAATCGAACACGCTGTCATTATGTTTGTCACAACATTATTTTGAAAAACCATCCTCGGCCAAGGCTGGATAAGAAAGGCAGAGAGGATCAAGTGTTCGGCCCCTCTTACCAAAGATTCAGCGGATCCTGTATTAATCAGGATGCTGGCTCCCGCACCTTATCAAGTTCCATCAGGGGAGGACAAGGAGAGGAATGGGGAAGCCAAAAGCGGACTTCATACTAGAGGTACATTACGCATCGTAACTGGGAAATTAGTACTCCCGTGGCGTAGGATTAACGGGAAGGAGAATATAGTATCCCTTCTCCCCACGGGAAGAAAAGGACTGCCCCCGGAGGGCAACATTACTGCACAACACCCATAGGGGGGCCAGCCGTTAATCGAGCCGTAAGTGAAAAAAGGTGCTTTGTATGCATACCCCGTTCTTTTTCTGAGAATAGCGACTGAGACGTATGTTTTGCACTTCGGCTTATAGTCTCCCTCAACAATCTTCGTCCTCAGGGGATCTTCTTCCGGAGATGATGGAGAGCGAAATGCCTCCTCCTACTTCTCCGCCTCATGAGGCGGACGACCCTGAGGTGTCGTCCCGGAGGGTCTCTCCCGATCCGCAAAGGCCAGAAGGTAACTCTTTGGCCGCCCGAGGTCCAGGGTGTTTGGATCCTAGAGAGACCAACAGAAAAAGCCCCAGACTGTCTGATATATAGCTGGACACATTGACGGGTATTCTGCGGCAAGCGCCTATCTCAGAGGCACATCGCACCTTAACGGGTACGGTGGTTGAGAGGTTTTCGTCCGCAAAAAGCGGGTTGAATGAAGCTTTTATCAGCCTGTTGAGAGGCTTTGAAGTACACAATGTGATATTTTTTGATTGTACCGTAAGCGCAAAGTGCACTGTGTATAGATAGTAGCCCCTGAGACTCTGGTTGCCATCCTAACGGGCCGATTAGAGGATCGAAAATAGAAATAATCTCAGGTAAAGATTTGGCCAATTTTGTACATAGGCGGTTGCAGCCCCGGCAGCTTCCCGGGCTGCTGAATTTGCCGAACTGAAGCGGTAACTTGATGTGGCGGATGGAGACATTACGCTTGTGAACAAGCGGCTTGACGAGGCACAGGGTATATATATTTGGGTGGTCAGCAAATATTAATAAGAGCGTGATGCTATGATTTATAATATGCTTTGACTGCAGATGGTGCTGCCGCCGTGGAGACCCTTCGGGCTGAGCTTGCCCAGGCCAAGGAGCAAGCCAGGAGAAGCAATGCGGCTGCCGTGAAGGCAGCTAATGAATTAAAAGCCGAACAGGCTGCTCATCGCCAAAGTGAGGATAGAATGGTCGATATAGCCCTTGAGTTAAAAAATGCCGCTAGCCGATATGAGCTTCTCGAAAGGGAAAACCAAGCGAAAATGGCTGACCTAAAAAAGGCCTTACAGGCAGCGAACGGAACTCGCTCTAAGATCAGAGCGGCTCGGGAGGAGCTCCGGCAAGCCGGTGAGATCGCGGCTGGGAAGCCCTTTTTATTGCCAACAAAATTCGGTGATCCAAAGTATGCCCCTCTTGATCAATTATGGAGTTCTTCAAATGCATACTTGGATTTGTCAAAGAGTGCTGCCGATGCGACACAGTATTTCGAAGATCAAGAAGATCATGAAGCGGAAAGATTGTTTTGGTCACAGTTTAGTACTCCAAGGCGTGCACTGCTTTTGAACGAGCAAATGGCTGAATGGGCCGACCTCCATAGGTTATCCGGGCTTGCCATGAAGGCCGTCTTGGATCACCTGTGGATGAAGGAACCAAGTCTGGATAGTTATTTTGGTTTGGTGCAACGATTTATTTGTGATGTGCCGCATAGAGGGTGCGCGGATGGACCTTGCCCATGTTAAAACATACTGGGCGAAGATGGAGGCCACCGATATTGCAACCAGTGTTCCACCCGGGGGCCAGGACTCGCCCGAGCACTATTTTGAAGAAGTCTTAGAAGGTGCCCGTTTCATAGAGGCTCAGTGCTCAAAGAATATCATGTTCCAATGACATGTATTTTGATTTTAAAAACAATGTTTTTGATAATAAAGGCTATATGTATACCTTTGCCCATGGAATATTGTAGTGCCTCCTGTGTGGCCGTTTATGTATATATGTATATAACCTGAAAGTTTGCAGTCGTCGGCTTTAGCCCCCTCGCGTATAATGCGGGGTGTTCGGTAAAAGCACGTAATCACACTTGATCCAACATCTTGGTCCGTTAAGGAGGTGATAGCACGGCGAACGAGGCAATCGGAATATATAGCTTTAACAGTTTCACTTAGCCATAGGAGTTTGACGGTGGGGCTACTATATAGTGCCTGGTATGTCCGCGTTAATCCGAATATGGTGCATTTACATACATGACCGGAAAACTGGTCCTTCATTAATGCGGAGGAATCACGAAGATTCCGCTGAGTCATCGAGTGGTTGACCAGTCTCTCGCTTTATCATGACAGTCAGTTTTCAGCTTCCTGTACTGAGGTGGTCACCCGGATGAACCAGGCACAATCACAGTAGTTCTCCCTGTGTCATCTTAGCCGATAGAGCAGAACGTAAGGTAGTAAAACACAGGATCCGGGCAAACCGAACTATTGACCAAAGACATGATTCGGAGATGATGCATATAAGGCCAAACTCGCAACGTCGAACACTCCCGGAGGTATTCAGACTTTACAACATATACTTGGCTAAGTACCGCCCTCGATAATGAACCCTCAATTTCAAGGTATGTGCATCAATCTGGCGTGATGAAAGAGCGCCTATGGTTAGAGCATAGATCTCAAAAACACACTGGTTGTTGTCTCTGTAACATATATTTTAGAACGCCGAATCATAAGCTCGCCAATAACGCCGGTATCCCTCTTGGTCATTTTAAGTGCCAGCAGGGTATGAGACAACAAGAGACAATAAAAAAGGTTTACGCAGGGTCTTAATCTAAAAAGAAACCTTTGGACGGGGCCCTGCTGCATGTCTGCGCCTTTGTCTCTGTTGTGCCGTATCTTTGAAGGGTATAACACGATGGTCATCTGTAAAAAAACCAGGTGAAAGAATCTGGTGTGACCGTGCGTAAAGTTGGTTGATCTTAATGAACCGTGAAAATTCAATCTCTTGAGTGTAAATAGGGTCAAGCCGAACTATGGACCTTTTACCTGCGGGCAGCCCCCCGCACCACATATGGTGGCATAGCCATTAATCAAGCTCAGGTTTATTTGGGCGGCTACAACTAGGTGTGCGCCGAACACGTCTAGCCGTGTCCGTGGTCTCGAAGACCGATGAGTTGCTCGGGTTGGAAAGGCCATTCAGTGATTTGGCTGCTAGAGCCGCCACCTATTCTTCTATATCAAGAGAACGCTCTGTGTTTCCGCTGATTGTGATGACGCCTCGTGAACCGGGCATCTTGAGTTTGAGATAAGCGTAATGCGATACTGTATTGAAACGAGCAAAGGTCGTTCTTTCGAGTAGTGCATGATAGCCGCTTCGGAACGGAGGAATGTCGAAGATTAGTTCTTCGCTTCAAAAGTTGTCAGGAGAACCGAATACAACCCCCAATGTTAAATATCCTGTGCAGCAGGCCACTATGCCTGGTATTACTCCTTTAAAGGTAGTACTGCTTTGGTTGATTCTTGACGGGTCTATCCCCATCTTGCGGAGAGTGTCCTGATATATCAAATTAAGGCTACTGCCGCCGTCCATTAGGACTCGGGTGAGATGGTATCCATCGAATATTGGGTCGAGCACCAAGGCAGCCAAAACCCCATGAAGGATACTAGTCGGATGATCCCTGCGATTGAAAGTGCTTGGGAAGGCCGACCATGGGTTGAATTTGGGGGCGACGTGTGATGTCTACTACACAACCTTCTTCTTGTAGACGTTGTTGGGCCTGCAAGTGCATAGGTTTGTAGGATAGTAGAAAATTTCCCTCAAGTGAATGACCTAAGGTTTAACAATCTGTAGGAGCCGTAGGATGAAGATGGTCTCTCTCAAACAACCCTGCAACCAAATAACAAAGAGTCTCTTGTGTCCCCAACACACCCAATACAATGGTAAATTGTATAGGTGCACTAGTTCGACGAAGAGATGGTAATACAAGTGCAATATGGATAGTAGATAAAGGTATTTGTAATCTGAAATTATAAAAACAGCATGGTAACTAATGATAAAAGGGAGCGTAAACGGTATTGCAATGGTAGGAAACGAGGCCTAGGGTTCATACTTTCACTAGTGCAAGTTCTCTCAACAATAATAACATAGATAGATCATATAACAATCCCTCAACATGCAACAAAGAGTCACTCTAAAGCCACTAATAGCGGAGAACAAACGAAGAGATTATGGTAGGGTACGAAACCACCTCAAAGTTATCCTTTTTGTTCTATCTATTTAAGAGTTCGTAGTAAAATAATATGAAGCTATTCTTTCTGCTCAATCTATCATAGAGTTCATACTAGAATAATACCTTAAGACACAAATCAACCAAAACCCTAATGTCACCTAGATACTCCATTGTCACCTCAAGTATCCGTGGGCATGATTATACGATAAGCATCACACAATCTCAGATTCATCTATTCAACCAACACAAAGTACTTCAAAGAGTGTCCCAAAGTTTCTACCGGAGAGTCAAGACGAAAACGCGTGCCAACCCCTATGCATAGGTTCATGGGAGGAACCCGCAAGTTGGTCACCAAAACATACATCAAGTGGCACATGATATCCCATTGTCACCACAGATAAGCACGGCAAGACACACATCAAGTGTTCTCAAATCATCAAAGACTCAATCCGATAAGATAACTTCAAAGGGAAAACTCAATTCATCACAACACAATAGAGGGGGAGAAACATCATAAGATCCAACTACAATAGAAAAGCTCGGGATACATCAAGATCGTGCCATAGAGGGAACACGAGAGAGAACACACGAGAGAGAGAGAGATCAAACGCATAGCTACTGGTACATACCCTCAGCCCCGAGGGTGAACTACTCCCTCCTCGTCATGGAGAGCGCCGGGATAATGTAGACGGCCACCGGTGAGGGATCCCCCCCTCCGGTAGGGTGCCGGAATGGGCTCCCGAGAGGTTTTTGGTGGCTACAGAGGCTTGCGGCAGCGGAACTCCCGATCTATCTTGATATTCGATGTTTTAAGGGTACATAAGCTTATATAGGTGAAAGAAGTCGGTCGGGGGAGCCTCATGGGGCCCACGCGAGGGTAGGGCGCGCCCAGGGGGGTGGGCCATGCCAACCGATTTAGGGTGAGATTGAACATACTGCACACATACTCAAGTCATCTGGTACGGTGAGATGGAATCTCTAGTGGGGGTCGCAAAGTCCCGATGTGTCCGCGCACTGTACACTCTATGAATGAAAGAAAACCCTCAAATCAGCTCGAATAAAAATGAATTGACAGCGATTTTCGCCAGGTGATTAAAGGAGGCAGATGAACTGGGATAAGAGATGAGATAATATCTCATTAAATTAGTTACCTCATTGTCCATGAGAAAGAACCCTTAGTACGATAGATTCCCCAACCGAGCGGAGCTGGGTCGACCGTGAGCAGTGTCAAGAAAGTCGATGGTGATAGGCAGCAGAAAGCAGAGGTGGTGAAATGCGGTGGGGTTTGTCGGCAGCCTGGTAGTAGCGGTAAGCGTCGAGCTAAGTGGTTACCGCCGCAATAGGCGGTGCCATGCATAGACGTGGAGGAGCTTGTGCAGGTGTCAACGGGGACCGGAGGCAGGGGCTGGCAGGCGGGGGTGAGGGTTTTTGTGACATGGGGATGGCGAGAGTTTTCTTTTTTCTTTTTTGAATTGGATGGTGAGGGTTTTCTATCCCACAAAGAATTTCGGAGGCAACAGTTTGCTAGATCCAACCGTGTGTGATTGACGCAACAGGCAAAACGAAAGTCATTGCACACAGTTCCATTTTTTGGAACCGTGTGTGATTGACATACTACCTCCGTCCTGGTTATTGGTCCCCCTTGTAAATTGTACCAAATTTTGACCAAATATTTAACTAAGAAATGTTTATGCATCTCACCAAAAAATATATCATTGAACACTATGTTCAAATAAGCATCCAACGATATAATTTTTGCTAACCTGCACCAACATTTTGTCAGTTAAATCTTTGGTCAACATTTAACACAAATTACAAAGGGGACCAATAACGAGGACGGAGGTAGATTCCATCAACCGAACTGATTACATCCATATCCCACAGTTAGACATAAGTAACATAGATTAAACATACTCAGACATAGATAATAAGCGTACACGTACACAAGCATAGTTCAACCGTCATTAAGCATGCTCAAGCGTACATAGTCCGATCTCACATAATCTCATATGTCGGCATGATTCAGAAGCTTCTCCAAGTACTCTGCGTATGCATCATGCGCCACCCTGCGAGAATACTTCTACTTGAAGGAGCCAACGGCCTGTCCTCTTGCATGCGCCAAAACACTTTGATACGCGTCATGAAGCTTGTGGTTGCAAAATGGGTATCGATAGCCGCCGTCCCAGATCCTAATACGCATGTTATGCTTTCCCGCATAAAGCTCCCTCAGGTTTTGCCTCTTGTACCTCCTATGGACATCTTCATCCTCGCTGTGCACATCGTCAGACCGCACCTATACAAATAATAAAAAAATGTGGCATGAAATTAATGGTTACAAACTAATCTCTAGCAAACATTTGGCAGTTGTCAAAAATTGGCATCAAATCAATGATTACATGCTGAAGTAGGATTAGGAATTTATGGCTATTTATTTATACATATCCAGAGATTATGGTTCGATTTTTAAGCACATTCATCTATGTACAGACCAATCTTGAAGAAAATAATGGCACAAACATATGTAGGTCATTCAAAATCAATTGACAAGTTGTGGCTAGGAATTATTAGCACGAACACTAACCCTCATCGTATTACTAGCAGAAATCATTTCCACAGATGAAACAACTAATCACTTATCACTTGTACCATTCAAACAATCAATACACCACGGAACTAACAAAACTGACTCAGATTTCATGGATTGGGAGAACATAAACATAGGATTTCTATTCCAAAAAGGGGGAGGCGGGAGTAACCAGAGAAACCCTAAGATCTATTTGACACATACATAGGTATAGATGACTAACTAGTTGTTTGTCGTCGTTGGAGTCATCGCCGGGGTGGTCGTCGGAGTCATCACCTGAGTCATCACCAGAGTCGGTGTGGAACTCCGCCTCCGACTGTGGAAGCTCGACGCCGTCAACGACGTCAGGTTGCAGCGATAACTCACCGGTGGTGACGGCAACCTCTGTCTCCATCTCCATGACGTGCTCCAGTGCTTTAGTAGCCCCGGCATTGCCACTCCCTCCGATGGGGCGCTTCGGCGGCATCCTTATACACTGACAGCTTTGATGACTGAGAGCGGCATCGAGGATGCAAGCGGAGAGAGGGCATTGTGTGTGTAGTGAGGATAGGGGGTGCGGCCGCTCGGGCGCACCATTAATATGGGAGAGCTCTTAATGTGGAGTAGTGGGAGAGAGGCGGGCGGCGGTCAAACTGCCGGCTTGTCTCCCGGTGAGCCTGCGCGTCGGACTGCTGGCATGCCTGCCGTCGTTTCACACAGCTACTCGCACGCCTCTTGATGACACTGCACGTCGAGCATGCCTCTGTCAATTCACACACCTGTACGCATGCCTCCCAGTCTACCTGCGCGGCGGACCGCTTGCATGCGTCTCGTCAACTCACGCTTGCTCGCACGGCACACGGGTCGCGTGGGGGCACATATATTGTTTTTCTGTTTGGATGATTAATGATGTTGTTTTATTGCTTAACCGAAGCATGGCATGTATCCGTTGTTGGTCTAACACTCACGGTTCGAATAAATTGTCCGTTTGGGATATTGTTCCCAATTATTAATAATCTCTTGTTTGTAATTAGATAAAGATTACATCAAAATTGGTATCAAATTTGACCAAAAAAGGTACAATGCAACATTGTATTGGTGTCCATATGACAACACGATAAGTTTCATGAACTTCAAATAAGTTTTGGACGTACTAGAATTTAAAAATGAAGATTCTCGTTGTTTGAAATTTGTTGCACGGGGAGTAAACATGCATGTAGTGAGACACTTGTTTTTTTTTGCAATCCATTTAGGTGCAACTATCACGTCTGCATGTAGCTAAAATTTGATTTTTGCACAGTATACCCGTAGAAAATCAATCAATTAATGTACTAAAACGTCTTAATGATCTCTGATTTTTTCTAAATTAAAACGTCCCTACTTTGGTAACATATGTATGTTCACCGCGAGATAATTAATTTAACATGCATCGTAGTTGCGGTTGATTCGCGGTGTGTGCGTCGGTGTGTGCGTCTGGGGGTGGCGGGTGGCTCGCAGTACACTACGAGTTGTGAGCCATCGTGTGGGTTGGCCGTTTTGCTAGGTACACCAGTGCCACATCAGAGTCGTGAATTCGTAATTTAAAACATTACACAACCCTTTCAAACATACATGTTTTGGCCACATGCAGTCAATGGTTGTCCTACACGACACTCGATACTTGCATATGATGCTTTTTGTGGGCCTGCAAGGTCGTCGACCGTTGATAACCCACAAGTATAGGGGATCGCAACAATTTTCGAGGGTAGAGTATTCAGCCCAAATTTATTGATTCGACACAAGGGGAGCCAAAGAATATTCTCAAGTATTAGCAGTGAAGTTGTCAATTCAACCACACCTGAAAGACTTAATATATGCAGCAAAATATTTAGTAGCAAAGTAGTATGGAAGTAATGGTAACGATGGTAAAAGTAACTATAGAAGTTTCATAGTAATCGTAACAGTGGCAACGAAGAAGTAACTAAGCAAAGATAAATATGTGAAAAGCTCGTAGGCAATGGATCAGTGATGGATAATTATGTCGGATGTGATTCCTCATGCAATAGTTATAACATAAGGTGACACATAACTAGCTCTAGTTCGTCAATGTAATGTAGGCATGTCTTTCGAATATAGTCATACATGCTTATGGAAAAGAACTTGCATGACATCTTTTGTACTACCCTCCCGTGGCAGCGGGGTATTACTGGAAACTAAGGGATATTAAGGCCTCCTATTAATAGAGTACCGGACCAAAGCATTAGCACTTAGTGAATACATGAACTCCTCAACTACGGTCATCATTGGGAGTGGTCCCGATTACTGTCACTTCGCGGTTGCTGGATCATAACACATAGTAGGTGACTATTGACTTGCAAGATAGGATCAAGAACTCACATATATTCATGAAAACATAATAGGTTCAGATCTGAAATCACGGCACTCGGGCCCTAGTGACAAGCATTAAGCATGGCAAAGTCATAGCAACATCAATCTTAGAACATAATGGATACTAGGGATCAAACTCTAACAAAACTAACTCGATTACATGGTAAATCTCATCCAACCCATCACCGTACAGCAAGCCTATGATGGGATTACTCACGCATGGCGGTGAGCATCATGAAATTGGTGATGGAGGATGGTTGATGATGACGATGGCGATGGATTCCCCTCTCCAGAGTGCCGAACGAACTCTAGATCAGCCCTCCGGAGGAAGATTAGGGCTTGGCGGCGGCTCTGTATTGTAAAACGCAATGAATCTTTCTCTCTAATTTTTCTCTCCCCGAAAGTGAATATATGGAGATGGGGTTGAGGTTAGTGGAGTCCCAAGGGGGCCACGAGGCAGGGGCGCATGACCTAGGGGGGGCGCCCTGCACCCTCGTGGACAGGGTGTGGGCCCCCTAATGTTGATTCTTTCGCCAGTATTTTTATTAATTCGAAAAAGTTGCTTCGTGGATTTTTTGGGTCATTCCTAGAACTTTTCTTTCTGCACAAAAATAACACCATAGTAGTTCTGCTCAAAACAACGTCAGTCCGGGTTAGTTCCATTCAAATCATGCAAGTTAGAGTCCAAAACAAGGGCAAAAGTGTTTAGAAAAGTAGATACAGTTGAGACATATCAACTCCCCCAAGCTTAAACCTTTCCTTGTCCTCAAGCAATTCAGTTCACAAACTCAAAGTGATAAAGAAAAACTTTTAATAACTCTATTTGATCTTGATGTTGTAAATGTGTAAAGCCAGGATTCAATTTTTCAGCAAAGATTATGAACTAACCATATTCAAAATAACTTTTAAGTCTCATGTTTACTAATATCAATGGCATAATCAACTAGCGAGCAATAATAATAAATCTCGGATGACAACACTTTCTCAAAACAATCACATAACAAGATGGTATCTGGCTAGCCCTTTCTGAGACTGGAAAACATAAATGCAGAGCACCCCTGAAGATCAAGGACTGACTAGACATTATAATTCATGGTAAAAGAGATCCCTTCATAGTCATACTCAATGTAAATTAATAGCAATGCATGCAAATGACAGCGGTGCTCTCGAACTGGTGCTTTGTAATAAGAGGATGATGAGTCAATGTAATAGTAAATAGATAGGCCCGTCGCAGAGGGAAGAAGGGATTTGCAGAGGTGCCAGAGCTCGAGTTTTGAAATAGAGATAAATAATATTTTGAGCGGTATAGTTTCATTGTGTCACATCCCTAGTCAGGTATGACCTAGACTAGCTAGTCATTTGTGCATCATGTTTAAATTTCATTTAAATTTGAAATGAGGATTGGTGGAACCCTCAGAATCATTTTTGAAAATGACCCAAACAAAAATTTCTCCAAAAGGGTCCAAGAAAATGCTCATGTTGCCCTCTGAAAATATTGGACAGAGATAAAAATCAAAACAATATTTTTAGGAGCTCATGGACATTTATTTTGGCCATTTGGATTAATTCGATAAATATTTGCATTGGAAATATATTTCTATATAGATGAAATATGGTCCAAAAATTATGCCATTTATAAAAGAGCTCTGGAATAATATATCCAGCTCCTGCAAAAATTGGCATAATAAAATAAAATGGTTTAGTATTTTTATTAAACCAAACAAATGTCAGAAAAAAATAGAAAACAGAAATAAAAGGAAGGAGGGGCTTACCTGGGGCTCCCCCCTGTGCAGCCCAGCCGCAGCAGGCCGGCCCAGCCAGCAGGCGGCCCAGCCCACCTGGCCCCTCCTCTGTCGTCTTCCTCCCCGACAGGGGAACGGCGCGTGCCGACGCGCGCGCACCGCCGTGCCTCCACCTCCTGCTTCCCCTGGCCACCTCCTGCTTCCTCCTCGTCGCCTGGAACGCCCCGGACGACGCCACGCAGCCCTGACCGCCCTCTCACTCTCTCCCTCCTCCTCTCCCCCTGCTCTCTCTCTCTCACCCGAGAACCACCGCCGTCGCCGACGGGCATCACCGTAGCCACCGCCTCTCCCACGCCTTCCCGACACGCTCCTCAGACCCGCCGCGACCCCCTCTACCTCCTCATCGAGCCACGCAAGACGGAGCACCCCGTGGAGCCGTCGCCGTCGCCAAATTCGCCTCCGGCCGCCGTGGATCCTCGCCGGCGATTCGGGAGCTACCGGGCATCCCCGACCTCGCCCTCGCGCTCGCTGGTTCCGCGGTGAGCCCCCGCACCGAACCCCCTCCTCCCCGTGTCCGTTTGCCCCGTCTAGCTAGCTCGCCACCGCGCCCGTAGCTCCTCACCGCCGGCCATGGCGCCACGGTGGCACGAGCCCAAGCCAGTCACTTCCGCGCGCGTCACCGTGTTCCTGGTGACGCCAGGAGGCCGTAGGAGCCCTCCGCCTCCACTGCCGTGCACCACAACGCCGCGGCCGCAAGTTGCCGAACTCCGGCCGCCGCCGTGAGCTCTGCTCCGGCGAGCTCCGCCGCCCCCGCAGCCTCCCCCGTGTTCCACTGGATGCGCGTGAGCGCGGGCTTCGCTGTCGTGGTCTCCGCCGCCCGAATGGTCGCCGGAGCGACGTTCCCGAGCCCCTCCGCCGCGCTCGGCCTCGCCGGCGGCTAAACGCCGGCGAGTTGACCAGGTTTGACCCCCCAGGGTCACTGACTAGTGGGGCCAGGCCCTGCTAATTCTAGTTAAAATAAAATAAACTAAACCTAACTAGCCACTAACACTGACCAGTGGGCCCGAACCCCCCTAATATTTAATTAAGTTAATTAACCCCTGTTTAAAACCCCCTGTCACTGACGTGTGGGCCCACACGTCAGGTTTGACCCGGACCAGCCCAGTTGACTGCTGACGTCATGCTTACTCAATGCTGACGCAATATATAATTTCTGGATTTAAATTAAATCAGGAAATTCCAGAAATTGTTTTAAACTTCAAAAATTCATAACAATTCAACCGTAGCTCAGACTAAAATAATTTATATATGAAAAATTATCAGAAAAATGCAACCTTTCCATCTGTACTAGTTTCATGCATGAAAAACCAACTTATACATGCTGAATATGGGAAAACACATTAGGGCATATATAAGAGACTTAATTTAGAAATGCATTTGAACCTTTGGTTCAAATGGACTTCAAACCAAATGTTTACTAGATGCATTAGCTCAAACAGCATCACATCTACATGCCATGTTCATGCATCATATCGTTGCATATGATTGTGTATTGATTGCCGGCACCGGTCCTTCTCGATAGGTCTTGCTCCGGAGACGTTCCAGAGTACCTGTCTGTGAAGCAGTGCCTCCTCTGTTGTTTTACCAGGCAAGCAAACCCCCTTGTTCATTTCGATAAAACCCTACTCTCTCGCTCCTGCTCTCAGTTATTGCATTAGGACAACAACGATTCATCTGCTACTTTGTGATGCGGTAGTTGAACCCATTCCTCTGCATGACCTGTCATTGCCACAGTAAATAGTTGAAACCAACTAGCATGTGTAGGAGTTGATTGAAGCCATTGTTGTGTTCCTACCATGCTATGCCTGCTATTGCTTAGAGTTGTGTCAGGTCTGGTTCATTGGGAATGAATTGGAGTGTTACGATATGTTCTGATGCTGAGAGTGAAGTGTGTGAACACGATTTGGTAAAGGTAGCGGTGAGAGGCCATGTAGGAGTACATGGTGGGTTGTCTCACTGGAACCGTCCTTAAGCACTGAGTTCTATGAATGTTGTCCAATGACTCGATACTACCACACATTGGAATGCTTAAGTGCCCCTCTCGACTTATTAGCCAACTTGATCTCTGTCCAGGAGTCGCAACTAGTTTCTGGTATTTGTAGGTAGTGCTATTTTTCTACCAAGTGGCACCCGGCAGGGTGGGCTTGGGACAGACTAGGCACACGTGGCACGGTGTACCAAGTGGCACCCGGATGGTGGGCTTGGGAACCCTGCTCACATCATTTGGGGCCGTGAGCGACACCCCGGCCGGATCTCCTTGCGGATGGAACCCGAATAGGCGATAAACCTGGACTAGAGTCTTGTGTGGTTAGTCAGGTCGTGGCCGACACCCTCGCCAGGCTTCCGCTTGAAGGTTGCCGAGATACATGACGTGTACATGGCGGTAAGTGGCGAGAGCATGTGTGAAGAAGTACACCCCTGCAGGGTTAACATGATCTATTCGAATAGCCGGGTCCGCGGTTATGGACTTCTTGGATGCTTACATGGTACATAGACAACTTGAAGTGGATACTCTAAAATGCTCAAGACAAGTGTGAGTGCTATGGATGGCCTTCTCGTAGGGAGACGGGGATGAATCCATAGTAGTGTATTGTGTGGTGATTAGTGCACTCGTGTACGTTGTTTCACCTCACTAGTTTCTGGTAGTCGTAGAACAGGATAGCCACAGAGTCAAAGCTGGCTTGCTGCAACTAAACCCCACATTACCCTCTTGATACAAATGCATGTACGATAGGATCTGATGTAAGTCTTGCTGAGTACCTTTGTACTCATGTTGCTTTATTTATGTTTTTGCAGCTGAGACTTCGGTCTTACTAGTGTTCTCGTGGACTTCGACTAGTAGCTAGTACCTCAGCTACGATCTTGATAGGACGTTGTAGATAGTCAGGCGTTCAGCCTTTTTCATTTATAGACGTCTGTACTCAGACATGTAATGCTTCCGCTTGTTGCTTGATTGCTCTGACTGTTGGGTCATGTGACCCCTGTTTGTAGTAATGCTGTGATGGCTCTTCCGAGCCTTTATCTATATGAGTTGTTGAGTCATGCTGTGATGCCATGTTGTACAGCACATACTTGCATGTTATGCGTACGTGTAATGTGTATTGCTATGTGTGGGATCTGACTATCTAGTTGTTTATTCTTAGTAGCCTCTCTTACCGGGAAATGTCTCCTAGTGCTTCCACTGAGCCCTGGTAGCTTGCTACTGCTCCGGAACACTTAGGCAGGCCGACATGTGTCCTTCTTCGATCCTGTGTCTGTCCCTTCGGGGAAATGTCACGCGATGAATACCGGAGTCCTGCTAGCCCGCTACAGCCCGGTTCACCGGAGTCCTATTAGCCCAGTGCTACAGCCTGGATTCACTCGCTGATGACCGACACGTTCGATGCTGGGTCATGAATGCCTGTCCCTGTAAGTTAGTGCCACTTTGGGTTTACGACTAGCCATGTCATCCCGGGCTCTTTATCATATGGATGCTAGCGACACCATCATATACGTGTGCCAAAATGCGCAAACGGTCCCGGGCAAAGGTAAGGCGACACCCGTGGGGATACCGTGCGTGAGGCCGCAAAGCGATATGAGGTGTTACATGCTAGATCGATGTGGCACCGAGTCGGGGTCCTGACAGTGTTGGTATCAGAGCCTGACTGCATGTAGGATTACCAAACCATACTGGTCGAAGTTGAGTCTAGAAATTCTTTAGTTATGTAAGGGAATTGATTGTGGGAAGGAACGTAAGGCTCTTTTAGTCCTTTACCTCATGGCCTTCTGATCTGAGTCCTCCTATCTTCCTCTGGGGTTAAGGAATTAGGCTTCTCTTCCGTCTATCAGGATCACGTGTTACTACTCCGTAGTTCCATAAGACTGGTTGATCAGAGTCATACCCCAGTTTCGAGTACTTCTGGTGTAGTCTGTTTAGTACTATCCCAGAACCTTGAGTGGTGATGTTGAGTTGTTGTACTACCCCATTTTTAGTAGGATGTCTCATTCTGAGCATTTTACTGCCGTTATGCTGCCGGAATTTCCCTAGGTGTTCGAGTGATACTAATTCCTTGTCCTACATTCTACAGTCCATAGTTAATGCTGATTCCGTCGCTGGTTTTCGTTTCTCAGGATGTCATCAAGTTCTATTGTTCGTAGCCGGAACCATGAGGATGGTAGGGATGAGGATCCTCCTGACCAGCCTTCGTTGACAGAGTTCATGTTAGAATTGGAGAGGAACAAGCGTGAGTCTAATCATTTGTTGGCACGTATCGAGGAGAACACCGCACATCAGTTCAAAGGGTCTGCTACCATTCATGATTTCATTCGCTTGCACCCACCTACTTTTCATCATTCCATCGAGCCACTCGATGCAGATGATTGGCTCCGTAGCATCACTCATAAGCTGCGTTCTGCGAACGTAGCTGAAGATGACAAGGTCACTTATGCCACATACCACCTGGAAGGTCCTGCTAGTCTTTGGTGGCAGAACTATGAGACTATGCTTCCAGCTGGCCAGATTCCTACCTGGAGAGATTTCACTGAGGCTTTTCGCGAGCATCACATTCCTGAGGCCCTCCTTGATCGCAAGAGAGAAGAGTTCTGTAGTTTCACCCAGAGTAAGATGGCTGTTGATGCTTATAGCAGAGAGTTCGAGAACCTTGCCCGCTATGCCACAGAAGAAGTGTCCATGGACGCTAAGAAGCAGGCTAGGTTTCGGAAGGGTCTCAACCCCAAGTTGCGTTGCGACCTCCACCTGCATCATTGTGATACATTCCAAGCTCTTGTGAACAAGGCCATCAATGCAGAGACAGCTCAGCTCACTTACAAGGAGTCCCGTAAGCACACCCGTGATTTGGGATCTTCCTCCGGTGCTAGTTCCCAGAAACGCCGAATTTGGGTTCCAAACTCCGCTCTTCCTTCCGGATATGCACCGAGGCCATCCTATGTGGTGCCTTCCCCAGCCCAGTCGTATGTTCCACCCGGGCCTACTGGTAGACCGCTTCTTAGTGCGGGTCCACGTCCAACCTCAGGGACTTGCTTCACATGCGGGAAGCCAGGACACTATGCACGTGATTGCTCTCAGATTAGTTATGCTCCACCCCAGCCCGAGAAGACTGTTGGCTGTATTAAGCCATCACGCAAGATGATCAGTGTCAAGTCAGCCCCCACTGAACGTGGACGTGTGCATCACGTCTCAGCTAAAGACGCTCATGATGATCCGGATGTCGTTCTTGGTACACTCCTTGTCAATTGTCACCCAACATCAGTTCTATTCGATACTGGAGCATCTCACTCCTTCATTTCTGAAAGCTATGCTAACTTGCACAATCTGTCATTTTGTGAAATGCCAACCCCGCTAGTCATCCAAACTCCTGGATCCAAATGGCAAACCTCTAGTGTAAGCCACGGTAACGAAATCCTTGTTGACAGACTTGTATTCCTTGCATCACTTGTAGTCCTCAAGTCCTCAGATATTAACATCATCTTGGGTATGGACTGGATGACAGCTCATCATGCCAAGATTGATTGTTACTCCAGATCTGTTCAGCTTACACACCCATCTGGCAAGATAGTCACCGTCTCCACTAGAGTTGCAAAGCGTCAGCTCTATTCTCTTAATGCCAGCCCTCTTCCAGACCTTGAAGATATACCGGTAGTCCGTGACTTTCCGGATGTCTTTCCAGAGGAACTGCCAGGTGTTCCACCTGACAGAGATGTAGAGTTCGTCATAGATCTTATTCCAGGAACCGCTCCAATCTCTCGGAGACCTTACAAGATGGCACCCCTAGAACTAGCCGAACTTAAGAAACAACTCGATGAGTCCTTGCAAAAGGGTTTCATCCGTCCTAGTTCTTCTCCTTGGGCTTGCCCCGTCCTCTTTGTCAAGAAGAAAAACGGTACGGACCGGATGGTCGTTGATTATCGTCCCGTTAATTTGGTCACGATAAAGAACAAGTATCCGCTCCCCAGGATCAACCACCTGTATGATCAGCTCGCTGGATCCTCAGTCTTTTCCAAGATGGATTTAAGGTTAGGCTACCATCAAATCAAGATCAGAAACGGGGACATTCCCAAGACAGCTTTTGTCACTCGTTATGGCCAGTACGAGTACACCGTCATGTCCTTTGGCCTAACCAATGCCCCAGCCACCTTCTCCCGCTTGATGAACTCGATCTTCATGGAGTACTTAGATAAGTTCGCCGTGGTTTACCTCGATGATATTCTTATTTACTCGAAGAACGAGGAAGAGCATGCCGAACATCTTAGACTTGTGTTAGAAAAACTCAGAGAGCACCGCCTTTATGCCAAGTTCTCCAAGTGTGAATTTTGGTTGCCAGAAGTGACCTACTTAGGCCACGTAATCTCTGGTAAGGGCATTGCTGTCAATCCCGAGAGAGTTCAAGCCGTTCTTGATTGGACTCCACCTGAAACAGTCAAACAAGTTAGGAGCTTCCTTGGTCTAGCCAGCTATTGTCGCCGCTTTGTTGAAAACTTCTCCAAAGTAGCCAAACCCCTCACGGAACTTCTCAAGAAAGATAAAAAGTTTGAGTGGTCCCCACAGTGTGAGTACAGTTTTCAGGAACTGAAAAGACGCCTGACTTCTGCTCCCATACTTGTGCCACCGGATTTCACTAAAGACTTTATTATCTACTGCGACGCCTCACGACAAGGACTAGGTTGCATTCTTATGCAGGATCGTCATGTGATTGCCTATGCATCTCGACAGTTGCATCCACATGAGGAGAATTATCCTACACATGATCTAGAGCTTGCAGCCGTAGTCTATGCACTCAAGACCTGGCGACATTACCTCCTTGGTAAACGTTGCGAGATCTACACCGGTCACCAGAGTCTCAAGTATATCTTCACCCAACCAGATTTGAACCTTAGGCAAAGACGTTGGCTGGAGTTAATCACAGATTATGATCTAGGGATTACCTACACCCTAGGCAAAGCCAATGTCATGGCTGATGCTCTAAGCCGTAAATCCTATTGCAACAATCTCATGTTGCAGCAAGGCCAACCACTTCTCCATGAGGAATTCTGTAAGCTTAACCTTCACATTGCTCCTCGCGGATTCCTTTCTACCTTGGTGGCGAAACCTACCCTTGAGGATCAGATCATCTCTGACCAGAAGTTTGATAGGGGGGTTATTCGCATTAAGAGAAACATTAAGAAGGGAGTTGGTGGATGTTTCTCTATGGATGATCGTGGTGTTGTTTTCTTTGAGAATCGCTTGGTGGTTCCCAAGAAGCAACATCTTCGGCAGTTGATTCTTAAGGAGGCGCATGAATCTCCTCTCACGATTCATCCCGGTAGTACTAAGATGTATCAGGACCTACGCCAGAGGTTCTGGTGGACTAGGATGAAGAGAGAAATTGTTGAGTTCATTGCTAAATGTGACATTTGTCGTCGCGTTAAGGCAGAGCATCAAAGACCTGCTGGCACCCTTCAGCCTTTAGCTATTCCTGAATGGAAATGGGATAAAGTTGGTATGGACTTCATCACCGGCTTTCCCAGGACCAAGAGAGGGAATAATGCTATCTTCGTAGTCATTGATCGTCTCTCCAAAGTGGCTCACTTCCTTCCTGTTCGAGAGAGTATCACTGCTAGTCAGCTTGCTGACTTATACATTTCTCGAATAGTATCACTCCATGGTGTTCCACTAGAGATCAATTCAGACCGTGGCAGCCTTTTCACTTCTCATTTCTGGGAGAGTTTCCAAACTGCCATGGGAACCCATCTTTCCTTCAGTACCGCTTTCCACCCTCAGTCGAGTGGTCAGGTGGAACGGGTCAATCAAATTCTCGAAGACATGCTCAGAGCTTGCGTTATCTCATTCGGTATGGATTGGGAGAAATGTCTTCCTTTCGCCGAGTTTGCTTATAACAATAGCTACCAATCCAGCCTCAAGCAAGCTCCTTTTGAGGTTCTCTATGGACAAAGATGTCGAACACCTTTGAACTGGTCAGAAACCGGTGAAAGACAATTCTTTGGACCGGATATGATCCAGGAGGCAGAAGAGCAAGTTCGCATCATTCGTGAGAATTTGAAAACAGCCCAGTCTCGTCAGAAAAGCCAGTACGATCGTCATCATAAGGATATGACTTATAAAATTGGCGACCAAGCTTACCTTCGGGTTACTCCTTTGAAGGGTACCCATCGTTTCGGTATCAAGGGCAAGTTGGCTCCTCGTTACATTGGTCCTTTCGTATTCTCGCTAAACGAGGAGAGGTTGCCTACCAATTGGAACTACCTCCACATCTTTCTCGAGTTCATGATGTCTTCCACGTCTCTCAACTCAGGCGTTGCTTCTCGGATCCCATCCGTGGAGTGGACCACGAAACGCTTGATCTCCAAGATAACCTCACATACCGAGAGTACCCGGTTCACATTCTTGATCAAGCAGAGCGTGTCACTCGACGTCAGAACATCAAGTTTCTCAAAGTTCAGTGGTCTCATCATTCCGAGAGAGAAGCTACTTGGGAGCGAGAAGATCGTCTTCGACTAGAGTACCCTGCTTTCTTTCCGTCGACCCCTGAATCTCGGGACGAGATTCTTTCAAGTGGGGGCGAGTTGTCACATCCCTAGTCTGGTATGACCTAGACTAGCTAGTCATTTGTGCATCATGTTTAAATTTCATTTAAATTTGAAATGAGGATTGGTGGAACCCTCAGAATCATTTTTGAAAATGACCCAAACAAAAATTTCTCCAAAAGGGTCCAAGAAAATGCTCATGTTGCCCTCTGAAAATATTGGACAGAGATAAAAATCAAAACAATATTTTTAGGAGCTCATGGACATTTATTTTGGCCATTTGGATTAATTCGATAAATATTTGCATTGGAAATATATTTCTATATATATGAAATATGGTCCAAAAATTATGCCATTTATAAAAGAGCTCTGGAATAATATATCCAGCTCCTGCAAAAATTGGCATAATAAAATAAAATGGTTTAGTATTTTTATTAAACCAAACAAATGTCAGAAAAAAAATAGAAAACAGAAATAAAAGGAAGGAGGGGCTTACCTGGGGCTCCCCCCCTGTGCAGCCCAGCCGCAGCAGGCCGGCCCAGCCAGCAGGCAGCCCAGCCCACCTGGCCCCTCCTCTGTCGTCTTCCTCCCCGACAGGGGAACGGCGCGTGCCGACGCGCGCGCACCGCCGCGCCTCCACCTCCTGCTTCCCCTGGCCACCTCCTGCTTCCTCCTTGTCGCCTGGAACGCCCCGAACGACGCCACGCAGCCCCGACCGCCCTCTCACTCTCTCCCTCCTCCTCCCCCCTGCTCTCTCTCTCTCACCCGAGAACCACCGCCGCCGCCGACGGGCATCACCGTAGCCACCGCCTCTCCCACGCCTTCCCGACACGCTCCTTAGACCCGCCGCGACCCCCTCTACCTCCTCGTCGAGCCACGCAAGACGGAGCACCCCGTGGAGCCGTCGCCGTCGCCAAATTCGCCTCCGGCCGCCGTGGATCCTCGCCGGCGATTCGGGAGCTACCGGGCATCCCCGACCTCGCCCTCGCGCTCGCTGGTTCCGCGGTGAGCCCCCGCACCGAACCCCCTCCTCCCCGTGTCCGTTTGCCCCGTCTAGCTAGCTCGCCACCGCGCCCGTAGCTCCTCGCCGCCGGCCAAGGCGCCACAGTGGCACGAGCCCAAGCCGGTCACTTCCGCGCGCGTCACCGTGTTCCTGGTGACGCCAGGAGGCCGTAGGAGCCCTCCGCCTCCACTGCCGTGCACCACAACGCCGCGGCCGCAAGTTGCCGAACTCCGGCCGCCGCTGTGAGCTCTGCTCCGGCGAGCTCCGCCGCCCCCGCAGCCTCCCGCGTGTTCCACTGGATGCGCGTGAGCGCGGGCTTCGCTCTCGTGGTCTCCGCCGCCCGAATGGTCGCCGGAGCGACGTTCCCGAGCCCCTCCGCCGCGCTCGGCCTCGCCGGCGGCTAAACGCCGGCGAGTTGACCAGGTTTGACCCCCCAGGGTCACTGACTAGTGGGGCCAGGCCCTGCTAATTCTAGTTAAAATAAAATAAACTAAACCTAACTAGCCACTAACACTGACCAGTGGGCCCGAACCCCCCTAATCTTTTAATTAAGTTAATTAACCCCTGTTTAAAACCCCCTGTCACTGACGTGTGGGCCCCACACGTCAGGTTTGACCCGGACCAGCCCAGTTGACTGCTGACGTCATGCTTACTCAATGCTGACGCAATATATAATTTCTGGATTTAAATTAAATCAGGAAATTCCAGAAATTGTTTTAAACTTCAAAAATTCATAACAATTCAACCGTAGCTCAGATTAAAATAATTTATATATGAAAAATTATCAGAAAAATGCAACCCTTCCATCTGTACTAGTTTCATGCATGAAAAACCAACTTATACATGCTGAAGATGGGAAAACACATTAGGGCATATATAAGAGACTTAATTTAGAAATGCATTTGAACCTTTGGTTCAAATGGACTTCAAACCAAATGTTTACTAGATGCATTAGCTCAAACAGCATCACATCTACATGCCATGTTCATGCATCATATCGTTGCATATGATTGTGTATTGATTGCCGGCACCGTTCCTTCTCGATAGGTCTTGCTCCGGAGACGTTCCAGAGTACATGTCTGTGAAGCAGTGCCTCCTCTGTTGTTTTACCAGGCAAGCAAACCCCCTTGTTCATTTCGATAAAACCCTACTCTCTCGCTCCTGCTCTCAGTTATTGCATTAGGACAACAACGATTCATCTGCTACTTTGTGCTGCGGTAGTTGAACCCATTCCTCTGCATGACCTGTCATTGCCACAGTAATTAGTTGAAACTCACTAGCATGTGTAGGAGTTGATTGAAGCCATTGTTGTGTTCCTACCATGCTATGCCTGCTATTGCTTAGAGTTGTGTCAGGTCTGGTTCATTGGGAATGAATTGGAGTGTTACGATATGTTCTGATGCTGAGAGTGAACTGTGTGAACACGATTTGGTAAAGGTAGCGGTGAGAGGCCATGTAGGAGTACATGGTGGGTTGTCTCACTGGAACCGTCCTTAAGCACTGAGTTCTATGAATGTTGTCCAATGACTCGATACTACCACACATTGGAATGCTTAAGTGCCCCTCTCGACTTATTAGCCAACTTGATCTTTGTCCAGGAGTCGCAACTAGTTTCTGGTATTTGTAGGTAGTGCTATTTTTCTACCAAGTGGCACCCGGCAGGGTGGGCTTGGGACAGACTAGGCACACGTGGCACGGTGTACCAAGTGGCACCCGGATGGTGGGCTTGGGAACCCTGCTCGCATCATTTGGGGCCATGAGCGACACCCCGGCCGGATCTCCTTGCGAATGGAACCCGAATAGGCGATAAACCTGGACTAGAGTCTTGTGTGGTTAGTCAGGTCGTGGCCGACACCCTCGCCAGGCTTCCGCTTGAAGGTGGCCGAGATACATGACGTGTACATGGCGGTAAGTGGCGAGAGCGTGTGTGAAGAAGTACACCCCTGCAGGGTTAACATGATCTATTCGAATAGCCGGGTCCGCGGTTATGGACTTCTTGGATGCTTACATGGTACATAGACAACTTGAAGTGGATACTCTAAAATGCTCAAGACAAGTGTGAGTGCTATGGATGGCCTTCTCGTAGGGAGACGGGGATGAATCCATAGTAGTGTATTGTGTGGTGATTAGTGGACTCGTGTACATTGTTTCACCTCACTAGTTTCTGGTAGTCGTAGAACAGGATAGCCACAGAGTCAAAGCTGGCTTGCTGCAACTAAACCCCACATTACCCTCTTGATACAAATGCATGTACGATAGGATCTGATGTAAGTCTTGCTGAGTACCTTTGTACTCATGTTGCTTTATTTATGTTTTTGCAGCTGAGACTTCGGTCTTACTAGTGTTCTCGTGGACTTCGACTAGTAGCTAGTACCTCAGCTACGATCTTGATCGGACGTTGTAGATAGTCAGGCGTTCAGCCTTTTTCATTTATAGATGTCTGTACTCAGACATGTAATGCTTCCGCTTGTTGCTTGATTGCTCTGACTGTTGGGTCATGTGACCCCTGTTTGTAATAATGTTGTGACGGCTCTTCCGAGCCTTTATCTATATGAGTTGTTGAGTTATGCTGTGATGCCATGTTGTACAGCACATACTTGCATGTTATGCGTACGTGTAATGTGTATTGCTATGTGTGGGATCTGACTATCTAGTTGTTTATTCTTAGTAGCCTCTCTTACCGGGAAATGTCTCCTAGTGCTTCCACTGAGCCCTGGTAGCTTGCTACTGCTCCGGAACACTTAGGCAGGCCGACATGTGTCCTTCTTCGATCCTGTGTCTGTCCCTTCGGGGAAATGTCACGCAATGAATACCGGAGTCCTGCTAGCCCGCTACAGCCCGGTTCACCGGAGTCCTGTTAGCCCAGTGCTACAGCCTGGATTCACTCGCTGATGACCGACACGTTCGATGCTGGGTCATGAATGCATGTCCCTGTAAGTTAGTGCCACTTTGGGTTTACGACTAGCCATGTCAGCCCGGGCTCTTTATCATATGGATGCTAGCGACACCATCATATACGTGTGCCAAAATGCGCAAACGGTCCCGGGCAAAGGTAAGGCGACACCCGTGGGGATACCGTGCATGAGGCCGCAAAGCGATATGAGGTGTTACATGCTAGATCGATGTGGCATCGAGTCGGGGTCCTGACACATTGTCAACATAACAACCGAGAGATCTCGATATGTTCCATGCTACACACATTATATGCGGTTCCCAAACAGAATGGTAAAGTTTATACTCCGCCACCACCAACAAACATCAATCCATGGCTTGTCTGAAACAACGGGTGTCGTCCAACTAACAATAGTCCAGGGGAGTTTTTTTGCATTTATTTTCATTTGATTAGAGCATAGTGTAAGTGCATCTAGTGCCATCCCTAGTTGGTTTTGGAGTATTGTCGACAAAGTTGGTTGAGGGACTAATGGGTTTGTGAGAATTGCAGGATAACGCAGGTAGTGTCGCTCATTGATTCGGTTTACCTACCGGAGATGAACCCTAAAAATGTATGAAGACATTGAAGACAATGGTGGTATGAGAAGATATTCATATTGAAGGCTATGACATGAGAAGACATTGCGTGAAGACTATGGAGTGCGAAGACTGTGTGGTTTCGTTGCTTCCTTTTCTTCTTTGTTGAGTCATAGGAACCACCGTACTGTTAAGTGGGGTCCAAGTGAACTAAGTCAAAGTGACTGAAGTGATGCTCAACCCAAATCCTATGTCTTCAAGCAAAGACAATGAGAGCAAATCTTATCCAGAGCTGGATGAGTTAGCTTTGCTTGTAGCCCAAGTAAAGTTGCCGCGTGTGTTTGAAATCTGACCGCTGGAACACGTGTCAGTTTCCTTAGTGATCCAGGGTCATTTCGGACAAATCAGGTCGGGTTGCCTTGTGGCTATAAATAGCCCACCCCCTACACCATAAATTGGGGCTGCTCAGAGTAAGTATACGGCTTTTGTCGTTTTGAGAGCAACCCACCTCGAAGCCTTTGAGAGAGAAATCCTTGCGAGGACAAAGCCCAAACACCCAGAGCCAAAGAGTGTTAGGCATCACTAAAGTCTTTCTGTCTGTGTGACCTGAAGACTTATTACACTTGAGGACTATGTATCCTCCAGCCGGTTAGGCATCGCGTTCTGAGCATCCAAGAGTCATTGTGGATTGCCGGGTGAACAAAGTCTGTGAAGGTTCCGAAGTCTACCTTGATGACTTACTAGAGTGATTGGGCGAGGACTAAGTGTCCTTAGCTCAAGGGGAATAAGGTGAATACACGGTCTTCTGAGTTGAATCTCAGCCTCCCTAACCAGACATAAAGTTGTCACAGCAACTGGAACTGGTCCAACAAATCATGTGTCTTCAACAAGTGACTGGTTCTATCTCTTCCCTCCTTTACTTTGAGTTTGTCTGCGTGAATTCATTGCTTATCTGTCTTATCTGGTTGACTTCATTGCTTGACTACTATTGTTGATTGGCTTCATACCATCTTCCATCCTGATCCTACTACCTAGCTGCTATTAGTCTTCATACATTAACACTATTGCATACGTGACTATGGCTTGCTTGTTGTAGTTTATCTTCCGCTGCATATCAATTAGGTCATTTCTATTGTTTGTCTTCGAAACTTCCACGTTTTGAAGACTTTGATAAAAATCGCCTATTCACCCCCCCTCTAGTCGATAACTAGCACTTTCACATAGGACTAGGCGTCCCGGTTACCGGCCATTTTCTCGTGAATGATGAGTGGAGTCCACTCATCGTGAGAATAACCCACCTAGCATGGGAGATAGAGACAACCCTAGTTGATGTGATAGCCTGGATTATTAGGGATGATAGACTACTCATATCAATAAGGAATTCCTTCTTTTCCGGAAGCCCATTCAGACAGGACTCCAAAGTTAAGCGTGCTCAGCTTGGAGTAATTTCAGGATGGGTGACCAACCGGGAAGTTTCCCCGGGTGCGCACGAGTGAGGACCAAGTGCGCAGAAAATACTAGTATTGATCTGCGGGGCCAGTCTAGATCCCGCCAGGAGTAACAACCACCGGTGGGTGTGTCCGGGGCGTTATAATTGATACATGAGCTATTAGAGCATACAAAACAGAATTTCATTTCAAGTTTTAGAGTTTGGCACATACAAATTTACTTGGAATGATAGGTAGATACCGCATATATAGGAAGGTATGGTGGACTCATATGGCATAACTTTGGGGTTTATGGAAGTGGATGCACAAGAAGTATTCCCGCTTAGTACAAGTGAAGGCTAGAACAAGACTGGGAAGCGACCAACTAGAGAGCGACAACAATCATGAACGTGCATTAAGATTAATCAACAATGGGTGCATGCATGAGTAGGATATAAATCAGCATGAACATAAATATCGTGGAGGGTATGTTGATTTTGTTTCAGCTACTTGTGTGAACATGTGCCAAGTCAAGCCACTCGAATCATTCAAAGGAGGATACCACCCTATCATACCAAATCACAACCATCTTAATAGCATGTTGGCATGCAATGTAAACCATTATAAACTCCTAGCTAATTAAGCATGTCATGAGCAACTATAATCTCTAATTTTCATTGCAAACATGTTCCATCCATAATAGGATGAATCAGGAACGGTGGACTAATCATATGTACAAAAACAAGATAGGTTGAGTTCGTACCAGCTTCTCTCATCTCAATCAGTCCATCATATATCGTCATTATTGCCTTTCACTCGCACGAACGAACGTGTGGATAATAATAACAGTGCACATGCATTGGACTAAGCTAGAATCTGCAAGCATTTAATACAAAGGAGAAGACAAGGTAATGTGGGCTCTTGGTTTGATCAACAATAATGCATATGAGAGCCACTCAACATTTTCATCGTGGTCTTCTCCTCTCGACCCCCAAAGAAAAGAAAAGAAATAAAACTATTTACACGGGAAATCTCCCAACAAGCAAAAAGAAGAACGAGAAATCTTTTTGGGTTTTCTTTTAGTTACTACTACAAGCATGGAAGGTAAACTAGCTAAAAGTTACAACTAATTTTTTTGTATTTTTCTTAAGGTTTTTCAAACACACAAGAAGAAAGCAAGAAGAGGAAATAAACTAGCATGGATAGTACGATGAAAAACTTTGAGCACCGACAACTAGCATGAGTGTGTCAACATGAATGTAATGTTGGTGAGAAATACGTACTCCCCCAAGCTTAGGCTTTTGGGCTAAGTTGTTCTATGGCCACTACTCGATGCTACTCTCTCCGGTGTACTTAGGAGGCGCTCCTCAGGATGCCACCGGTTAGCGATCTCCTCCGGATCCCACTGATAAATAGACTGTCGATATGGGTCAAGTGGTGGCTCAGGCTCAGGCTCTAGGGCTTGTGTCAGCCTCCAGTATGCATAAATGGCCTCGGGCAAGATGAGGTACGCTCCTGAAAGTATGTTGAACAAAGAGGGTGCAGGCAAGATAATAGTCTCACAGTGAATCTTATCAAATATCAAATTATACTTAAGCCTATTCTTATTATTTTTAACAATAAACTCATGTGCTACCATACTCTTATAATATAGAAAATTAGTGGGCAACAACTTCTCCTCTTTCTCTTGATGCCTAATAGGTATCTCAAAATGTTCAGCAAGGCATGAGGCAAAGATGCCTCCAAAGATAGGGATCTTTCTACGGTCCAGGATTAACCGTTTAGCAACAATAGCACCTAAACTGAAGGTTGTATCACGAAATAAAGCATGGCGCAAAATAACAAGATCAGGAGCACTAAGATTTCCACTGTTCCCGCGACCAATTAAGCATCTACTAACAAATGTCGCAAAGTAACATAGAACAGAATTTCATTTGAAGTTTTAGAGTTTGGCACATACAAATTTACTTGGATCGATAGGTAGATACCGCATATATAGGAAGGTATGGTGGACTCATATGGCATAACTTTGGGGTTTATGGAAGTGGATGCACAAGAAGTATTCCCGCTTAGTACAAGTGAAGGCTAGAACAAGACTGGGAAGCGACCAACTAGAGAGCGACAACAATCATGAACGTGCATTAAGATTAATCAACAATGGGTGCATGCATGAGTAGGATATAAATCACCATGAACATAAATATCGTGGAGGGTATGTTGATTTTGTTTCAGCTACTTGCGTGAACATGTGCCAAGTCAAGCCGCTCGAATCATTCAAAGGAGGATACCACCCTATCATACCAAATCACAACCATCTTAATAGCATGTTGGCACGCAATGTAAACCATTATAAACTCCTAGATAATTAAGCATGTCATGAGCAACTATAATCTCTAATTTTCATTGCAAACATGTTTCATCCATAATAGGATGAATCAGGAATGGTGGACTAATCATATGTACAAAAACAAGATAGGTTGAGTTCGTACCAGCTTCTCTCATCTCAATCAGTCCATCATATATCGTCATTATTGCCTTTCACTCGCACGAACGAATGTGTGGATAATAATAACAGTGCACATGCATTGGACTAAGCTAGAATCTGCAAGCATTTAATACAAAGGAGAAGACAAGGTAATGTGGGCTCTTGGTTTGATCAACAATAATGCATATGAGAGCCACTCAACATTTTCATCGTGGTCTTCTCCTCTCGACCCCCAAAGAAAAGAAAAGAATTAAAACTATTTACACGGGAAATCTCCCAACAAGCAAAACGAAGAATGAGAAATATTTTTGGGTTTTCTTTTAGTTACTACTACAAGCATGGAAAGTAAACTAGCTAAAAGTTACAACTAATTTTTTTGTATTTTTCTTAAGGTTTTTCAAACACACAAGAAGAAAGCAAGAAAAGGAAATAAACTAGCATGGATAGTACGATGAAAAACTATGAGCACCGACAACTAGCATGAGTGTGTCAACATGAATGTAATGTTGGTGAGAAATACGTACTCCCCCAAGCTTAGGCTTTTGGGCTAAGTTGTTCTATGGCCACTACTCGATGCTACTCTCTCCGGTGTACTTAGGAGGCGCTCCTTAGGATGCCACCGGTTAGCGATCTACTCCGGATCCCACTGATAAATAGACTGTCGATATGGGTCAAGTGGTGGCTCAGGCTCAGGCTCTAGGGCTTGTGTCAGCCTCCAGTATGCATAAATGGCCTCGGGCAAGATGAGGTACGCTCCTGAAAGTATGTTGAACAAAGAGGGTGCAGGCAAGATAATAGTCTCACAGTGAGTCTTATCAAATATCAAATTATACTTAAGCCTATTCTTATTATTTTTCACAATAAACTCATGTGCTACCATACTCTTATAAACTAGAAAATTAGTGGGCAACAACTTCTCCTCTTTCTCTTGATGCCTAATAGGTATCTCAAAATGTTCAGCAAGGCGTGAGGCAAAGATGCCTCCAAAGATAGGGATCTTTGTACGGTTCAGGATTAACCGTTTAGCAACAATAGCGCCTAAACTGAAGGTTGTATCACGAAATAAAGCATGGCGCAAAATAACAAGATCAGGAGCACTAAGATTTCCACTGTTCCCGCGACCAATTAAGCATCTACTAGCAAATGTCGCAAAGTAACATAGAACAGGAAAAAGTATACTAGTAATTCTTGCATCGGAAACTTTCCTTGTTTCCCCCACAGCAATTCTATAAATAAACTCCTCCACATCTCTACGATGTGGTTCCTCAATACAGCCCACAAAGGCTATCTTGCAGACCCGACAAAAATCAGGGAGTGACATCTCCTAAACCTCATCATATAAGTGTAACTCCACTGAATGTGGTGATTTTTTAGGATGGAAATCAAAATTTTGCACAAAAATATTAGGGAGTAGGAGCTACTGTTCGCGCTGGTCGTGGAGGAAGTCGGTGATGCCTACATTCTCATCCAAGTAATAAAAGTCGTCATGAATTCTGGCAGCCCTCAAGAACACATCACAAGGCCTTCGCATGATCGACTTCCGCGGTGCGAGGAAGATAGTACTTGGGCATTTTGTTCTCCTCATTCTGCTTATCCTTCGAGCTTTGGCTCGAAGAGCCCCTCAACAATCTCTTCATCATTTTCTCTGATAAATTTCTGAAATTTTTAGTGACTCAAAATAAAAGTGCACCAAACTCAACAAGATTGCTAGCAACTACCCCCACAAGTGCCTAAAGGCTATATCATGCATTAAAACTACTTTGGACCATATAAATTTGACATGCAAGCTCAAGAACAGGGTCACCTCAGCGGCAAAAATTTGCAATAAATAAAGCACTAGACCAAAAACTAATTGGACCATTGGAGGAGTCACATACTGAAGAACAATCCCCAAAAACAGTTTTATGAATGGAGCTTTGAGCAAGGAGATCGAAAATGGCAGCAAGATGAGCTAGAACATGGGTTTGAGCTATGGGAGGATTTTTTCTAGAGGAAGACAAAGTGAGTGGGTCCTAGAGTAAGTGGAGGGGGTCCACATGGGGCCCATGAGGCAGGGAGTGCCCTAGGGGGTGGGCGTGCCCTGTGCCCTCTCGGCCAAATGGTGGGTCCCCCTGGTGCGTTCTCAGTGCTAGAAATTCTTAAATATTCTACAAAGAGTCATACTTCATTTTCAGGGTATTTGGAGAACTTTTATTTTCAAGGTATTTTTTATTGCATGGATAATGCAGAAAACATACAGAAAATACTATGTTTGCTTTATTTAATCTAAATAACAGAAAGTGAAAGGAAGGTACAGAGAGTTGTGTTTTCTAACTTCATCCATCTCATCTTCATCAAAAGGAATCCGCTAACAAGGTTGATCAAGTCTTGTTAACAAACTTCTTCCGAATAACATGAAGCTGGAGAATTTTTGAATAACACTAGGTTTCCTCAACGGGATATGCATGTCCCCAATAATAAGAATATCATATTTATTTTCGACAGTAGAAAGAGGGAATTCAAAACCTCCAAAAGTAATCGTTGAAAAATTTCCAATAGAATTGATACTATGGACATGAGGTTGTTTCCTCGGGAAGTGTACCATATGCTCATTACCATTAACATGAAAAGTGGCATTGCCTTTGTTGCAATCAATAACAGCCCCTGCAGTATTCAAAAAGGGTCTACCAAGGATAATCGACATACTATCGTCCTCGGGAAAATCAAGAATAACAAAGTCCATTAAAATAGTAATGTTTGCAACCACAATAGGCACATCCTCACAAATACCGACAGGTATATCAGTTGATTTATAGGCCATTTGCAAAGAGATTTCAGTAGGTGTCAACTTATTCAAATCAAGTCTATTATATAAAGAGAGAGTCATAACACTAACACCGGCTCCAAGATCACATAAAGCAGTTTTAACATAGTTTCTTTTAATGGAGCATGGTATAGTTGGTACTCTTGGGTCTCCTAGTTTCTTTGGTATTCCACCCTTAAAGGTATAATTAGCAAGCATGGTGGATGTTTCAGCTTCCGGTATCTTTCTTTTATTTGTAATAATATCTTTCATGTACTTAGCATAAGCGTTCATTTTAAGCATATCAGTCAAACACATACGCAAAAAGATATGTCTGATCATTTCAGCAAAGTGCTCAAAATCCTCATCATCCTTTTTCTTGGATGGCTTAGGAGGAAAAGGCATGGGTTTCTAAACCCATGGTTCTCTTTCTTTACCGTGCTTCCTAGCAATGAAGTCTCTCTTATCATAACGTTGATTCTTTGATTGTGGGTTATCAAGATCAACAGCAGGTTCAATTTCTACATCATTGTTATTGCTAGGTTGACCATCAACATGAACAACATCATTAACATTATCACTAGATTCATGTTTGTTACCAGATTGTGTTTCCACATCAGAAATAGAAATATCATTGGGATTCTCAGGTGTGTCAACAATAGGTTCACTAGAAGCATGCAAAGTCCTATCATTTTTCCTTTTATTTTTCTTAGAATGACTAGGCGCATCAACATTAGTTCTCTGAGAATCTTGCTAAACTCTCTTAGGGTGGCCTTCAGGATACAAAGTTTCTTGAGTCATTCTACCACCTCTAGTCATAACTCTAAAAGCATTATCATTTTTCTTATTATTTAACTCATTGAGCAAATCATCTTGTGCTTTGAGCACTTGTTCTACTTGAGTGGTAACCATAGATGCATGTTTACTAATAAGCTTAAGGTCACCTTTAACTCTAGACGTATAATCACTCAAGTGTTCAATCATATAAGCATTACGTTTCAATTATCTACCAACATAAGCATTGAAGTTTTCTTGTTTAACAATAAAATTATCAAACTCATCTAAGCATTGGCTAGTAGACTTATAACGAGGGATATCACCTTCATCAAATCTATAGAGAGAATTTACCTTTACTACCTATGTTGGGTTATCAAGACCATGTATTTGTTTGATAGGTGGTAAATTTTTAACGTCTTCAGCTTTAATACCTTTTTCTTTCATAGATTTCATTTCCTCTTGCATAACTTCAGGACTGAGAAATATAATATGCCTTTTCTTTGGAGTTGGCTTAGGAGTTGGTTCAGTAAGTGTCCAATCATTATCATTACTCAATATATTATCCAATAGCAATTCAGCTTGCTCAACAATTCTTTCCTTGAAAACACAACCAGCACAACTATCCAGGTGGTATCTCGAAGCATCGGTTAGTCCATTATAAAAGATATCAAGTATTTCATTTTTATTGAGAGGATGATCAGGCAAAGCATTAACCAATTGGAGATGCCTCCCCCAACCTTGTGGGAGACTTTCTTCTTCAATTTGCACAAAATTATATATTTCCCTTAGGGCAACATGTTTCTTATGAGCCGGGAAATATTTAGCAGAGAAGTAATAAATCATATCCTGGGGATTATGCACACAACCAGGAGCAAGAGAATTAAACCATAATTTAGCATCGCCCTTTAGTGAGAACGGAAATAACTTAAGGATATAGTAATAACAACTTTTTTCCTCATGAGCAGATAGGGTGGCTATATCATTCAATTTAGTAAGATGTGTCTGAACAGTTTCAGATTCATAGCCATAAAAAGGATCAGATTCAACCAAAGTAATTAACATAGGATCGACAGAGAAATCATAATCCTTATCAAAAATATAGAAAGGTGAAGTAGAAAAAGCGGGGTCATATTTCATTCTAGCATTTAGAGACTTTTCTTTCAGCTTAGCTAACAGTTTCTTAAGATCATATCTATCTTTGCAAGTAAAAGGTTTCTAGCAGTTTCTTCATCCATAACATAACCCTCAGGAACATCAGGCAATTCATATCTACGGGGAGAATCTTCATCATCACTTTCATCAATATTATCTGTTTCAATAATTTCATTCTCTCTAACCCTAGCAAGTTGTTCATCCAAAAATTCACCTAATGGCACAATATTATCAAGCATAGAAGTAGTTTCATCATAAGCATCATGCATAGCAGAAGTGGCATCATCAATAACATGTGATATATCAGAATCAATAGCAGGTGTAGGTGTCGCAAGTTTACTTAAAATAGAAGGTGAATTAAGTGCAGAGCTAGATGGCAGTTCCTTACCTCCCCTCGTAGTTGAGGGAAAAATCTCGGTTCTTTCATCTTTCAAGTTCCTCATAGTGATCAGCAGATATAAATCCCAAGTGACTCAAAGAATATAGCTATGATCCCCGGCAATGGCGCCAAAAAATAGTCTTGATAACCCACAAGTATAGGGGATCACAACAGTTTTTGAGGGTATTCAACCCAAATTTATTGATTCGACACAAGGGGGGCCAAAGAATATTCTCAACTATTAGAAGCTGAGTTGTCAATTCAACCACACCCGAAAGACTTAATATCTGCAGCAAAATATTTAGTAGCAAAGTAGTATGGAAGTAACAGTAATGGTGGTAAAAGTAACAGTAGCAGTTTTGTAGTAATCATCACAATGGCAACGGAGAAGTAACTAAGCAAAGATCAATATGTGAAAAGCTCGTAGGCAATGGATCAGTGATGGATAATTATGTCGGAGTGATTCCTCATGCAATAGTTATAACATAGGGTGACACAGAACTAGCTCCAGTTGATCAATGTAATGTAGGCATGTATTCCGAATAATCATACATACTTATGGAAAAGAACTTGCATGCCATCTTTTGTCCTACCCTCTCGTGGCAGTGGGGTCCTATTAGAAACTAAGGGATATTAAGGCCTCCTTTTAATAGAGTACCGGACCAAAGCATTAGCAATTAGTGAATACATGAACTCCTCAAACTACGGTCATCACCGGGAGTGGTCCCGATTATTGTCACTTCGGGGTTGCCGGATCATAACACATAGTAGGTGACTATTGACTTGCAAGATAGGATCAAGAACTCACATATATTCATGACAACATAATAGGTTCAGATCTGAAATCATGGCACTCGGGTCCTAGTGACAAGCATTAAGCATAGCAAAGTCATAGCAACATCAATCTTAGAACGTAATGGATACTAGGGATCAAACCCTAACAAAACTAACTCGATTACATGGTAAATCCCATCCAACCCATCACCGTCCAACAAGCCTACGATGGGATTACTCACGCACGATGGTGAGCATCATGAAATTGGTGATGGAGGATGGTTGATGATGATGATGGCGATGGATTCCCCTCTCTGGAGCCCCGAACGGACTCCAGATCAGCCCTCCGAAGGAAGATTAGGGCTTGGCGGCGGCTCCGTATCATAAAATGCGATGAATCCTTCTCTCCGATTTTTTTTCTCCCTGAAAGTGAATATATGGAGTTGGGGTTGAGGTCGGTGGAGTCCCAGGGGGCCCACGAGGCAGGGGGCGTGCCCTAGGGGGGCGCACCCTGCACCCTCGTGGACAGGGTGTGGCCCCCTGATGCTGATTCTTTTGCCAGTATTTTTTATTAATTTGAAAAAGTTGCTCTGTGGATTTTTAGGTCATTTTGAGAACTTCTATTTCTGCACACAAAAAACACCATGGCAGTTCTGCTGAAAACAGCGTCAGTCCAGGTTAGTTCCATTCAAATCATGCAAGTTAGAGTCCAAAACAAGGGTAAAAGTATTTGGAAAAGTAGATACATTGGAGACGTATCATCCATCACTTTGACAAACAGCCGGTAGTGAGGTTAATTTGACCAGCAAGGTAGAATATTTTTTGTTTGTGTTATGGTGGTATATAGTATGCTTCGAAGAGGTGGGAGTGGAATATCATGTATATATACTATACGTACACGTCTGTGAACAAGTACACCTCACTCAGTGTCGGGACTTTTCAGTTTTCGAGGCACGTGCCACATCAAAATTGTGAAAATGGCTATTCAAACATCACACAACGCCTCTTTGTGCCACATGCATGAAGGCGGTGGTTATCCTAGCTAGGACACTCATGTGTGACGCTTCGATCTGTGGGCCCACGAGGCCATCATCGAGGCATGCATCACTTTGACCTACATCGGGAGATGTTAACTAATTTTACCATCGATGAGGAGTATTTTTGGGTTGTATTACTGTAGGAGCATATAGTATGCCTTGAAGAGGGGGAAGGGGACCATCATATGTAATACGCTTCATGAACCTCGCTCTATGTGGGTGCATGGTTTACGGTTTTTGAAGCATGCGGCACAGCAAAGTTGTGCATTTTAGGTATTCAACATATGTTTGGCCCACATGCAAAGCGATGGTGGTTGTCCTCTCGCACCCACTTAAGCGGTTATCAGTGATATCGATGATTTCCATCTGTGGGGCCGCTTGGTCCATCACTACTTTTTGCCTGACAACGAGAGTGGTTAATTTGACTTAGGAGGTTTTTTTTGCTTGCAATACAATATATATATATATATATATATATATATATATATATATATATGAGCACACATACATGCATGTGTACGCATGAATCCCTCCCATCGAGTCGAAGTGGCTAGTACAACGACATGTCATGAACCTATCTCGCTCTGTGTGGGGAGAGTGTATGATTTTCGACGCACGAGCCACATCAATGTTGTGAAATGGTATTAAAACATGCATGCACACATCACCTCCATACATATGCATGTAGTGCTTGCCTTCGAACGGTACACTCCCTCGCGTGGTTATCGGCGACAAACCTATATATTCATGGGCCCACGTGGACATCCATGATCACCATGACCGACAACAAGATAGGTTACCATGGTGGATTCTTCATTTGGTTCGTGTTATTGTAGTATAGGTCATGGTGAGATTCAGACATAATTAAAGTTTGAGCGCACATACTATGCACGCATGCATGCATGAATCCCTGTCGTTGGCTTGAAGTGTGGTGTAACATACATATGCATCATCAACCTAACCATCACTTGGTGTGGGGATTTCTAGTTCGAAATCACAGTGTGCACATCAAAGTTGTTCCATTGTGTACTAAAAAACACACCTATCCATACATATGTTTGGGCCACACGCATGTAGTGGTTGTCTTCGGGGACTAGCTAGTTGCGTGATTATTGGCGAGTTAGCCTATCTCCGAGGTCGCATGGATGACCATCACTTTGACCAGCAACAAGAGAGAGGTTGTATGACCAAGGTGGATTATTCTTGGGTCGTTTTACAATCAATCTTGGTGAGATGCCTCTCTGTCCCACCGACTGAAAGTGTGTGTGTGTGCGTGGGGGGCTGCTACTTTGCACGTTTCTAGGTGAACCTTGGTTGGGGGGATGCATTCATAGCTTAGGTTTCCCTTCGTGCCGCCATGAGGGGGGCTGCTAGCTACTTTGCACTTTGCTAGGTGAACCACCGTTGGGGGTGGGGGGGCATCCATTCATAGCTTAGGATTCTCTTCATGCCGACACGAGGGCGGGGGGCTGCTAGCTCCTTCACACTTTGCTAGGTGAGCCTCGGTTGGGGGGAGGGCATGCATTCATAGCTTAGGATTCCCTTTGTGCCGACACGAGGGGGGCTGCTAGCTACTTTGCACTTTGCTAGGTGAACCACAGTTGGGGGGCATCCATTCATAGCTTAGGATTCCCTTTGTGTCGACACAAGGGAGGGGTGGCTACTAGCTACTTTGCACTTTGCTAGGTGAGCCTCGGTTGGGGCGGGGGCATGCCTTCATAGCTTAGGATTCCCTTCGTGCCGACACGAGGGGGGCTGCTAGCTACTTTGCACTTTGCTAGGTGAACCACGGTTGGGGGGGATCCATTCATAGCTTAGGATTCCCATCATGCCGACTTGAGGGAGAGGGGGCTGCTAGCTACTTCACACTTTGCTAGGTGAGCCTTGGTTGGGGGGGCATGCATTCATAGCTTAGGATTCCCTTCGTGCCGACACAAGGGGGGAAGCAATACCGTGCGCTTTGCAAGATAGGTGCGACATCGAAGTTGCATTTGGTATTTGAAAATCAAACCGCCCGTTTCATACATAAATTCAATCCACATGCGAGTGTGTTTGTGTTCTGACCCTCTCCCGCGTCATTTTTTGCCAAATTAATGATCACTAGACAAGTCGGATGACGCAACAGACACGATTCACTCAAACTAACCATGTGCCACGCTGGTGCCCCTATCACGCACACATCCGCATAGTACATTGGGCTCCACGGGGCTCCCCCTCTCAAAAATATCTGCCCACCTTGAGGGTTTTTCTCTTTCATTACACACGATTGTTATCTCCGGACCATGTGTGATGTTTCTTGTTCCCAATCCCGCCTGCATCCCTAGAAAATATCTGCCCACCTCGAGGAGGGTTTTCCTGTTTCATAACACACGGTTGTTATCTCCGGACCGTGTGCGATGTTTATTGTTCCCAATCCCACCTGCATCCCAAGAAAATATATGCCCGCCTCGAGGAGGGTTTTTCTGTTTCATAACACACGGTTGTTATCTCCGGACTGTGTGCGATGTTTCTTGTTCCCAATCCCGCCTGCATCCCTATAAAATATCTTCCCGCCTTGAGGGTTTTTCTATTTCATAACACACGGTTGTTATCTCAGACCGTGTGCGATGTTTCTTGTTGCCAATCCCGCTTGCTCCTAGAAAATATATGCCCGCCTCGAGGGTTTTTTATGTTTCATAACACACGGTTGTTATCTCCGGACGGTGTGTGATGCACCATCATCAAAATTTTCAATAGCCCCGGCATTTCACTCCCGCGTTTGACTCCCACGTAGTAAAATTTTCAGTACCCGTGTCATTTCCTCAAACACACCCCTTGCCCACCTCCACACACACACACACACGCCAAAACCTCCTCGAACACGCGTGCACACACACACACCCTCCCTCGCTTGAAACCCTAGCAAGGTCCCTGCCGCTGCTGCTGCCGCAAGACCTCCATTGTCAACATCTACCGGTTTGCCTGTGCAGCTTACCCACCGATCTCCATACCCAGGCCGCCCTGAGTTTCTTAGATGACGCCTGCCAACCGCCCCCTTTCCCATAGATCCCCATCCCGCACTCCAGAGCGTCACAGCCTAAGCCTCGAGGAGCGACTGGCCCAAAAGAGGTGTATCGCGGTCTCTTCGCCTGACGTCGCTGAGGAAGCTGACGACCATTACTGGCAGCAGGCACTCAAGCAGCAGGCTAGAGTATGCGGGTATGTCGCGGACGCCGGCTAAGACATCGAGGTCATCGACAGTGACGGCCAGAGGCAAGCTATGTCACAGGTTAAGTGGCCCACCCCAACCCCTCGGGTTCAACCACCGTCGATCTCATCCATGGCCCCACCGCATATCTCCTCTGGCTCGTTGTGAACAACTTGCCGTCCTACATCGCCATCGAGCCCCTTTTTGTCATTTCTGAAGGACGAGTTCTGCGACGCTGGCTTGGGATCCACAACTTCCAAGTCAGACCTCATCGGTGGCGACCACGGGAAGGCACCCTCTCCGTCTCTTCCAAGGGGAAAGAGCACATCTGCTCTTCCAAGGGGAAAGATCCCATCTGCGACATCAGGGAGGGCACCCTACAGCCGTTCTCTTCCAAGCGGAAGGATCCCATCTGCAACAACATGGAGCACATCCAGGGTTCGTGCTCTTCCCACGGGAACGAGCCCATCTGTGACAAGTGAGGAAACCCATGATTTGTTTTGCCGTGCCTCTTCACAGGGGGAAACCCATGATTTGTTTTGTCGAGTCCCTTTTGTAGTGTAGTGAGAATATGTCCAGTTTTAATTGCTATATCTGGTTGTTTGCAGTATGCCTTGTTTATTTCAGTTGTTCACAATGTGATGCTCTATATGTGCAATTATTTACTGTGCAGTACATTTCATCAATCCAGTTTTAAACATATCGATAGGAATGCATATATTTGCTTGTTGTTAAGCCTGTTATAGCTAGCATATGCCTCTTTTAAAGTTTTTTGATTGTTCTGTTGTTTGTAATTAGCATATTTCTGGTTTCAAATGCTATCTTTGGTTGTTCGTAGTATGCCTTGTTTATTCCAGTTGTTCACAATGTGATGTTCTATATGTGCAAGTATGAACTGTGCAGTTCAATTTCATCAGTACCAGTTTCAACAATACCACTAGGAATGACTACATTTGGTTGATGCATCTTGTATTTAACACGCCTTTCCATTTTTATTTAACAATAACTAGTGTATTTAGACTGGCACAATACCAGTTTGAATGACTATGTTTGCTTGTTGTTAAATGTTACGCCTGTCGCAGTTAACACACTTTTCCACTTGTTTTGCTTTACTAGCGTGCTTAAACCTGCACACTGAAGCTATCTTTTGGAGATTATTTTGTCTGCCATGGATAATGTAGGTTGATGTTTAGCCTATTGTGCTTAACATGCTTCTCGATGTACCTACATGGGACAATTCTAGGAACAACTGTTATTTTCCATTGAGGTTAGTTTGATCCCATGGCTTATATATGCTCATTGTTCAGGATATCGGTAGCTGGTACCATATAGGCCGGAGGCTGATAAGGGACTATTCGGTGAATCGGACTTTTAACTGAATATATCTGCAACCTATTTATTGTTAGGTTAACTAGGGCTATATGTAATATATCTGAGGCTACATAGAAACATGCACTGTACTTAATGTCTACATATGCAATCATAGGCTACATAGCTAGCAACAAGGAAGAGTGTTACCTTAATGTTCTGATGATGTCTAGATATACGTACAAGAGCAACAGCAACAACAATAACAACACAGGCCATGTTTGGATACTCAACTTAGCTAGAGGTTAGAGTTAGTTTCTAGCTCATGACTAACCCTGAACTAACTCCATCCAAAGAGGTGATTGGATGACAGGGTTAGATACTTAGATTGACAATTAATGCTCTAGGAGAACTAGCACCTCTTGGGTTGGATAGTTTTTTGGGGTGGGTTATAGATGCCACTAGCTCAAATTAGCCCTCATGCTTAGATATACTTTAGGGCTATTTGAGCCCGAACTAGCTCAAACTAACTCTAACCCATGGATACAGCAGCAGTAAATCATCCGATAATTTGTAAGAATGCAATAAACTCCTTCTGGCCCATAATATAAGATGTTGATTCATCTAATATGTAAGTATATTGTATGTTATAAGATATTATAAAAGAGTGTTGTACTACATTATTGTGCAATTGGTGTTTAGCTTCTAATATTAACTTGGTGCTTTTAGGTACATATGTCATTTGTAAAGATCCACGCTTCGACCCTTTCTGTGTATGGAGAAATGAGATATCAATGAACCATCATCAAGTGGGGAAGCTGATAAAGATTGTTAGTAAAACGGGTCAAAAGATTGCAATTAAACTATTTGTTTACACTTTATCCAATACAATAGCGAACTGCAGGATGGTAAGTGAGAACTCTGCAGCCTTCTTTTTACTTCCCATAATGAGTTGTGTTAAATGAAAATGTCTGAATATTTTTTCTTTTGCAGTGGTTTCGAAAGCAGTTTACTCAAGATTAGCTCTCAAACTACATGATTGGTGGGCATGGAAAGGTTCAAGTATTTCTACCAGAACACGATGATTATCTAGATGTTTTCATGAAGATCGTGAAGGATGGGCGGCCGGCCATCACAAGGGGTTGGACAAGAGTCATGCGTGCCTTCTGCATGGAGGAGGGCACAATATGGGCATTCCGCTTCACCTTGTTCAGCAACCAGAATGTATTTCGCCTCTTTCTTTACCATCTTTAATAGTACAAGTATACAACTATGGTTCATCATTCTTTATTTGGTTCTTATGTAATTCTCGATATGTACCTATGAATCGAATAATGCATTGGTTGTCTGAACCTGATGGATATGAATAAAGCTGTAGCATACATTCAAATTCAAATTAAAACTCAAATCCAGTACAATTTGATATAGCAGCAATTAAATTATGGTGAAATTGCGCTCCCCAGGTCGTTACGGCACCCACGGTTGGTAAAACACAAACGTTTGCGATATACACCAGAATCCGAGATGGTTCACAGAGAGGAAACGTGTGCATGCGTGCACATAGTTGCCATTTGCAATGCGTGTGCGATGTCAGACAATATCACAAACGGTGCGGGCAAACTAAACGTTTGTGATAGTTGCCTTATCATACACGATTCGCAACCATGAATTGTTTGTGATGAAGTATGCATCATAAACGGTACACCAAAGAATAGCTTGTGAGATAGTTGTCGTGTACGACGATTTTACGACAGTCCGACTTTTCGTAATCCTGTCCGACACTCGTACAACGACTAGCTAATATTCTTCATTAGTTATCGCATACGGTTGGGAATGCTTATCATACACGTTCTATAATAATGAACTGTTTGTTATGGGCCGCGCATCATAAACGTTGCACCACAGAATACCGACTGCGATGGCAATGCGAGCACAAACGAGTAGGAGTGTTGTATATGCTTCTTGGCTCCATATCCCCAACGGTTTCAAGGTCGTGTGGGAAGGACCCCCCTATCGCCCACACTCACTTGGCGATGGTTCCAAATGTCGTCGCGGAAAGGGGTTAAAAACCATGTGTATAGCACCGATGCGTACCAGTGTTAAGTGAAGCACATAGAGTATTCCAATAAATCATGATTCATGTGTGTCCCTCACAAAAGGTGTGTACATCAAGGATGATTGTGGCAAACTAAAAAAAATCAAAGACTCATATCATACAAGACGCTGCAAGCAAAACACATATCATGTGGTGAATAAAAATATAGCCTTAAGTAAATTTACCGTTGGACGAAGACGGAAGAGGGATGCCTTCCGGGGCATCCCCAATCTTAGGCTCTTGGTTGCCCTTAAATATTACCTTGGGGTGCCTTGGGAATCCCCGAGCTTAGGCTCTTGCCAATCCTTATTCCATAGTCCATCAAATCTTTACCCAAAACTTGAAAACTTCACAACACAAAAACTCAACAGAAAACTCATGAGATCCGTTAGTATAAGAAAGTAAATCACCACTTTATGGTACTGTTGTGAAGTCATTCTTTATTTATATTGGTATAATATCTGCTGTATTCCAACTTCTCTATGGTTCATAACCCCCGATACTATCCATAGATTCATCAAAATAAGCAAACAACACAAGAAAAACAGAATATGTCTAAAACAGAAAAGTCTGTAGTAATCAGAGAACTTCGTATACTTCTATAACTCCAAAATTTCTAAAAATTTAGGACAACCTGGGAATTTGTATATCAATCTTTTGTAAAAAATTCAGATCAAAAGCACACCTCTGTGAATTATGAAAATTATTTTACTAGGGCGCAAAAGTTTCTATTTTTCAGCAAGATCAAATCAACTATCACCGTAAGCCATCCCAAAGGTCTTACTTGGCACAAACTAAAACACAAAAAAACATCTAACCAGAGGCTAGATGAATTATTTATTAAAAAACAGAACCAAAAAAGCAAGAACAAAAATAAAATTGGGTTGCCTCCCAACAAGCGCTATTGTTTAACGTCCTTAGCTAGGCATAAAAACATAGATCTAGGTACTGGCATAATAGTTGGGAGATCATCCATGCTCATATCATACTCCCTTCTTTCAGCGGCAAGTTTCCTTTGCGGCAAATAATCAAAAGGGCTGAATTAAGTAGGATAAGGATCCCTAAGATCAAGTGTGGGAGGAATAGGTTCCTCCTTCGGCCCCTTATAGTTTATAATCAACTCATCATTATAGGCTTTCCTGTGGTGAAACGTCATAAGCTTATCTCCTAGCAGGAACCCTAGCCCGTTGTTTTGTATAGCAAAATTATCATTAAGTTCAGAGATCTTATCAATCAAAACCTCGGTAGGGATTTTTTTTCTCAAGTTTTCATTATAAGCAACATAATCAGGAGATTGCAATCTCATTATTTCCTCTTGATTAAAAAGAATCTCCCCTATGGGAGGACAACCAGCATTTATTTTGTAATGAGCAAAAAATTCGCTAGCCTCTTTCATGATAAATTTGAACTCGTGAGCTAAAAATATAGTAGCGGCACGCATAACATGAGAATGCTGAATATTAGAGAACTCTAGGAAAATCCTTTGTATGCAAGGGTCCATATGAACAAATTATCTTTCAAGATCAATTATGAGCAAAGTTATAGCATCCGCAAGAGTATTACTTTTGTTAAGAATAGATCCTCCTAATGTAGGTAGCGTGCCAGCACAAGTAAAGAAATCCTAAATAACACCTTTTCCAATAATATTACCGCTACCAATGCGGATTTTTTTGTATGCATAATAGTAGTTTCTTCATGAGGATCATTATTAGCAAAATCATCAAATTTCCCTCAAGATTACTGCTATCTTTTCTGATGAAAACCTCCCCAGATTCAGACATGGTGACAACAACCAATCTAGCAAACGAGCAAACAAAAAGCAAACGAAAAGACGAACGGAAGAAGGGCGAATAAAAAGGCAAATCTTTTTGAAAATCATTTTAGAAGTTGGGGAGGGGAAACCGAGAGGCGAATGGCGAATAATGTAATACAAGAGATGAGAGTGTTGGAAATATGCCCTAGAGGCAATAATAAAAAGTTATTATCATATTTCCTTGTTCATGATAATCGTTTATTATCCATGCTATAATTGTATTGATAGGAAACTCAGATACATGTGTGGATACATAGACAACACCATGTCCCTAGTAAGCCTCTAGTTAACTAGCTCGTTGATCAACAGATGGTTACGGTTTCCTGACCATGGACATTGGATGTCGTTGATAACGGGATCACATCATTAGAAGAATGATGTGATGGACAAGACCCAATCCTAAGCCTAGCACAAAGATCGTAGTTCGTATGCTAAAGCTTTTCTAATGTCAAGTATCATTTCCTTAGACCATGAGATTGTGTAACTCCCGGATACCGTAGGAATGCTTTGGGTGTACCAAACGTCATAACGTAACTGGGTGGCTATAAAGGTGCACTACAGGTATCTCCGAAAGTGTCTGTTGGATTGGCACGAATCGAGACTGGGATTTGTCACTCCGATTAATGGAGAGGTATCTCTGGGCCCACTCGGTAGGACATCATCATAATGTGCACAATGTGACCAAGGAGTTGATCACGGGATGATGTGTTACGGGAACGAGTAACGAGACTTGCCGGTAACGAGATTGAACAAGGTATCGGCATACCGACGATCGAATCTCGGGCAAGTACAATACCACCAGACAAAGGGAATTGTATACGGGATTGATTAAGTCCTTGACATTGTGGTTCATCCGATGAGATCATCGTGGAACATGTGGGAGCCAACATGGGTATCCAGATCCTGCTATTGGTTATTGACCGGAGAACATCTTGGTCATGTCTGCATGATTCCCCAAATCATAGGGTCTAAACACTTAAGGTTCGATGACGCTAGGGTTATAAAGGAAGTTTGTATGTGGTTACCGGATGAGATCCCAGACATCACGAGGAGTTCCGGAATGGTTCGGAGGTAAAGATTTATATATGGGAAGTCCTGTTTTGGTCACCGGAAAAGTTTCGGGTTTTTCCGGTAACGTACCGGGACCACCGGGAGGGTCCCGGGGGTCCACCAAGTGGGGCCACCATCCCTGGAGGGCTGCATGGGCCAAGTGTGGGAGGGGACCAGCCCCATATGGGCTGGTGCGCCCCCCACAGGGCCCAAGGCGCAGGGAAGGGTGGGAGGGGAGCAAACCCTAGGGCAGATGGGCCCTAAGGCCCACCCCAGGTGCGCCTCCCCCCTTCCCCCTTCTGGCCGCCACCAGATGGCATCTGGGGGCTGCCGCCACCCCTGGGGAGGGAACCCTAGAGGGGGCGCAGCCCCCTCCCCTTCCCCTATAAATAGTGGGGGTTTTGGGGCTGCCAGAGACACGAGAACCTCTCCCTATTGGTGCAGGCCTACATCTCTTACTCCTCCTCTCCCGCGGTGCTTGGCGAAGCCCTGCAGGATTGCCACGCTCCTCCACCACCACCACGCCGTTGTGCTGCTGCTGTATGGAGTCTTCCTCAACCTCTCCCTCTCTCCTTGCTGGATCAAGGCATGGGAGACGTCATCGGGCTGTACGTGTGTTGAACGCGGAGGTGCCGTCCGTTCGGCACTAGGATCTCCGGTGATTCGGATCACGACGAGTATGACTCCTTCAACCCCGTTCTCTTGAACGCTTCTGCTTAGCGATCTACAAGGGTATGTAGATGCACTCTCCTTCCCCTCGTTGCTGGTTTCTCCATAGATAGATCTTGGTGACACGTAGAAAAATTTTGAATTTCTGCTACGTTCCCCAACAGAGAGTTCTATGATGGGTACTTGGTAGGCTTGACGTAGATCTCCACGGCAATGGCGCCAGAAATTCTTCCTGCTACTTCTTGAGCTTGCGTTGGTTTTTCCCTTGAAGAGGAAAGGGTGATGCGGCACAGTAGAGATAAGTATTTCCCTCAGTTAAGAACCAAGGTATCAACCCAGTAGGAGAAACGCACAAAGTCCCCAATAGATGCACCTACACAAACAATGAAACACTTGCACCCAACGCGATAAAGGGGTTATCAATCCCTTCACGGTCACTTGCAAAGGTGAGATCTGATAGAGATAAATAAGACTAAACAAAAGATAAAATATTTTTGGTTTATAGATCTAAAAATAAAAGATTGCAGAATAGTACATTGGAAACTAATATGATGGAAAATAGAAGATCGGGAACTAATAGGATGGAAACTAGACCCGAGGGCCATAGGTTTCACTAGAGACTTCTCTCATGAAGGCAAATAATACGGCGGGTGAACAAATTGCTGTCGAGCAATTGATATACAAACGCAAAGTTATGACGATATCCAAGGCAATGATTATGAAATATAGGCATCACATCCGTGTGAAGTAGACCGACTCCTGCCTGCATCTAGTACTATTACTCCACACATCAACCATTATCCAGCATGCATCTAGAGTATTAAGTTCATAAAGAATGGAGTAACGGCTTAAGTAAGATAACATGATGTAGAGGAATACATTCAAGCAATATGATGAATACCCCATCTTTTTATCCTTGATGGAAACAATGCAATACGTGTCTCGCTACCCCTACTTTGTCACTAGGTGAAATCACGCAAGATTAAACCCAAAGCTAAGTACCTCTCCCGTTGCAAGAAAAATCAATCTACTTCGTCAAACCAAACTGATAATTAGAAGAGAAATATAAAGATATCAAATCATGCATATAATTAAGAATTCAGAGAAGATTCAAATAATATTCATAGATAAGCTGATCATAAATCCACAATTCATCGGATCTCGACAAACAGACCACAAAACAACATTACATTGGATAGATCTCCAAGAACATCGAGGAGAACATGGTATTGAGAATCAAAAAGAGAGAAGAAGTCATCTAGCTACTAGTTATGGACCCGTAGGTCTGAGGTAAACTACTCACTCTTCATCGGAAGGGCAATAGAGTTGATGTAGATGCCCTCCGTGATCGAATCCCCCTTCGGCAGGATGCTGGAAAAGTCCGCAAGATGGGATCTCACGGGAACAAAAGGTTGCGGTGGTGGAAAAGTGTTTTCATGGATGCTTCTGAGGGTTCTGGAATATATGTGAATATATATAGGAGGAAGATCTAGCTGAGGGAGTCACCGAGGGGCCCACGAGGTAAGGGGCGCGCCCTCCACCCTTGCCGCCGCCTTGTGGCTCTTCGGACTTGCACTCCAAGACCCCTGGGTGTCTTTCGGTCCAAGAAAAATCATCGTGAAGTTTTATTCCATTGGACTCCGATTAGTATTCCTTTTCTGCGAAGCTCAAAAAGAAGGAAAAAACTGAAACTGGCACTGGGCTCTAGGTTAATAGGTTAGTCCCAACAATAATATAAAATAGCATATTAATGCATATAAGACATCCAAAACAGATAATATAATAGCATGAAATAATCAAAAATTATAAATATGTTGGAGACGTATCACTTGTGCAGGGGGAGGGTCGAACCATGATGGACTTTAGCCGATGTTGCTCAGTGTAGGACATTGAGAAGAGGTGTCTAGAGGGGGGGTGATTAGACACTAAGTACCAAAGTTGCAGTTTTTAAATTCTTTAAGTTTAAGTGGAGTTTAGGCACAAATTTAACATTCACAACATATAGCAAGCAAGCATGCAAAGAGTATATGAGCAGCGGAAAGTAAAGCATGCAACTTGCAAGAATGTAAAGGGAAGGGTTTGTGAGGATTCAAACGCAATTGGAGACACGGATGTTTTTGGCGTGGTTCCGATAGGTGGTGCTATCGTACATCCATCTTGATGGAGACTTCAACCCACGAAGGGTAACGGTTGCGCGAGTCCATGGAGGGCTCCACCCAAGAAGGGTCCACGAAGAAGCAACCTTGTCTATCCCACCATGGTCGTCGCCCACGAAGGACTTGCCTCACTAGCGGTAGATCTTCATGAAGTAGGCGATCTCCTTGCCCTTACAAACTCCTTGGTTCAACTCCACAATCTTGTCGGAGGCTCCCAAGTGACACCTAGCCAATCTAGGAGACACCACTCTCCAAGAAGTAATAAATGGTGCGTTGATGATGAACTCGTTGCTCTTCTGCTTCAAATGATAGTCTCCCCAACACTCAACTCTCTCTCATAGGATTTGGATCTGGTGGAAAGAAGATTTGAGTGGAAAGCAACTTGGGGAAGGCTAGAGATCAAGATTCATATGGTAGGAATGGGACCGATTACTCAAACTCGGTGAGACCGATCTTGGTAATAAGTTAAGCAGAGAGTTTGCATTGTAATCTCGGTAGTACCGATTAGAAAAACTCTGTGAGACCTATTTTGATAATGGACATACGTAGAGAGATTGCAATCCCATCTCGGTGAGACCGAGATCCCTATCGGTGAGACCGATTTGCCTAGGGTTTGTGGCAGTGGCTAGGACATTTGAACTCGGTGGCGCCGGATAGAAAGAATTGGTGTGACCGATTTTGGCTTTAGGTTTAGGTCATATGTGTGGAAGTGGGAAAGTAGTTGAGAGTTTTGGAGCATATCACTAAGCACTGTGGAGCAAGAAACTCATTAAGCAACACCTCATCCCTTCTTGATAGTATTGGCTTTTCCTATATACTCAATGTGATCTTGGATCACTAAAATGTAAAATGAAGAGTCTTGAGCTTGAAGCTTTAGCCAATCCTTTGTCCTTAGCATCTTGAAGGAGTTCCCACATCCTTTAGCTCATGCCACTCCATTGTTGAACTTATCTGAAACATACTAGATAAAAGTGTTAGTCCAACAAGAGATATGTTGTCATTAATTACCAGAACCACCTAGGGAGCACTTGTGCTTTCAATCTCCCCCTTTTTGGTAATTGATGACAACATACATCAAAGCTTTAGATAAGGATATAAAGAATAGCAAGTAAAGCTTTGGAAAGACATGTAACAAGCATAGGCTCCCCCTACATGTATGCAAACATGTGAATATCGAATATAGAAGCATGTGAGAGCATGACCATGATAGAGTTGGCAATGAGTTACATGTATCTTGGCCATATGCATCAGAGCAAAGAATATTAAAGAAAATATCTTCATGCTCATGAGTCCTTCTTGCAAACAGTATGTACATCAGTAAGAATTCCTCATACACATGATTGTGATGCATATACTTACCTTGTAGTCTTGAGTTGTCTTAGGATGGAATGAACCTGCGTAAACAAGGTTAGATAGCACAGATACATCTACTAGCCAGAGCAAACAGAAGAAACCACAAGAATACCAAGACTGGGATGACATGTAGAGAGTGAGTACTAAGTACCACATTGGATTAGATATGTCCCCAAGAGTAAAGATATGCAATGAATTTAAATGATTTCTTTCCCTTAGATGTCTTGCTCCCCCTGAATCTAGCATGGGATACTGGGAGAAGATAGGGAACAGAAAATCAGAGCTGAAAGATATAAATGAACAGAGCCAATGCAAGCTAATGTAAATAAGCATATATGAACATGTGTTTTCCCTTCAATAAGACATGTGAAATCTCTCCTCTTGAACACCGAGCATCTAGGATCCTTGAGAAATACTTTCTACTTGAGTATTCTCTCCCCCTGGAGATCTCTTTCTCTCCCCTTGTGGAAGTGATATTCTCTCTCCCTTTGGAAGAGATGAGCTTGGATGTGATCTCTCTAAGTGATAAGCTTTGATGTGATCTCTCTCTCCCCCTTTGACGTCAATTTCCAAGAAGGGTTTTCTGGAATTTGTTGTGAATGGGTTCGGTCCTGGAGTCACAACACAAGGCACTGGATAAAATTGTGATGCTTGTAGAGGACAAGATTCATTGAGTGGAGCTGGATCAGAAGAAACATTGGCAAAGTGTTTTTCCTGTGGGAAATCGGTGGCACCGAGTGGTAGGCTTCGGTTGTACCGAAAGAATTCAGTTGGACCGAAAATAACTAATCGGTGGAACCGAGTTCATCGCAGAGAAAAGACTTGTCACCTCAGCTCACTAGTCTAGTAGGATCTCACAAAGATTTGCAAGGAATTTACTAAATGATATGCAATGAATTGGATGCAGTAAATGCTGAACAAACAGAAAAGAAAGAAATCTAGATGAAGTTTTTTTTTGATAACAAGGGAAACAAATATGCATGAGACAGATGCAAAAACACATGAAAGTACACAAGAGAATTTCATCTAGAGATGGCCGGCGACAAAGTCACCTATGTTAGAGTATATTGACTTAGGAGTCAAGTGAGATCACTTGATCATAGGTCATACTCATCGTTTAAGCTCAAAATGGGATTACCATTTTTCGTTTAAGCATCTTGATGTATTCACATCTTGTCGAGTTGCTTTAGCTCATGACTCGGAGTAAAGCTTCTCTAAGATGGAATAACATACCTTGGTTGGTGGTGTTGATCATGTAGTTGAACTTGTGTGGGTTGCTCTAGGTTGATGTAGCCAAGAGTTGGGAGCACCACTTGAAATTTGAGTCCATCTACCTACATGGGTTAGTTCTTGCAAGGAAGAGCACTTGTGTATCCAAAAATGACAATCATGAAACTCAACATGGAATTTGTCAAAGGATATGTTTGAATAGTTTCGTGCTTCCTTGTCTTCAACCACCTTTGTATAGAGACTTGGTGATGTAGAGATTGCTCAAGATGTGAGTAGGTTACAATCTCATGGAATTTGATCCAACCAAGTATCTACATGGGTGAGATAACATGCAAGATGCAAATATGTCCAAGATATAAGATGTTCATCATAAGAGAAATATCAAGGATTAGTCATAAGCTCATGTCTTGCATGTATCCAATGGAGTTTCTACTCCAAGTTTGAAGCATCAATGATGTTCAATTCTCCTCTCAACCTGCAAAACACTTTCTCACAAAGAGGTTTAGTGAATATATCCGCTAATTGCTTTTCAGTGCGAACATGCTTAAGATCAATGTCACCCTTAGCAACATGATCTCGAATGAAATGATGACGAACTTCAATATGCTTAGTTCGAGAATGTTGCACAGGATTATGACCATTTTGATAGCACTTTCATTGTCACAAAGCAATGGAACATGTTTCACATATATCCCATAATCTTTAAGAGTTTGGGTCATCCAGAGTAATTGAGCACAACATGAACCAGCGGCAATGTATTCCGCTTCGGCTGTGGATAAGGATACCGAGTTTTGTTTCTTTGAGGACCAAGACACAAGAGATCTACCAAGAAATTGACAAGTACCCGAAGTTGACTTTCTATCAACCTTATCTCCGTCATAGTCCGAGTCGGAGTAGCCAACAAGATCGAAAGAGGCCCTCTTAGGATACCAAATGCCAAAATTTGGTGTATGGATTAAGTATCTCACTATCCTTTTCACGGCCTTAAGATGACATTCTTTAGGAGCAGCTTGATATTGTGCACACATGCACACACTTAGCATAATATCAGGACCTGAAGCACATAGATATAACAATGATCCAATCATAGAGAGATAAACCTTTTGATCAACCGGTTCAACATCTTTGGTCAAGTCAAGATGTCCACTAGTGGGCATGGGTGTATGCATACCTTTGCATTCTTGCATATTGAATTTCTTGAACAAATCCTTAGTGTACTTTGTTTGAGAGACAAAAGTACCTTCCTTAGTTTGCTTGATTTGCAAGCCAAGAAAGAATTTGAGTTCATTCATCATAGACATCTCAAACTTCTCCGACATAAGCTTCCCAAACTTTTCACTAAAATGAGGGTTAGTTGAACCAAATATAATATCATCAACGAAAATTTGGCATACAAAGAGTTCTCCATTAACCCTTTTAGTAAAAGGAGTAGAATCAATCTTCCCAATTTCAAATCCTTTTTCAAGAAGAAACTTGGTCAAGCATTTATACCATGCTCTAGGAGCTTGTTTAAGACCATAAAGAGCTTTGTGAAGTTTGTAAACATGATTTGGTTTCTTAGGATTGATAAAGCCAGGAGGTTGTTTAACATAAACTTCCTCCTCCATTTCACCATTTAGAAAAGCACTTTTAATGTCCATTTGGTACAAGGTGATATCATGGTGATTAGCATAGGCAAGTAAGATGCGAATGGACTCAAGTCTAGCAGTGGGAGCATAAGTCTCACCATAGTCCATACCTTCGACTTGTGTGTAGCCTTGGGCGACGAGACGTGCTTTGTTGCGAACTACTTGTCCATCTTCATCTTGCTTGTTACTAAACACCCATTTGGTACCGATGATGTTGTGGTTGTTGTCGGGCTTCTCAACCAATGTCCAAACTTGGTTCCTCTCAAAGTTGTGTAGCTCCTCATGCATAGCATTTATCCAATCCGGATCTTCCAATGCTTCTTCGACCTTCATAGCTTCAATGCTAGAGATGAAAGAATAGTTTTCACAAAAGTTAGCTAAACGAGTTTTAGAGCGAGTGATTCTCCCGGTTTGAATATCATTGTAGATTTGCTCGACGGGATGGTCTTTAGCAATTCTTGCTCGAAGTCGTGAAAGCTTTTGCTTGGATCTTGGTTGAACTTCTTCTTCATCTTGTTCTTCTTCTTGGCCTTCTTCATTGTTGGCATTGTCGTACTCTTGTCGTGGTGGAGAAGGAGGTTGTTGATGTTCATCTTGATGCACATCCTCATTTTCTTCATCTTGGTGTGTCCCACTTTTGGATGCTTCCGTATCAATTCTTGGTTCACCTTGTCGTGATGTAGAAGCTTCCACTTGGACGGACGATGCACTCTCCTTCACCTCCCGACCTTGCCAATAGATAAGTCGTGGATTGCTTCCGAAGGATCTTTGTCTCCTACATCAATTGGCAATTGCTCTACTTGTGAGCCGTTAGATTCATCAAACTTCACATCTACCGTCTCTTCAACCTTTCGAGTGAAATTGTTGTAGACACGATAAGTGTGAGAGTTTGAACCATAACCTAGTAGGAAACCTTCATGAGACTTAGGAGCAAATTTAGAACGACGATGCTTATCAAGAATGTAGCACTTTGAGCCGAATACTCGAAAGTATCCAACTTGGGGTTTGTTACCGGTGAGGAGCTCGTATGCCGTCTTGCCGAGTAGCTTGTGAAGATACAAGCGATTTGTTGCATGACAAGCTGTCTCAACCGCTTCTGCCCAAAAGTGCTTCGGTGTCTTGTACTCATCAAGCATCGTTCTCGCCATTTCGATGAGCGTCCGGTTCTTCCTCTCAACAACTCCATTTTGTTGAGGTGTGTACTTAGCCGAGAACTCGTGTGAAATCCCTTCTTCATCAAGAAAGGTGTCCACATTTGCGTTCTTGAAATCTGTTCCGTTGTCGCTACGAACCTTCTTGATCTTCACTTCAAATTGATTTTGGGCCTTCCTAGCGAAGTTTTTGAAGATCTTTTGGACCTGCGATTTATCATCGAGAAAGAACACCCACGTAAATCTTGAAAAATCATCAACTATAACTAGACCAAAAGAATTTCCAACGAGACTCTTGTAAGAGTTGGGACCAAAAAGATCCATGTGAAGTAGCTCGAGTGGCCTCCTTGTGGTCATGATGTTCTTCACGGGATGCCTTCCTCCAACCTGTTTACCTGCTTGACAAGCACTGCAGAGTCTATCCTTATCAAATATGACATCATTAACACCAAGGATATGATTTCCTTTAATTAGCTTTTCAAGGTTTCTCATGCCAATGTGACCTAGTCGTCTATGCCATAACCAACCTTTTGAGGATTTAGCAATGAAGCAAGTTTTAGGTTGAGCCTTTTTTAGTGAAATCAACAATGTATAGATCACCTGTACGTATACCTGTAAAGACCATTTTATGATTGTCTCGACGAAACACTTGGCAATCTACTTCAGTAAATAGGATATTGAAACCGAAATCAGCAAGTCTAAATACTGAAAGTAAGTTGTAGCCAAGGGATTCAACAAGCATAACATTTTGTATGGAGCTATCATGTGAGATGGCCACCTTACCGAGGCCAACCACCTTACCCTTTGAGTTGTCACCGAAAGTGACATACTTTCGAGGACTATCATTTTCAGCAAGCTCGCGAAACATGTCTTTATCTCCGGTCATGTGATCGGTACATCCACTATCAAGAACCCATTCCTTTGCTCCTGCCATATATCCCCGAAGATTTGCCATAAGACCAAAGTGTCTCATTGCATCATCAAGATCAAAGTCATCATCATCATCCTCATCATAGTATCCATGTTCAACATCGTCATGTGGTGGATCAATTCCTAGTAAGAGTGATTCATTAGTTTGAGTTTGACAATAATCTCCTCTATGAATTCTAGTAGCTTCGGAAATGATATCGCTAATAATTCCTACATTTCCTTTGGCATGCATAAGGTTTGTAAGTTCAAATAGACGATCAGCAAACATAGGATCACTAGTATTCATCTTACTCAAGGCAATAGACTTATGAAGAATTTCATCAAGATTTTTCAAAGAATAATCAGGAAATCATTCCTCAAGAAATTTCCATATAGTGTAGGCACACTCAAGAGTAGTCAGCTTTCCAACCAAGTTTCTAGGCAAGCCTCTAGTGATAAGATTAACAATTCTAACATTCCTAATCATGTCAATAGACTCATCAAGGGTAGGATGCATAGGATCAACATAAGGTGCACAAGGACTAGCAATGTACTTGTTCAAATTATATTGATTGAAAATTACAAGCATCTCATTTTTCCACTCATGAAAGTACTCTTCATCAAGAATAGGCACTCTATGTCTAAGACTCCCCAAAGTAGACTCATCCATCTTCCTCCAATGGTGATTAAACCAAGACAACGGAAACCAATGCTCTGATACCACTTGTAGGACCTTGAGAAGAGGTGTCTAGAGGGGGGGTGATTAGACACTAAGTACCAAAGTTGCAGTTTTTAACTTCTTTAAGTTTAAGTGGAGTTTAGGCACAAATTTAACATTCACAACATATAGCAAGCAAGCATGCAAAGAGTATATGAGCAGCGGAAAGTAAAGCATGCAACTTGCAGGAATGTAAAGGGCAGAGTTTTGGAGGATTCAAACGCAATTGGAGACACGGATGTTTTTGGCGTGGATCCGATAGGTGGTGCTATCGTACATCCATGTTGGTGGAGACTTCAACCCACGAAGGGTAAGGGTTGCGCGAGTCCACAGAGGGCTCCACCCAGGAAGGGTCCACGAAGAAGCAACCTTGTCTATCCCACCATGGCTGTCGCCCATGAAGGACTTGCCTCACTAGCGGTAGATCTTCACGAAGTAGGCGATCTCCTTGCCCTTACAAACTCCTTGGTTCAACTCCACAATCTTGTCGGAGGCTCCCAAGTGACACCTAGCCAATCTAGGAGACACCACTCTCCAAGAAGTAACAAATGGTGCGTTGATGATGAACTCCTTGCTCTTGTGCTTCAAATGATAGTTGTTGGAAACGATTGTTTTGGCAATGCTTCACGATGTATTGATCAGTGCAAAGCGCACGTATATATGGAGTACAAAGTGGGCCACAACCTCAACTATACAAAGTCTAGGAGGTGGGCCAGACTATACAATAGACATGTACAAACCATATATTAAACACCCCCGCAGTCGAAGCATCGCAAGAGACGCAAAGACTGGACCTGAACTCCTCGAAAACAGAAGTAGGCAGTCCCTTCGTCATGACGTCGGCGAACTGCTGCGCCGTCGGGATGTGGAGGACCCACATACGCCCGAGAGCCACCTGCTCATGAACGAAGTGTATATCGAGCTCAATATGCTTCGTTCGACGATGATGGACCGGGTTGGCGGAGAGGTAAACGGCGGAGACATTGTCGCAGTAGACGAGGGTAGCCTTGTGAACATCACAAAGCAACTCCTGAAGCAGTTGACGGAGCCAAGAGCATTCAGCAATGGAGTTAGCCACTGCTCGATACTCAGCCTCGGCACTCGAGCAGGAAACGGTGGGCTGTCGCTTGGAAGACCAGGAGATCAGGGACGTCCCTAGGTAGACACAGTACCCCGAGGTGGACCGCCGTGTGTCCAGGCAGCCAGCCCAGTTCGCATCAGAGTAGGCGACGAGGTCGGTGGAGGTGGAGGCCGTCAGCGTAAGTCCCAAGGAATGGGTTTCGCGGATATATCGGAGGATACGCTTCACCAGAGTCCAGTGAGAGTCGCGCGGAGCGTGCATGTGAAGACAGACCTGCTGAACGGCATACTGCAAGTTGGGGCGCGTCAGGGTCAGGTACTGCAGGGCGCTCACAATGGAGCGGTAGAAGGCCGCATCAGATGCAGGCGAACCCTCCAAAGTGGAGACCTTGGCCTTGGTGTCGACTGGCGTGGGAGCGGGCTTGCAGTTAACCATGCCAGCTCGGTCAAGAAGCTCATGGGCATAGTGCTGCTGATGCAAGAAGAACCCATCTGGCCGTCGAATCACCTCAATGCCAAGAAAATAATGCAGAGGACCCAAATCCTTCAGGGCAAACTCATCACGAAGATGAGCAGTGAGCCGCTGGAAGAGCGCGACAGTGGATGCCGTCAGAATGATGTCGTCGACGTATAGCAGCAAGTAGGCCGTGTCAGCTCCGTGATGATACACAAAGTGGGGACGCATCAGAGCGAGTCGATGTAAATCCGAGCGTCTGCAGGAAGGTGGCGATGCGCTGGTACCAGGCTCGAGGTGCCTGCTTCAACCCGTAGAGCGAACGGGAGAGGAAGCACACATGATCTGGATGCATGGCGTCGATGAACTGGTGGGCTGCTCACAGAACACCTGCTCAGCTAGGTGGCCGTGCAAGAAGGCGTTGGACACGTCCAACTTATGCACAGGCCATGCTCGGGACACGGCTAGCTGGAGCACGGCACGGATGGTGCCCGGTTTAACAACCGGGGCAAATGTGTCGGTGAAGTCCACGCCCGCGCGTTGCCGAAAACCCCGAACCACCCAGCGAGCTTTATAGCGCTCGAGAGTGCCATCCGGACGAGTCTTGTGCCAAAAGACCCACTTGCCGTGATGATGTTGGCACGGGGCGGCCGACTGACGAGCTGCTAGGTACGGTTCCGCTGGAGTGCATCGAACTCTTCCTACATCGCAGCGAGCCAATGAGGATCCCGAAGGGCGGCTCGAGCTGACGATGGGAGAGGAGACGGCTCAGAGGCGGAAGCAGCGAGAAGATACTCATCGCTGGGGTACCACGTGCTCGGGCGAAGGGTGCCAGCCCGAGAGCGAGTCATCGGGCGGGGCAGCGGGTCCGGAGGGGAGGCGGGCAAGGATGAAGACGAGCCCGCCTCCGATGTGACCGCCGCGGGAGAGGCCTCCGCGGACGAGGCCGCCGGTGATGCGGCGGGCGAGGCCGCCTGTGTGGCGGCGGACGAGGCCGCCGGCGTGGCGGAGGCAGCCGGCATGGCGGCGAACGAGGCCGCCGGCAGGGTCGAGGCCGGGGACGCCGGGGGCGGCGCGGGCGTCGAAGGAGGTGCAGCCCCTAGGGCAGCCAAACAGGGAGAGACTCGACCCGTGGCGCGGGGGGCACCCTCAAAGCCGGGAGGCGGCCCAAGAGAGGCACGTGGGCGGCCATCACCGGAAGCGGGCAAGGCCGCATCATCCGAAGGTACCTACTGGAACGGAAAAACCATCTCATCAAACTAAACGTGTCGTGAATTGATCACCCGATGAGAGATAGGATCATAGCAGCGGTAGCCTTTGGTGTTAGGAGGATAGCCGAGAAAGATGCAGGCCACAGACCTAGGTGCGAGCTTATGAGGAGCGGTGGAAGCGATGCTGGGGTAGCACAGGCAACCAAAGATGCGGAGCTCAACATAGGAGGGTGGTGTGCCAAACAAGAGGTGATGAGGTACGAAATTCCCGCGAGTGCGACAGGGACGAATGTTAATGAGTAGTGATGCGGTGGCAAGCGCGTCGGGCCAAAAACGTGGTGGCACGTTGGCATGAAAGAGGAGGGTGCGAACGCAGTCATTGAGAGTGCGTAGCACGCGCTCAGCGCGGCCGTTTTGTTGCGAAGTGTACGGGCAAGTGAGACGAAAGATCGTGCCGTGTGTGGCGAGAAGGTTGCGGATCGCAAGGTTATCGAACTCCTTCCCATTGTCTGTTTGCAACGCATGAATGGGACGTCCAAACTGCGTGGAGACATAGGAGTAGAAGGCGGTGAGAGTGGCAACAGAGTCCGACTTTCGCCGCAACGGGAAGGTCCACACATAGTGCGAAAAATCATCAAGTATGACAAGATAATAAAGATAGCCCGTGTTAATTGCAACAGGAGAGGTCCAGACATCACTATGAATTAACTCAAACGGGTATGATGCGACATGCGAGGAATTGCTAAAAGGAAGACGGACATGTTTGCCGAGGCGACAAGCATGACAAGTGTGATCGTCGATCTTATTACACGTGAATGAAAAACTCCGAAGAATATGACGAAGGATGGCGATGTTGGGATGACCGAGACGAGCGTGCCAAAGGTCCACTCCGGCGGAAAGCGCCACGGGTGCAGCAACGGATGAGGTAGGTGACTGGACCGGGTAGAGCTCATCGGGGCTGTCACATCGGTGGAGCACCATCCGGGTACGGGCATCCTTGACAGAAAAGCCAAACATGTCAAATCAACGGTAACAGGATTTTCATGTGTAAGAGAATGAACAGAAACAAGATTTTTAATGATGTCAGGAGAAACAAGCACATTAGAAAGATATAATGGCATGGAGTTAGAAGGAAAAGCAGCATGGCCGACATGAGTAATGGGCATGGAAGAACCGTCACCCACGGTAATGCGAGCAGCGGTGTGAACGGGGTGAGCGGCAAGAAGGTTACCGAGGTTGGCGGCCATGTGAGCCGTGGCTCCGGTGTCCATATACCAGTCGCCACCGCCAGTGTACTGCTGCGGCGTGGGGGCGGTGTGGAGAGCCGCTAGGAGCGCGGGATCCCAAGGCGCCGGCGGCAGGGCCGGGGCAGACGGCGCCGGCTGAGGCGGGGGCGCCACATACCCATAGCCCGAAGGGCCGTAGAGCGGCGTGGGCTGGTACGCCTGAGGGGCCGCGTACAGGGCCTGATGAGGGGCCGGGCGGGCGCCAAAGGAGCCGGGGACGGGGGCACGAGGTATAGGCATGGAGTACGCGTGCACAACCCCCGTCCAGGTGTTCTGGCCAGCCTGCCAGGGCGCCGGCGGCAGCGGGTGCTGCGGCTGGCTGGGCGCCCCGCCGTGGGCAGCTGGCTGCTGCGGCTGCTGCTGCTTGCGGCCTCCGCGGCAGCGACGCCCGCCCCAGTGCTGCGGCGGTGCCGGGTAGGGAAACCCGAGCGGCGGCGGCGCCTGGAAGGGGCCCGGGGCGGGCCGCGGCGGTGGGGCCGAGGCGGTGGGCGGCGCACCGCCACGGGTACCGGCGTGAGGGCCGTGTGGGTGGCCCGGGTGCGTGACATCCGCATCGCCGCTCCTCCAGGTTCAGGTACGCAACGATCTTGGGGAAGGTCGGGTTGGTGATGAGGGGGATGTTGGAGGCGGCGTTCCCGAAGTCATCGTTCAGGCCGGCGATGAGGGTGCTGAGGAGAAGCTCATCGGAGACCTTCTCGCCGAGGTCACGGAGCTCGTCAACAAGCTTCTTGAGGCGCATGCTATAATCGTCAATAGACGACTCAAGCTGCTGGCACCCAAAAAACTCGCCATGCAAGAAGACCTTGCGTTGGAGCGCGTTGTCGGTGAAGAGGCCGTTGAGCTTGGTCCAAACGGCGTGAGCGTCATCGTCGGCGGAGACCACCGTGTGGAAGAGGTCCTTCGAGATGGTGGTGTAGAACCAACGGATGGGAGTGGCGTCGATGGCCGTCCACTCCTCATCATCCTCCATGAAGCGGGAGTCCACGGAGCCATCGATGTGATCCCGGAGATTGTACTCACGGAACACGAGGGAGAAGTACGTCTTCCAGGCATAGTACGTGGAGGTGAGGTGGTCGAGGACGACGGGAACCCGGGCGAGGATGTTGAGGTCGCGGATGACGACGGGATCGGGACCTTCGAACGGGTTGGTGCGGCGGCTGCGGGAGGTACCGGTGGAACCGGGGGAGGCCATGGCCGAAAGGGCTGGTGCAGCGGCGCTGGAGCGGCGGCACGGCAGGGAAGAGGGCGGCGCGGCTTGGGGGCGGCGCGGCAGGGAAGAGGGCGGCACGACTTGGAGGCGGCGCGGTGGTGGCTGGCGGAAGCGCGGGCGGCAGCGGCAGACCAGGGCGGCGGCGCGGCAGCGTAGGATCGCGGCAGCGGCGGCGGCACGAGGTGGCGACGGCGGTGGCAGCGTCACGGGTTAGGATTAGGATCGTAGGTATGATACCATGTCGGAAACGATTGTTTTGGCAATGCTTCACGATGTATTGATTGGTGCAAAGCGCACATATATATGGAGTACAAAGTGGGCCACAACCTCAACTATACAAAGATTAAGAGGTGGGCAGACTATACAATAGACATGTACAAACCATATATTCAACAATAGTCTCCCCAACACTCAACTCTCTCTCATAGGATTTGGATCTGGTGGAAAGAAGTTTGAGTGGAAAGCAACTTGGGGAAGGCTAGAGATCAAGATTCATATGGTAGGAATGGTATATCTTGTCCTCAACACATGAGTAGGTAGTTTTCGTTCTGATGGCTCTCTCCACGAATGAAGAGGAGGTGGAGGGGTATATATAGCCACCACACAAAATCTAACCGTTACACACAATTTACCAATATCGGTGGGACCGAATCAACAAACTCGGTCAGACCGATTTAGTAAACCTAGTGACCGTTAGGATTTTCGGTGGGACCGAAATGCAACTCGGTAGGACCGATATGGTTAGGGTTAGGGCATAACGTAATCTCGGCCAGACCGATTACACAAACTCGGTGAGACCGATTTTGGTAATTAGCTAACCCGAGAGTTGGTCAGGCAAACTCGGTGGGACCGATTACTCAAACTCGGTGAGACCGATCTTGGTAATAAGTTAACCAGAGAGTTTGCATTGTAATCTCGGTAGTACCAATTAAACAAACTCGGTGAGACCGATTTTGATAATGGACATACATAGAGAGATTACAATCCCATCTCAGTGAGACCGAGATCCCTATCGGTGTGACCGATTTGCCTAGGGTTTGTGGCAGTGGCTATGACAATTGAACTCGGTGGCGCCGGATAGAAAGAATCGGTGTGACCAATTTTGGCTTTAGGTTTAGGTCATATGTGTGGAAGTGGGAAAGTAGTTGAGAGTTTTGGAGCATATCAGTAAGCACTGTGGAGCAAAAAACTCATTAAGCAACACCTCATCCCTTCTTGATAGTATTGGCTTTTCCTATAGACTCAATGTGATCTTGGATCACTAAAATGTAAAATGAAGAGTCTTGAGCTTGAAGCTCTAGCCAATCCTTTGTCCTTAGCATCTTAAAGGAGTTCCCACATCCTTTAATTCATGCCACTCCATTGTTGAACTTATCTGAAACATACTAGATAAAAGTGTTAGTCCAACAAGAGATTTGTTGTCATTAATTACCAAAACCACCTAGGGAGCACTTGTGCTTTCACTCAGTGAGGGGAGACTATGCAGCTACCGGTGTGGAGAAGGCATCCGCAGTGTGAGAGCACTCGCCGCGGAGCAGGATTCGCGGCGGGGATGCGGAGAGCGCCGTTGACGAGCCCGTAGGACGCAGAGAGTCCGGCACCTCCGACGGACCGCTGGATTTGACCAGGTCCGTGATTGAGGTAGGCTGGCCCCATCCCTCACTGCCCCGCGAGCTGGAGCGGGCGGATCTGGTGGACCATGAGGAGCGCGAGCAACCGATGGCGCAGGGCGCGCGAGCCGCGCCCCTGGAGCGCCGGAATCTGGTGGCCGCCGCGGCCGTAGTGGCCAGCGGCGCGGGGGGAGGAGAGGATAGATGCGCTTGCCTTGCCCGGCCCCTCACTCCTATCAACCAGCTTTCATTTGGTCTGGGTGGGATTCCAGGATTTCTGTTTTGATGTTGAGGATCAAGATTAAGCTAATGATGATATTGATAGCGTTGTTAGGAGTATTGATGCTGGTTCAAGTAGTGAAAAGAAAAGGACACTTCAGTAAAAAAAATATGTGAACAAAAGTGGATGGAGAAATAGGGGCTGTTCATATTTCGCCCAAGCCAACTGGACCAACACAGGGTGAGAATTAGGGGCTGTTCATATTTCGTCCAAGAAATTTTGATGCAGCAGAGACAAGAAGGTGCAAGTTCTCACCAGAAGTGGCGTCCTCCTCTAGATGGATGGGCTAAAATAAATGTTGATGCTGCAATTACACGAAACACAGAGATAGAGGAGCAATGTCAGTGGTATGTCGAGACTACAATGGCCTACATCTGGGTGCATCAGCGATGATGAGAAATAAGATTCCTGAACCGGAGAAGCTGGAGGCTATGGTCTGCAGCGCGGGGCTATCTTTGGCTATGGACCTCAACTTGCAGCTCGTCCAAATCAGTACCGACTGTGTGGCTACAGTCAAACATGTGAACAAGGCGTATCTGTGGCTGGGGCCAAGCAAGGTAATCGTGAATGAGATCAAGGCGAAGTTACAACAGTTTTCATCTTCAGTTATTATTCATGAAAGACGTGAATGTAATAGAAGCGCATGTGCTCGCGAAAGCTGCTACTTCTTTTGCCTGTGGACGCCATCTTTGGCTCATGGAACCTCATGCATCATTTGTATTCCAATGACTATTCATACTTAATGAAGCAGCTTTTATCCCTTGAAATAAATAAATAAATCAAATACGCCGGCATGCAGCGCATGTGCGGGCAGAAAGAATGTCCCCAGATCACAACCTAAATCTCCAGGTCCACACAGACGCTTACACACCCATGTCCCCCAATAAATACCGTGGCACCATCCCATTGGTTAGATTTTTACAGCGAAAAAAGTAAAAAAAAATACAAGGAAAAGGTAACCTAGTTAGGTTTAGTATATTTAGAAAATTTAAAGCAGGATCCCCTTTTTTCCTGGCTAGTCATGGTTCTGCAAGGCATGTTACTACCAATGCCAGCTAGTACAAGTATCACAGTACTATGGCCTTACATATCGAACCATGTCTGCCTGAAATTTTTTAGCTATTGGTGTGCAAGTCTGTGTTCTCTGGACGTTTGTGCCGCCCGCGGGCACGCACCAACTGACCAACACATGTTAGAGCATCTTCAGCCCCCCCTCCCCTCCCCCCTCCCCCCAGGAACCCTTTTTCTTTGCCGGCGACGTAAAAAGGCCAAAAATCAGCCCAGCCGAGCCCCCCAAGCACCCCCAGGACCTCAAAAAAGCGTTGGCGAACCCAGGCCAAACCCAGGGCGTCGGGGGGTTGTTGGGGGTGCCGGTGGAAGCAACAATCAATCCTATTCCCCCACGCGTCCTTTTCTGGGGGCAGCCACGGCGATTGTCCCCGGGGCACCCACGGCTGGAAAACGGTACCCGCCGTCGCCCCCGCAGAAGCGTTTTGCCTCCGACGATTGTCCTGGGGGGGGGGGCGAGGGGCGGGCTCCAACGGCTGGAGATGCCCTTAGGACAGGGGCAACCTGATTTTACGTCCTGTAAAACGCACAAGCTGACCAATACATACCAGATGCATCTCTAGCAGACGGGTCTCTAGCCGATCCGGAAAAACAGGCAGTCCGCTATAATAACCGCCGATAAAGCGGACACGACATTTTTTCAGCTCGAAAAAGATCTTGTAAAATTGGTCGTCCGTTATTTTTATTTTTTTGCGGGATCCTCTGAAGTCTACGGATTCCCTCCCTTTTTTGCCGGTTCCCCTATCTCTCCCGCGTTTTGGCGTGAAGTAAGTTTCCGCCTCACTTGTCGTCGCCGTCTCTGATCTCGTCGTATCCTCGCCGTCCGCCCTCGCCGCGCCGCCAATCGACCCTACGGAGTACCCGCAGCCACCAGACACTGCATTTCATGCGCCACTGCCACCTACTATGCCGCTCCGTCCTCCCACGCCTCCCGGAGGTGGTGGTGGCTTCAACATTGGTGGTGGAGGGTTTGGAAGTTGTGTTGGCTTGGGCAATGTGGTGGTGCTGGCTTGGGAAATGGTGGTGGAGGTGGGTTTGGATGTGGCAGTGTCTTTGGCAACAGTGGTGGAGGTGGGTTTGGAGGTGGTGTTGGCTTTGGCATTGGGGGTGGTGGTGGTGGTGGTGAAGCTTTTGGCAATGGTGGTGGATGTGGTGGTGGTGCTTCGACAAACGGTGTTCATGATGATGGTGGTGCTCATTCTCCGGTCCGAGTTGTTGCAGATGGTGGTGCTCATTCTCCGGTCAATGTGGATGATGGTGATGCAGGTGCTAGGGCCGGTGGTGGCGGCGAGGATCTTCGCAACAATGATGATGTTGTTTGATTTCTTCATGGCCGCTGGTCGATCATATTTTTTTTGTTTGATCACTCATTTGTATGGCTAAACTTGCTACCTCGTATGTTGCGCATGATTTTGGATGTGATGAATTGGTGTGACTATGTATATATAAATTCCGCGCATCTATGTGAATTCAAGCAGTTGTCAATATTTACCATATGATTGGTTTGCAGAACCGCAAGGCCTCCGGTGCGGAACAGGTCCTCTAAACTCATCCCGCAAAAAAGTTGTAGGATGAGTTTAGAGGACATATTCCCATAAAATAAATTTATTTGCGGGGCGGGGCTTTAGAGGATCTGCTAGAGATGCTCTAACCTGTGGTCGATGAGCCAATGGAAACTGTATCCACACATCGATCATACTTATATTAGGCTAATCAAATTCACTCTCAACATAGGCACAACTTTTTGTTGTTTTATTATTCGAAAGAAAAGTTAATTGCAGCATGATATTCATAGGGATACAAATACATCCGGCGAAGACAGAAAATGAAACATGGAGGCCTACACCCAAACAAGTGGTCACTCAAGGGAAATTTAACACAAAGTAACGGTTAACGATACCCAATACAACACAACATAGCACAATATTCATAGGTGTATCACGGCAGAATGAAATCACACCAGGCTAAGGATACGTGTAGTTGAAGTTTCGTGATTGAGTCTGTCGTTGGATGGAGAAGCCCAATCGTCGGCCGTGACAAGGATCTCTTTTTCTTCCGGAGATTCGGGCTTGTGGATCTTATCTGCCAAGGTCTGCATCCCCATGCATGACCAAAGGAGCCATACATAGGAGAGGTATTCCCCGCCTTCACCCAGGGTCTTGGCGTGCAGGAACCCTCTGCTTCTACTAGCCAAGTAGCAGAGCATCTCCACCCACATGCCCTGGATTATCTGCCACATCTCCTCTTCCTGCAGCTTCATCAGTGACACAGCAAGCCTGCAAGCTTCATGAATCAGGGTATCCCCGGTCGTGTGTTTAACTATCTCTTGAGCAAGTGCTTCTTCATCCTCGACATTTGCATTGCTGGTCTTCAAGATGTCCTCTAGATCATATACCGCGACGGTGGAGAGACCCGGTCTGGTGCCGGGCAATAGCATCTCAGTACGGATGAAAAGCAAGTAAAACATGTAGTTGGACATCTCCAAACTGCGTCGTGTAAGACGGCTTTGTCCTCGAGGGAAGGATGATGGTTTGTCCACAGGGCGGTGAAAGCAAAGACTCGTGGCGATGTGAGGATACTCTTGTCGAATGGCACCTTGAAGCTACCCCACAACTCCTCTCCAAGGCCAGGCTGTTGGTGCTTCTTCAGAGTCAGCTGGCCCCTTAAGTCGCTAATCCTCCTGTACGTAGAGGCATCACTTATGAACGTCTTCCATCCATCTTCTATGTGTAGTTGAACCAGCTCTGTAATCTCGCAGGCTGCAGGCACGTGCCTTACATACCAAACCTTGTTAACATACTCCCTTAGACATTTGAAGAAAACAATATTCATGACGGGTTTCTTCTTGCGAACATAGAAGGACATGAGGTCGCACTGGGAAATCATGAAATGCCATTCTTCCATATACATGACGAGAAATCTTAGGCGAGGAATGAATGGTAAGACAAGGAACGACAAAGGAAACAAGAACTCCAGCAGAGTAGTGAAAGAGAAGAGGATGTATGTCACCTTGACATCCGTGCTGTTGTAACCGTCCTTGTGGCTCGTGGCGAAGAGGACCACAGAGGCTAAAGCCAAGAACGGAAGCCAAAGCACCAACTGATACGCGGTGGCATGGAGTGCCATGACTTTTGTGTACAAGAGATAGAATATATAACTGAAGTGAGCTTGCAATATCTTGGATGATGCATCACCCGTCGTCTCCTTCTTCCTCTTCTAGAAGTATTGCAGTTGCAGGTCACCTAGCCGACCACCGTACGGAGCGGACATATCCACAAAGTAATCGATACTGTTGATTGACAACGGCCCGGGATCTCCATCAGTTCTCGTTGCTGCCTTATCCTTCACTGTGGGTTCATCAGCTTCTTGATCACAACGCATCGTCGCCTTTGCTTGTGTCACATATTCATCAAGGGAAAGGACGTCTTCTTCCTTATTCCCGCGACCTCTTTTTCGTCCCCCTTTTCCTAGGGAGACATCGGTGGAAGCCAACATCTGGCTATAGCTCGCTCTCCTGAGGGTCCATGGCTTGATGCTAAATTTGAGGATGCCAAAGACGAAGAGAATGATTGCCGTCTGCAGCAGCCTCTGCTCTCCGGACCACCACCTGCAGAAAACGTACAAGGAGACGGTGACCTGAGACAGCAAAGTTATGACATGTCGAAGCCACAACTCGTTGTCCTCCACACTGAAGGCACTCAATGTCACTTGGCCACCCAGATGGATGAGGAGAACAGGAGCCCATATCACCTCCAGGCCACTGCTGCTCCTGCTCTAACCCACCAAATTTGTCGTCTGCTGCTGATGTCGGTTGAAGAGGGTGGCAAGGGCATATATGGCCAGTGCGTCGCCTACTAAGTACGCCATCCACACCACCACCCTCAACCTGCGTAGGGCGGGGACTCGGCGCACCCAGATGGAGAAGAAGAGGACGAACTGGACACACAGGCTGCTGAGCACCAGGACACGCAGCTGCCACTCCTCCCACCATTGGAGAGCACCTGAGATGAAACCCATCTCCGGGCTGGCACTCCCTGTCTCCTTCTTCCTCTCTCTGTCTCTCACACACACGCACACGAAAGCTCTCAGTCAATAGCACTCACGCCAACCTAAAGAACTGTCTCCGTGCTTAAGGTGTCCGCCATGGCACGGATACTCCATCATCAGCATAATAAATACCGCAACACCGACCGTCCGTCCGACACAAGTCATCCGAACAGCTAAAGGAATCATCTTTCTATCTTTGCGTGTTGCTGCTCCTTGGCATAACCTCCGATCGACGCCATCTGGCCTAGAACAAATCAATAGATTCTTTCTTTCATCTTTTGGTGCCCCGATCACTGAAGCAGATTTTGGCGGGCTCATCTCCGCGCTGCTACTTCTTGGGATCTATAACTCGTGCTATATATAATACTCGTGAGGTCTGCTTCGGTACACCCCCCTTAACGTATAAGGGCATTTTGGGCATACGGTGCTTAACGTATCCCGCGCCGTATACGGCGTACCCATACAGGTAGAGCCGAGCGCACGGCTCGAGCCGATACGGCTGGCTCGCAACTACCCTCTCGCCGTCGCGCGAAAAAAAAAAACCCACGACCTGCGCTGATCACACGGCCCATTCCAACGTCGCCCCGCCCCGCCGATCGCCGCCCTTACCCGCCGATAGCCGCCTTTCCCCGCCGATCTAGATGTGATCACGCTGCCAATTCCAACGTCTTCCCGTTCGGCCGATCGCCGCCTTCTCCCCGTCTTCACCCGGGATCTGGCCGGCGCGGACAGATCTTCGAGTCGCCCGCCGTACGTGATGTCGCCTCCGTGCAGGTCGTCGCGGTGACGTGGCCTACGTGGACGCCGTCGCCGCCCGCAACTCCGTGATCAACCTCTCCGGCAACGTCCTGGCCGTCCGCTGCCACGCCAGGCGGGCCGAAGTGCACGTGCATACCATGTAAGCCTTCTAGTTCGTCAAAAAAATTGAATCTGTAAATAATTATGTGCAATCTCTTGTTAGATAAGATTTTCTCATCTGTACGATCGTAGTACATTTAATTTGATTTAAAATTGATAGATCAATTTTTATTATAATATTGCAGTGTAGGTTGAGAGGTCATTTAATGGATAAAGAAACTGGATTTACGGATCTGTTTTTGGACACGAGTGAGTGGGATGGTAGCGATAGTGTTGATCGTACGAATGGTAATGATAGTAAAGATGATGATGATGGCAGCGACAGTAAATCCTGGTCGTCGTACGATAATTTACCTGAGGACGATTTTGAAAAGAAGGAGGAGGGTGCTTGTAGTGAAAACGTAAGTGTCTTGTACATTCTTTTAGTCGGATGAAGAACCATATGGTACTTACACGTGCATATGATTTTTTTATGTGCAGGAGGATGTTGACGTTCACAACGAGGAAAATCATGGTGTTGAATCTTTCGGGGATAACATAAGCCAGGTTCGGTCCAAAATTTAAGATGTCATTGAATAATAAATAGTTGGTAATGACAAGTTACACTTGCTTATGTGGAATATTGTAGGCTAATTTTGATGGTTGGAGTGGTGAAGATGGAGATGAGCATGAGGATGGAGCTAATATGGACATGGAGGAAGCTGAAATCCAGCAACGTGCGCTGGAGACACAGTTGAAGGTTATGGGTATGACATTTGCATCACAATGGGAGGCTCACATGTTCTATAATAACTACGCCAAAGACCATGGATTCAGTATCAGAAAAGATAAGGTGAAACGAGGAAAAGGACTTTCAACCACTGTTCGGTATAGGAGATACGTTTGCTCGAGGGCAGGAAAGCATCGCAGTAAATTTTTAAACCCGGAGGGCCGTACCCGCAGGCTAAGACCAGAGACTCGTTGCGAGTGTGGCGCACATTTAGTCGTGAAGTTGGACAAAGGACGTGGAGTTTGGTTCGTGGCAGCTTTTATGGATGATCACAAGCATTTGTTGGCTAGACCAGATGAGGTGGTATTTCTGCGGTCACATCGAGTGATGGGAGATCACCAGATAGGTGAGATCTTGGCGATGGAAGGAGCTGGGATCAGAAAGCATATCATTGTTGACAACTTCATTAGCAGGTATGGCTCGTATGATAAGTGTGGGTTTCTGAGACGAGACGTGTACAACCTATGTTGCCGAGAAAAAATGAAGTTGATTGCGAAGGGTGATGCTAACACGGCAATTGGGATTATGAGGAGCAGAAAAGAGAAGGATCCAGAGTTTTTCTTTGAGTACGTGCTCGATAAGGAGGGCCGTTTGAAGAGCATGTTCTGGTGCGATGCGCAGTCGCGGCGGGACTATCAGCTGTATGGAGATGTCACGGTGTTCGACAGCACATATAAGATGAACAGATACGGTATGCCGTTCATCCCCTTTGTTGGTGTAAACAATCACCGTTGCACCACAGTTTTTGGTTGTGCCATTGTGTCCGATGAGACCGAAGCGACATATGTGTGGCTGCTCCAGACATTCCTGAAGGCCAATTGTCAGAAAAAGCCAAGGTCAGTCATCACAGATGGAGATGCTGCAATGATACGAGCTATTTGGTTGGTTTTGGTTGATGTGTTGCACCGTCTCTGCTCATGGCACGTGGAAAAAAACATGCAGAAGCACCTTAATTACAAATCGCTAAGTGAGTTCAGGGCACTCTTGTACTACTCCACCTCTCTAGCCAACTTTGAGGCGAGATGGCACGCTTTCGTTCGTAAATGGAAGACTGATAAAACAGAAGAGTGGTTGAGTAGGATGTACAGGAAGAGGACTCTGTGGGCAGCATCATATCTGTCAGATGGTTTTTTTCTGGGTATGCGCAGTAATCAAAGGAGTGAAAGTCTTAACTCTTGTCTTCACCTGCACTTGGATGGCGGTATGACTATTGTTGACCTAGTTGTGCATTATGAGAATTGCATAGTCCGACTACGTGAGAACGAGGCGCATGATGACTGTGTTTCAAATCAGTCATTGCCACCATCAGTCACAGAATATAAGGATATTGAGAAGCATGCCGCCAAAGTATTCACTCATTCCAATTTTTATATTCTTCAACAAGATCTGAATAAGATGGGAGAGCTTGAGATTTTTGAGACGCTAGTGGGAGTTGACTGCCACACCTTCATCGTGACATGGAGGAATAACCGAAAATTTCAGTTCAGCGTGAATTATCGAGCTGAAAACTCTGAGAATACGATAGACTGCAGTTGTGGACGAATGCTTCGGAAAGGATTGCCTTGCAAACACATTCTTATGTGTTGGTTCATCTCAAAATATCTAAAATACCTAAGTGTTGCATCCTTAAGAGGATGTCGAGAGTTGCGAGAGGTGGGCTGCCTGCACAGCGAAAGAGTGACTTGTTTGGCTGGGGTTGGACAGGGGCAGAGCAGCGTGCTCGCTATAGTCAACTCAGTATAACAGGAGCTGAAGCTTTTCATGTTGCTTCAAATGATCCATTTGTCTATGATGAGTTGATGCAGTGTCTGCAGAATATAATAGCAAAGAAAAAGGTCCCTGATGATGATGCCATTGGTAGTACAAGAAATGTGCATGAGGAGCCACGTCAGCCGGAACTACATGTTGATGTCATAGGTGATCCCGTGAAAGTTTCCACGAAGGGCGCCCCTAAACAGAGCAGGTCAGGGCGGGCAAAGAAAGATCCAAATGTTACAAAAAATGGAAGACCAATATCATTTTCTGAGAAAAAACCCGGTCCTCTTTGTGGCATTTGTAAGAGAGAGGGCCATAGACGCCAAACGTGCCCTGAGAATGAAAAGTAAGTTTTCCATAATTTTAATTATTTTCTGGTTCTCTCTTCACAATTGTCTGATGAGTTCTTTACAATTTGTTATGTAGAAACCGGGCATAAAGAGAACCGGGCATAAAGATGAAGTATTCATAATCAATTGAAGGCAGTGGCAATTTCAATTTATTTGTTTAAGAATAAGAGACATGGCACTTTGAGTTTATTCTTTAAACCACCTTGTTCGATGAAAGTCATTACCACTTTCAGTTTATTTTTTTAAGAATAATAGACATGGCACTTTGTGGCACTTTGCGATTTATATGAGGACATGCGATTTATATTTTTATGTGTGAAACATATTATATTTGTATGAATGTGTTACTGCTGTCATGGCTTAGTCAAGTTATGAACATTTTTAAAATTTAATGTATGTGACATTTTTTTTTAAAAAAAACCTAGCTGTGGCCGGCTGCGCGCATGGACAGTAAACTACAACGCCTTCTGACCGCGAGCGTGGAGGCCACGGCGCAGTGTCATTAATATTCTGTAGCGAGCTTGTGAGAAGGCGAAGACGCGGGTATGTTAACCGGTCGGCGCGTCTCTCCGCAGGCGAGGTGGGACGAAACCTACTCGGCAGAACGCGCACGAATAGGATCGGCCCGACGCGCCCAACGCGCGTCGTTTATGGGCCGACAGATCGCCATATTCCCCCTCGGGATCGTTGCATGTGCCCGCTGGCTGGGGCGGGACGAGACGTGCGCGCCTGTCTGTCAGTCGGGTGCTGCGCCAGCAGACCCGCGCGTGGCGCACTGCCAATGGCGCCAGCCCGCACTAGCTAGAGTGCGCGGGCCCGCAACTGCCTCGGCGGGCGGGCACCGCACAGCCTGGAATATTCGTCGGATCCAGCGCCGCTGCTGCCACCAGAATCGACGTGGGATATTGTGCAGGTTTTATCCACACCGCACCAACTCAGGACGGCGGGCATATTTTTTAATAAAAAATGACCGCCGCGAGTAGGAACAACAACAACACTACATTTAGGGGCAAATTTCTTCAGCAAAGTGTGGCGGCTAAAACAAGCACCACACCTTAGGCACAAATTTCTACAGCAAAAGAGTCTTCCAGCTGTGGCAAGCCCAACCTTAGTAAAAAACCAAACGTGTACCTAGAAAGATGTGGCACAGCACACCTTTGGCGTGGCTAGCTAAGTCATGAACCAAGCATGCCCGTAATATCGCAGAGGCAAACTGATACATTTTAGGACAGAAAAAATATTATTTGGCCACACGCATTTAAATGTGTAGTGTCTCACAAAAGCAATAAATAAAACATGGAAAATTGTCGAAATATATCCCAGTGCCATGTCGCATTACAATCGATCAAAGTATCCAACAACGATAGGGAAACCTTCTACGGGACAAAAACCCTACCAATGCTAATACCTACTCCTTCTCCATGATTTTAAGAATTTTCATCTTCACTTTCTCTAATCTGTTGACCTCAGAAAAAATGATTTCCGCGACAATACGTGGCCTTGACTCATTAATCTCTTGCTGGTCAAATTCATGTGTCCAGCGATCTCCGTCCCAGTATTTTATGCACCACATCACAAAAAGTCCACAAGACACTCTGCAATAAACATGTGTGATCAGCTTAGGATATAGCATGCACTTTCTTGTACTCATTTAACTTACCCATCATATTGTGCCAGCATTTTATACACATTAATTGGCCACGATGAGACACATCTGGAAATTTTTTTGATTCAAGAATAGAGTTGGCCTCCATAACATCCTTAGATATTTCAGCTCTCTGAAAGAAATTAACAAACCAGAATTTAATGTATGACTCAATAATTTTCTGAATGCGAGTGTGAAAATTTTAGTGTACCAGGGTGCCAATCATATTGCGAATTTTTTGGCTAATTGCGCCTTTAGAATTTGAGTCAAGAACTTGAAACTCCTCCTTGACGGTGTGCATCACTATGGTTATCCAATGATTATCATTAACGTGCATAGGAAAATACGCCTATATAGTAATCAAATGATGTTAGCGCAATTAAATAGTAATGAATAACAAAAACAAATAAATATGAAAGAAATACATTGTCCCGTCTGAAATACTCATCCATTACTCTTGAGACAACTTTTGCTTTCTTTGTAACTTGTTGTGATTCTAAATCATTAATTGACTTGGTCTTTCCCCTAGCCCTACCCAACATAAACTTTGGGAACCACGTTGTTGATATGAAACGGTCAGAGTAATCACGGTATTGTAGGTGTTTACAATATGCATTGATTATCTGCATACATAAACAAAAAATTTCTATCAACTTGTGAAGTTGAAATGAGAGTCTTGTTAAAACTAAAGTCATACTTACAGCGCCATTCAACCATTTAAACTTCAAGACATCGTGAAGCATAGCTGGCGTGCATATATCCCCATCTGGTGGCGGCATATCGACCACGGTTCGGTGTGCATGCTTCTTTGTCGATGCAAGAGTCTCAACAAAAACTCTGGCTGCCTCTATGTGATCCGGAGTCATATTAAGAGTACTTGCCAGAATTGAATATGGTGATGATGCAAACAGATCTAAAACAATGCAGCTACAGTGCTAAAAATAATAAAAAATTTACATAACGCATGAATGAATTATAAAGTAGTACTTGACTTACTTTTTTTAACACGTTTCTTGCGGGTAATGAGAAGGTCGTACGGGGATTGACAATATTTCGACGGATTTCGTTTGCGTTTACCTTCATTGTCCTAACTGCCTTCACCATTACCTATGTTGCTCTTTGCCGGGAAACTCTCAGACATGTCTTCAGACTTTGTTGGTGACAAACCACCCATAGACTCATCAGAAATATCAGCATTCTGTGGGGTTCGGGACATAGATGGAAACTCTTTTGTACGTACAGTTGATGACGAACATGGGGACTTTTCATTATCGTGTATAATGAAAGGATCAGTAGCGTCACCTTTACCCAGTGTCATCGTCGGAGCATCCGTGTCATCAACGGGCACCTCCGTATCATTGAAACACGTGAAAGATGTTACTAGCTCCACGTCGGTAGGTGAATCAATATCTGGCCAATATTTTGATGACTTGTACTGGCCATTCTCCATCCCAACTCCTTGAGGTACATTAACAAATTCATCATTGTTGTCCCTCTTATTGGGTTTGTACAGCACACCTTCCATGTTCAACTTTTCCATTACCATCTACAAACACAAATGAAACACGATCAGCATTTGAACAACTAAAACATGTTTAATATAACTTCTACATTACATGTGCACATCTTTCGGGTATATTGAGCACCTCCTTGTGAAGCAGCTTTATGTATGTCATCACACGGTCCATACTGTTAGTCGTGTTCGATGAAACCCTTGACGTGCTTGGCTTTCTACTCCTGCCACCACCTTTCCGTTTAGGTTTCTTCGTTTCTTCATCTGGGACAGTCCCTTCACGTGCTACCTTAGCACGTCTGTACTCTTGGCTAATGCAATTTTCAAGCTGTACAACAAATAAATAAATAAATAAAATAACAGCTATAGTTAATTACTATTTACAACCAATAAGGACTATACTTATTGACTTACATTGCCGGTGCCACGCCCGTGCATGTTGTCATAGTCGTCTCTCTTTTTCCCTTCCGTTTCTGGCCAGTTAACCATTAGTGGGTATTCACGAGACAAAGGATCAAATGTATCCACACCAATTGGCTCAACTTTTTCCCAGTATATATACTACATGATAGTAAACACAACTAGTCAGACACATAGATCACATAAAAACTATATGTACATACAGCTATTACAAATTTCTTGTACCTGAAGAAGAGCCAAGTTCCCGATAGGCCACTTGAATTTTTCAAGATCTTTGACCGATTTTTTAATAGCATCCGTGCACACCCTCAACGTAAAATCGTTCCAATTGTATGACTTGATAGCATTCACGTCCTCCACCATTTTGTAATAACGGTAAGGAACAAACTTGGTGGATTGTGGTGCTAAGACTGTACCCATAAGAACCAGTACGGCCCTTCTCACAAAATCATCATCATATGACTGAGTATCAACAATATTTTTTATCAACTCATCGATGAGGATTAGGCCTGTTCTTTTGTCTAGAAACCGATTCGGAACCATTTTTTTGGCATCTAGATGTACTGTTGCTATCATGCTACTGACATCATCACCCTCGTTACGTAGCCCGAATATGTCGTAAACATCTTCATTAACCACACTGATGCCGTCTGTATTTGGTCGAATAATAAATCGCTTTCTTGTACTATCATATGTTGTAATCATAAATTCCAATAAATTTTTCCTCATTTTCACGGAAGGAATTCTCAACATACAGTCCAAACTTGTACCACGTAGCATCATGCGCTGTCTGGGTGTGAGTATTTCCACCAATTCACACCACTTCTCAACCGAGCAGTACACATCTCCCAATTCTTGCATTCTAAATAAGATGACAGTTATCTAACTAGTTACGAGATTCAAAAAAGATTACATATGGTTTAATACCATACCTTCTGGCGTCTAGACGAGCACCGGCAGCCCCCGTTGCCAAACCCCACCCGGTGTGGGTTAGTCATGGCAGCCGCACGCCCTCTGCCCACATGAGCGCGCTGGCCGACGGCCCGTCCTAGGGTTCAGGGTGCCGGCGAATTTGCCGAGACGGCACGGCCGGGCCTGAGATCCAAGTCGCGCGCGTAGATGGCCGCCGTCAGGCCGGCAGGGAAGGGAGTTTGGACGGCCACGGCGGTGCGACCGTCGGATCGGGGACGGGTGAGGATGCGCGTGGAGGCGGCGGTGCTAGGCGGTGTTGGGGCGAGGTAATGGCGGCTTGGTTTCCATGCCATGCACGCACGTACGGTGTCATCGACGTGGTCACGCCATAGTGGGCCACTTGGCCCGTCCCGTCAAACTACCGCCGGCTGGCCCACGATGCATTTATTAAAAACATGCATTGTAGTTTAATACCACATCGCTAAGCCGGCGCGCCGTTGACCCCTTTATATAGTTTTCTTTCGGTCAATGCACAAACATCTCAGTTCGTGGGACTCTATTTGGAGGATATGCATGATCGATGTGAGTCTTCACCTGCTCAGAGCTTGTGAAGGTTCACATGGATCATGCATATTCTTCAAAAAGAGAGCCATTATCTTCGATGTTTTTTTAACCTCAGAAATTATTAATGCATTTTTTAATGCAACCATTTTAACGTCAGCAGGTGGACCCCAATACAACCGGCACTGATCAATTCACTTGCAAATGAAGTTTTTTTCAACATCCTTGAAATCAACTGAAAATTGTGTGGCTTTTTTTTCAATAATTTTTTTGGTGAAAACACCACATACCACACCCCCGGACGTGACGCAACATGTTTCTCGTAACGTTGAGATGCATGTTTCCGTTTATTTTTTGAAGTTGCACGACTAACATCAAATTGAACATACGTTTTGTTTAAAAAGTGCACAGAGGGACAAAATGGAAAAAAATTGCTAGGTAATATAGTGATTTGACTATACATAGCTACCCGGGCAGGTATGTAACCTCAAATCTCTTTAGTATTAGCTATTTCAAATCTAACAAAGAGCACAAACGCGGCTATATAAGCCGGTCGTGGCGTCCCTCAGCGCGCGAGAAGGCAAAAAAAATAGTGATTAAAACAAAACAGCCCAACCGGTTGCAGGCCGCAACTGCGCGTAATCGGTCCGGCCCGATCAAGCCGGGCGACGAAAGGGCAAGCCTTTCGGCCCAGCTACAGCCTGCAGCACAGTGAACCGGGCAATGGCGGGAAGGGGCGGGAATCAGAAGAGTTTGAAAGGCCGGTGGGAGGCAGGTATATAAGGCGGTCGCGGCGTCGTTCGGCGGGCGAGGTGGGACTAAACTTTAGTCCTCACCCCCGCCGACCCTACCCCCACACCGCGCGCAGAGTCAATGGGCCGGCCCACGCGTGGCGTCGCGCACTGTCACTCTGCCGGCCAATGCAGCAGCCATTCTAATTTAGTCCCACCTCGGCAGCCGGATGGTGTCCACACCAGTTTATATACCCGCCTCAAGTAGTCATTGCATGGTCATATCTTATATTGTGATATGACTTTACCTAACTGCCCGGGCAGTTCACTGTCAGAGAGTATACTGCCGGGCAGTTATGTAGAGCCATATCACAGTATTAAATATGTTTATTTTGTAATTTTGTTTATTTTTTTAATTTCAAACGGAAAACAATTTTTTGTAAATATGGTTCCAGACTATGATTTTTTTTACTGTGACATGTTTATTTTGTAATTTTGTTTATTTTTGCGTGGGGCCCTAAGATGAACATGCCCACTGCATCCCAAATTTGGGTGACTTTTCGTGGGTGCCACCTCGTGCCTCCCATGCAACCCGCACTTATCGGATATGAACGATGTCAGCCCCGAACTGCGTTCTCTTTTCTTACTGAGCCGGTGGACCCCTAACTTTTTCCACACGCACTCATCGGCAGGGCCGTCATGCCTGCAAGTTTTCATATTTTTCCGGCACCCTATGAATTTCCTATGGTTTTCTCCGTGAAACGCACCGAAAACACTGACCGGGCGTGACGCAA